>NC_050496.2:11196891-11496891 GCF_012460135.2 Molothrus ater | reverse complement strand
TGGATTAGTCAGGGCCGCTCCGGGGGAATGACGGGAGTTGAGTTAAGCCCGGCTTTATTGCCTGTCACGTAATGACGGGAGTTAAGCCCGGCTTTATTGCCTGTCACTTCTCACCCAGCGCCGCAATATCTGCGGGATGCCTCACGGGCCGGACCTGCCGGTTCCGCCGAGGGCAGCGAGCTCACCCAGCCCGGCATCCAATGGCTCTTTCCCACTAGAAATAGAATTTCGCCCCAAAATATTTTGGCTTTGACGCCGCTGAGCTGCCAGGCTATGAAGCGAAACCCTGCAGTGGGACGAGAGGTGAAATCTCTGGTGGTTTCATCACGGTTTGGGTGTCTGTGGAACCTTCCAGCACCTCCTGTCTGCTCCTGCCACCAGAAATGTTCCCAGGCTCACCCGGCTCCCAGCAAAGCCCAGGTGGTGCTGGATTCTGGCTCATCGCCGCTGGGAAGGCTCTGGGAACGCTGGGATTCGCTGATTCAGGGAATTCTGAGGCATCCAGGGAACGGGGTTACAACACCTGGGCTGGGATTTGCAAGTCAGCTCCGAGCTGCAGTTCCAATGTTCTTCGGTTTAGTCCCTGCCCTTAAATCCCCTCTTCAAGCTGGCTTTGATTTCTTCCTTACTTTGGAGGCTGAGGAGCCACATCTTGGGTGGGTTCAAGTGCTGAGAGAATTCCAAGACGTGGGAACTGAATGCAAATTTATTATCGAAGAAATAAAGGGAAAAAAGAAAAAAAAATCAAAGTATTTGGGACCTAAAGGAGCACATGGCTCTGCTTTTCTTGATGCACCCCAGGAAAAAGGTGATTTCTGGAGGTCAGGGTTTCTAGGGACGTATTTAATGCAGGAAAGGGAATGGGTTTGCTTCTGCCTTTTCCCAAACCTGCAATAACTCACCTGGGGGAGAGCTGGGCAGGGCTGGGGTTGGGGTGGGACGAGGTTTGAGGTCCCTTCCAACCCCAAACATTCCTGCTGCTGCAGGGTGGGAGGGAGATCGCCCTCCCTTTGGACTGGGATGCTGAGGGAGAGGGAGATGCTGCTCCAGGCAGGAATTTCCCCCACTCTTGTTCCCCTGAGTCACCCAAGCCTGGGCAGTGCCGGGGTGAAACCACAGCCCAAGGTGAGCAGGGCCAGAGGAATCTGGGGAATGGGGTTCCCTGCCCTGAGAGGGTCTGGAGGGCGAGCAGTGATTCAGAGCAGAGCACAGAAAAGGGAAACAGGACGGAATTCCTCCTCCAGGCTGTTTGTGTCCGAGCCTGGAGCAGATGGGGAGGTCCCTGCTGAGAGCCGCCCCTGTCCACCCCTTCTCCATCAGAAAACAATTTTAGAGCTGAAATCAAGCTCATGAACTTAGGAATGAGAGGGAATCTCTGTGCTGAGCGCCCAGCCCTGCTTCCATCCCGTTCTGGCAGCATCGCCCACCCTTCCCCTCCATCGGGAGAGCGAAATTCCTGCGCTGCCCCAGGATTCCCGTTCCCACCCCCCTGGCCCCGCCGGCCCAGCCCCGGGGGATGCCTTTTGTGGGATTTTCAGAGCCGAGCGCGCTGGGAACCAGGCGCAGACGGGGCCGGGATGTGCTGCGCATACTAATGCCAGGATCTGCCCCTGCCCCGGGCACGGCCGGGTCAGCCCGGGGGCTGCAGCTCCAGCGAGGGCTCCTCACACCCCGCTGGGCCTGGCACAGCCTCGGGGACGTGGCCGGCAGGAAATTCGGGGGGTTTATTGCAAATAAGGCGCCACTGCCCTCCCCAGTTCTGCTTCTTTCTGGAGGAGACAAAAAAAAGGAGAAAAATCCCTTTTTTGGCACGGCTGGTTTGTGAGTGCAGTGAGGAGGGTGGGGTGGAGAGGTGGCAGAAGTGTTTTGGGGTGCAGCTGGGCTGATTGAAGCCTTAAGGATCAGAGCAGATCCGATCTCTGCAGAGCAGAGGAAAAGTTTTGGTTTTGACACCGCTGAAACCAAAGTTTTGATTTTGACACCACCGAAGCTCTGGCATCCCCTATTGTTTTTACACCCCCTCTTATTTTTGTATCCCCTATTGTTTTTGTAATCCCACCTATTTTTCTATCCCCTCTTTTTATATCCCCTGGGAGGGCAGGAGCTCATTCCTGGCTCTGCCTTGGATCCCTCTGGCCTGGCACAGCCAAATCCCTTTGCCTGCAGCACTCAGAGACCCATTCTGGTCAATTTTTGGTCCTATTTTGGGTATTTTTTGGCACACTTTGGCCCTGGCTGGGCTGTGGGAGGCGGCTCAGGTTTGGGCGAGGTGATTTATGCCCACGGCAGAGTTTCCAAAACATCCTGATTTTATGGCATCCCCTCTGGCCTGCAGCCCGTTTCCTCCTCATGTTACATCTTGTCTGCTGCCTTTGGGAGAGCTCTGGGGGCAGGGATTGCCCTTCTCTGCTGTCCTGGGCCCTGCACTCGCCCAGAGCAGCAAAACGCGCCAGGAGCAGCCAGGGTTTGGGGCAGAGCAGAGCACCAGGAGCCCCTGAGCGTTTCCCACATTTCCCTGGAGATGCCCAGCCTGGCTGGGATCCAGAGGAAGGATTCCCTGGCTGGGAATGGATGTGAGGAGCTCTTTGTGAGGATGAGGTGTTAATGAGCTCGTCACTGATGGCCTCTGATTGCTGGGAATGGCTGGATGGGGTCACTGGAGTTGGGAAGGGCTGGATGGGGTCACTGGGAATGGGAATGGCTGGATGGGATCATTGGGAATGGCTGGATGGGGTCACTGGAGTTGGGAATGGCTGGATGGGGTCAACTGGAGATGGGAATGGCTGGATGGGGTCATTGGAGATGGGAATGGCTGGATGGGGTCACTGGGAATGGGAATGGCTGGATGGGGTCATTGGAGATGGGAATGGCTGGATGGGGTCATTGGGAATGGCTGGATGGGGTCACTGGGAATGGGAATGGCTGGATGTGATCACTGGAGATGGGAATGGCTGGATGGGATCATTGGGAATGGGAATGGCTGGATGGGGTCACTGGGAATGGGAATGGCTGGATGGGATCATTGGAGCTGGGAATGGCTGGGAATGAGCTGGTCCAGGCAGGGTTACCTTGATGGATGAGGTTTTGTGACCCCATCTCTTCTCTGGTGATTCCACCCCCATTTATTTTTGCGCCCCCTCTTGTTTTCGTACCCCGCTGTTTTTACATCCCCTGCTGCTCTCAGGCTCTCCCCAAGCCCAGGCTGCTCTGGGGGGGTCTCTGAGGGTCTCTTTTCCCCCCAGATTCCCGTGCTGGGCTCCATCCCTGCGGGTTTTCCAGCCAGCTCCCTCCTCCCTGCAGTGCTGCTTGTGGGGTGACCCTGCTGCTTGTGGGGTGAGGAAGGAGAGGAGGAGCTCAGAGTGCCCTGCTCTGCTCCTGCTCCTCGGCAGAGCCTCAGCAATCCCTACCTGGGATTTTCCGTTTGCCTCTCCCCGTTTGCGCTTGGCTCGGAGCCTCCCGCAGCTCCTGTTTTTTGGAGCACAAAGCTGTGTTTGCAGGTGAAACCCAACGCCGGGAGCCTCCCCCTGCTTTGGGAGCGGATGTGGGAGTTTCCTCCTCCTGGAGGCCTTCAGGTAACTCACCCACCTGCGGGCCCGGAGTTAAACCCAAACCTGTTTGTGCAGCAGCAACAAAAAAAAAAAAAAAAAAAAAAAAAAAAAGAAAAAAAAAGAAAAAAAGAAATTGTGCGGAACTGGGCTGGGTTTGTGGCTTTGCAGGAGCCTCTTTCCAGCAAATCCTTGATGGAAATGTCCCGGTGCCCCCTCCCGCCCGGGGCTGTGCTGGGGTGGGCATGGCTGAGCAGGGGTTAACCCTTCCCGCTCCCGGCTTTAGGGCCCCAGCCCTGGATCTGCACCGCGCCTCAGCTTTGGGGTGCAAAGGAGGAGAGGGGGATGTTGTGTGATTATAACAGTGAGAATCTTGCTGCTATCGCACAACAAACGAGTTTGAAATCCCATTTCGGAGAAGCCGATAAAAAGCATTATTCAAGGAGGTCTTAGTTTAATAAAAAAAGTCCTTGAGTAATTTTTTAACTGAGAACGCTTATTGATTTAGGCATCGAGACTGCGCTGAAATCCACAGCCAGCGCTGTGAAACCCTCATGTTCATGAGATGCGGTGGAACTTTGCTTGGAGAGGGAAATTTTCCCGCTTTGTTGTCGGGTTGAGCCTCCCAGCCCCACCGAATTTAGATGCAAATGCACTTTGCCTCCTGCTTTTTAATGTTTTACTTCTCCTAATTGCCGAGACCGGTTGTAATTTTGGGACGTGGCTGGCTTGCCGAAAACAGCTTCCCCTTGAAAGCTCTTCCCATTGCCGGGGAGATTTGGGATTTCTGATTTCTGCCCTCTCCCTTTTTTGGTGTTTTTTTTTGTTGTCGTTGTTTTTTATTTTCAGGTGTCTCAGGTTGGAGGAAGCAAAGGAGCCGCCCTGGCTCTCGTTAGTGCCGGAAAGTCCTGAGGCACAGGGGTGAAAAATAACACGCGGTAACCTTTGAGGGCTGTGTTTGATTCTGTTGTGTTTTCAGGCCGACTTTGCTGGGAAACAATCCCCATTTGGGGCCAGGAGGCAGCGGCGGCTGCGTCAGCCCCTGGAGCAGCTCCAGGGCTGCTCCTGCCCCTCCTGGGCTCTCCTCGTGGGGCTGGAGGAGCTTTCCAAAACTGCAGCTCTTAACCCTGAGCCCGGATTGCGACACCGCGGCTCCCCCCAGAAGCGGGGAGAGCTGCGGGCTGCGGAGATGTTATCGCGCCTCTTGCACAACCAGTTATTCCAGAGTTATTCCACGGGGGCTCTCGGGGCCTGGGACGTGCTGTCCCTCCATCCCTCCGGCTGTGCCGCCGGCAGGACACCTCCGAGGCTCGGGAAAATGTGCCGGAGGTGTCAGGTTCAACCCCAGGTGTGTGTGCAGGGATGGAGGGAGAGGAGCAGCTCCTGTGTGAGCGGGTGCTGAGCGAGCCCCATTTCTCCCCCCGTGCCGCACTCAGCCAGCGCAGCGCTCCCCTTCTCCTGCTCCCGCCCGGCTCCGCAGCTCCAGGAGCCTCAGCTCTCAGCCCCGGCCCAGCCGTGACTCTGCGGGCGGCAGAGGGAAGCGCGAAGCGCCGCTCTCTGAGCCGAGGCTTGCAGGGGCAGCCAGGCAGGAGGAGTGGGGGCTCTGTCCTTGGGCAGCCTTTCCACGCGAACCGGGGAGGGTTTGACAGGATGTGCCCCTTGTTTTTGTAACTCCACTTATTTTTGTTTCCCCGATTGTTTTTGGATCCCCTATTGATTTTATATCCCCACTTATTTTGGTATCCCCTCTTGTTCTTGTACTCCCACCTGTTTTTGTATCCCCTCTTTTTTTTTTTATATCCCCACTTATTTTGGTATCCCCTCTCCTTTTTGTACCCCCACTTATTTTTATATGCCCTGTTTTTATTACCCCACTTAAGTTTATATCCCCTCTTCTTTTTATACCCCCTCTTATTTTTACATCCCCTCTTGTTTTTGTACCCCCACTTATTTTATATATCCCCTCTCCTTTTTATACCCCCATTTATATATTTTTGTATCCCCTTTTCTTTTTGTACCCCCACCTATTTTTTTTATCCCCTCTTCTTTTTATACCCCCACTTATTTCTACATCCCCACTTGTTTTTGTACCCCCACCTATTTTACATCCCCACTGCCCCCACCACGATGGCCCTGCTGCCCTTTCAGCCTCTCCACAGCATCTCAGCAGCTCCAGCCACTGCTTTCCTTCATCCCCCCCTCTCCTGGCACAGGCGGCACCAAGAGGCCAGGATGTGGTGGTCACTCTGCTAGGATGGAGCATTGGCATTCCCAGTGCCACCCCCTTGGCATCCCCACATGGCGTCCCTGGGCTCACAGCCTGCCAAACCCACCAAACCAAATTCTCCTTGCTGGCAAACCAAACCCCAGCATCCCTCACAGCTCCAGGAATGTCATCCCTCGGGGACCAGCAGCTCCAAAGGGATCCCAAACCCCTCAGGATTTTGGTGCCTTGCAAGTACCACCAGCAAAAAGGGAAATCACTCCTCTGGGAGCCCGGGCTGAAGGCTGCCATGGAGAGAGAGCAGACACAAAGTCTCTGCCAGGGTGAGTTTTACAAGGTGAGAGCACTCTGGGATATTTTTTCTCGGGGTGTTAGGAGACCCACAACCCAAACAGGGAAGTTCTGTCCTTTCCCCCAAAGCAACTGGCACGAAGGTAAAAATCCATGGCTGGGAACAGGCAGCAGCCCCAGGCACGGCCAAGTTAAACAAGAGCAAGGTCAGTGCTCAGATGGAGCAGCCAATAACTGCAGGGAGGAGGAAATCGCTGCCACAGGCAGAGTTCAGGCACCTACAACCCCTCAGAGACCTGGAGCCTTCTCCCAGCTCTGCCCTGCAGTGGCAGCATGACAGCAAACCTGTCCCTTGGTGTCCCTCGGTGTCCCTCGGTGTCCCTCGGTGTCCCCTCCCTGCTCTCCTTGGGGCTCCCACCACCACCTCTCCGTTTGTTTGCTGGGGAAGGGGCTGGAGGAGCCTCAGCCCCTGTGCCAGGAGCTCCAAACCCCCCTAAGGGAGGGACATTCCTGGCATCCTCCTGTCCCTGGGGCAGGGACATCCTGGGTCCACAGGGAGGGACATTCCTGGCATCCTCCCGTCCCGGCAGGGGCAGCTGGGTCAGTGCCCACCTGGGCCAGCATCCCCTGTCCAGGAGTGCCCACCTGGGCCAGGACAGCCGAGTCTGTGCCCATCTGGGCCAGGACAGCCGGGTCAGTGCCCACCCGGGTCAGTGCCTACCCAGGTCAGTGCCCACCTGGGCCATCCTCCTCTGTCCAGAAGTGCCCACCCGGGCCAGGACAGCCGGGTCAGTGCCCACCCGGGCCAGCATCCCCTGTCCAGGACAGCCGAGTCTGTGCCCACCCTGTCCAGGACAGCCGGGTCAGTGCCCACCCGGGCCAGCATCCCCTGCCCTGGGCACCGCTCGGTTCATCCCCCCCGAGCCCAGGTGCCTCCCCGCCACCTCCATCCTCGGCAGAGGGTTTAACTTGTTTCCTCCTCGGCGAGGAAACATGACTTTTCCCATTGAGGGAATTGAGCGGCGACAATGGCGAGTGACACAATTTCCCCCTCCTTCCCTCCCTCCCTCCCTCCCTCCCTCCCTCCGAGCATGCCATCGCCCCGCGGCCCTTCGGGGAGCCCTTCGGGGAGCATCTGCATGACAATGCGGCGGGCTGTGCTACCATTAGCTGCCCTTTTGCTATTAGTACCTAATGAAAATGTAACCATATTTAACCCCCCACAGTCCGAGATTAGCGAGAAAGGGGCCTAAGTGGATTTAATTCTTTTGTATGGCCAGCATCAAACTCTCCATTTGGATGGCCCTGTCCCCCGTTCCCCTCTCCAGCGGGAGAGGGAGGCAGGGGAGCTGGGGAAGGCTAACTCTATCCTCTCCATCCTCTCAGCTGTCCCCGGCACAATGGGCAAAGTATCTTTTGTGGCATTAACGGCTTTGGCTGGGGGCTGGGGGAGCCCCATTGGAGAACAATGTGTGAGAAGCTGAGCCTGTGGGTTTCCCACACGGCCCAATATGTGTCCCCACACCCCCCTCTGCGACAGGCAGACCTGCAGCAGCCCAGCCCACAGCTGATCCCGGCTTGATTGGCTTTTTTATTTTTTTCTTTTTTTTCTTTTTTTTTTTCCCCCCCTCTCTCTATTTTTTTTTTCCTCCTTCCTTCCCCCTCTCATTGTGCTCTTGAGAGATGAAAATCCTTTCCTGGCGTGAAAGAAGAGGCGTGCCTTAAATCCCCTCCCTCGGCCGGGCCGGGCATGTCATATGACGGCCAAATCCCCGGGATTAGTGCGTGTGTGTGTGTGTGTGGGGATCCCGATATCCAAATCCCTGTATCTCTGTATCCCTGTATCCCTGTATTCCTGCATTCCCTGTATCCCTGCATTCCCTGTGTTCCTGCATTCCCTGTGTTCCTGCATTCCCTGTGTTCCTGTATCCCTGTATCCCTGTATCCCTGTATTCCTGCGTCCCTGTATCCCTGCATCCCTGTATTCCTGTATCCCTGTATTCCTGTGTTCCTGTATCCCTGTATCCCTGTATCTCTGTATTCCTGTGTTCCTGTATTCCTGCATTCCCTGTATCCCTGTATCCCTGTATTCCTGTATCCCTGTATCCCTGTGTTCCTGTATTCCTGTATCCCTGTGTTCCTATATTCCTGTATTCCTGCATTCCTGTATCCCTGTATTCCTGTGTTCCTGTATCCCTGTGTCCCTGTATTCCTGTATCCCTGTATCCCTGTATTCCTGCATTCCCTGTATCCCTGTATCCCTGTATTCCTGTATCCCTGTATCCCTGTGTTCCTATATTCCTGTATTCCTCTATCCCTGTATCCCTGCATTCCCGTATCCCTGTATTCCCTGTGTTCCTGCATTCCCTGTATCCCTGTGTTCCTGTATTCCTGCATTCCCTGTATCCCTGTAATCCTCTATTCCTCTATCCCTGTATCCCTGCATTCCTCTATCCCTGTATCCCTGTATTCCCGTATCCCTGTATTCCTGTATTTCTGTATTCCTCTATCCCTGTATCCCTGTATCCCTGTATCCCTCTATCCCTGTATTCCCGTATCCCTGTATCCCTGTGTTCCTGCCCTTTCCCACTCTCTGCAGGGATTTCTCCCGGGATATTCCTTGCACCTGCTGGCTGCCTTCAAGATGCAGCCCTGGGGCAAGGGCAGAGCAGTAAATTCCCAAATTCCCAAATTCCCAAATTCTCAGCTTCCCCCCCCCCCCACCTCTCCCCTGTGTTTTCCCAAATCACAAGAGAGGTGGGAGAAAGGCGCCGTGGTTTTGGGGCTGGAGGGATCTGGAGCTCGGCTGGAGTTTGGGATGAGGGCACAGGTGTGGGATGAGGGCACAGGTGTGGGATGAGGGCACAGGTGTGGGTGCAGACAGGGATGGGGATGGGGATCGGGAGATGGAGGGGATGAGGATGGGGATGAAGATGGAAATGGGAATGGCAATGTGGATATGGGGATGGGGAGCCAGGCTCTGGAGAAGCAGGGGCTGTGCCCAGTGGGATGAGGATGGGGAATGGGGATGGGATTGGGGACAGGAATGGGGACAGGAATGGGGATGGGGATGAGGGGATGGGGATGGGGAGCCGGCTCTGGGGCAGCAGGAGATGCATCTGTGGGATGTACAGGAGATGAGGATGGGGATGCGGAGCTGAAGGGGATGAGGGGCGGGCTCTGGAGCAGCAGGGGCTGTGCTCAGAGGGATGTACAGGAGAAGAGGATGGGGATGAGGAGCCGGCTCTGGAGGGGCCGTGCTCAGAGGGATGTACAGGAGAGGAGGATGGGGATGCGGAGCTGAAGGGGATGCGGAGCCGGCTCTGGAGGGGCCGTGCCCACTGGGATGTAAAGGGGATGAGGATGGGGATGAGGAGCCAGCTCTGGAGGGGCCGTGCCCAGTGGGATGTACAGGAGAGGAGGATGGGGATGCGGAGCCGGCTCTGGAGGGGCCGTGCCCAGTGGGATGTACAGGGGATGAGGATGGGGATGAGGAGCGGGATCTGGAGGGGCCGTGCTCAGTGGGATGTACAGGGGATGAGGATGGGGATGCGAAGCGGGCTCTGGAGGGGCCGTGCTCAGTGGGATGTACAGGGGATGAGGATGGGGATGCGGAGCGGGCTCTGGAGGGGCCGTGCCCACTGGGATGTACAGAGGATGAGGATGGGGATGCGGAGCCGGCTCTGGAGGGGCCGTGCTCAGAGGGATGTACAGGAGAGGAGGATGGGGATGCGGAGCGGGCTCTGGAGGGGCCGGGCCGCCGCCGCGCTCCCTCCCGCGGGATGCGGAGCTGAAGAGCCGCAGGCTCGGGCGGGAGGAGAAGCGTGCGAGGGGGTGGGGAGGGCGGCGGGGGGGACGGAGGGGCTGCGCTTGTGTGAATGTGCCCCCGCTCATTGTTCCGCGGCTTTATGCGGTGGCCTCGATGGGACGGATTTAGAAATCCTAATCAGGGAGCAGCCTCTGCGCCTCCCGAGTGTGACACAACTCGAGCTGCTCCGGGGCGCCTTTGTTCCCTAATGACAGCTGACTTCATGCAGCAGTGGGAACAGTTTGAGCATAACTCCGCATGGCCAGGCTGGCAGCTGCAGCCTTAACCCCTTCTTGCCCACCTGCCCGGACAGCGGGCAGGCAGAGCCCTGAGGGACGCTCGGCTTCACCCCTGGGCATGGAGAACACCAAGCTGTGGGTCCAGCTCTGCACGCAGCAAAGTTTCCCAGAGTTTTTAGACTCATTAAGGTTGGGAAAAAGATCTCCCAAGTTCATCAAGTCCAATTTTTAATTGGATCCCACCATGCCCAGTAGAGCAGTGAGGTCCTGTGGGTATCCCTTGGGAAGCAGCTCGGGTTATCCCAAGGTGTGGAGGAGGTTGGAAAAAAATCTCCAACTTCATCAAGTCCAATTTTTAATTGGATCCCACCATGCCCAGTAAAGCGGTGAGGTGCTGTAGGCGTCCCTTGGAAAGAAGCTCGGTTTATCCCGAGTTTTGGAGGAGGTTGGCCGGGTTTTGGGCTCTGCAGCTCGGTTTATCCCGAGTTTTGGAGGAGGGATGCCGGGTTTTGGGCTCTGCAGCTCGGTTTATCCCGAGTTTTGGAGGAGGTTGGCCGGGTTTTGGGCTCTGCAGCTCCATTTATCCCGAGTTTTGGAGGAGCTTGGCCGGGTTTTGGGCTCTGCAGCTCGGTTTATCCTGAGTTTTGGAGGAGCTTGGCCGGGTTTTGGGCTCTGTCCGTGAGGTTTTTGCTGTCTCTGGGTGCTGCAGCCCCGCGGAGGGTGAAGGGCGGCTGCGGGGCACTGACATCACCCGCATTGAAAGTAAAGGGCATTGAGTCATTCCAAGATGTTCCCGGAAGAGCCTCCTGGCCCTGCCAGCACCGAGCTCGGCCGCCAGCGTCATTCTGGCTCCGTCGGCCTCCCTTCCTCCCCTGGCAAAGCCGGGCTTGTGCTCCGTGCGCTCCAGAGCCGGCCATGGGGCTCGCAATAGTTAAAACCCCTCGCTCTCCCCTCTCTGTTTGTTGTCAAAGCGCTGCTGCGACCTGGGAAAATACTCGTGGAAAATTACCCCGGTTCGAGGGGGGCGAGGCAGGGCCGGCCGGGCCTGATGTGCCGCAGTCCCGGGTCCCACCCCGGCGCTGGGACAGCTCCGTCCTGTCCCCCCCGGCTCTCAGATGGGTCCTGCCGGCTCTCCCGGCACCTGGGTCCCCTCTGCCGTCCCGCATCTCCGGCCGCCCATGCTTGGCCAGGGTCTCCCTGGCGACGGGGCCACGGGATGCTGTGCAGTCCATTTGTCACCAATTGTCACCGCTTTGTTCTGCCTTGTGTGCGCGCTCGGTTGTGTCACGGGGGAGGTGAGGAGGAGCAATCGGGCCTCGGCTAATGGGGCTGCGGGCTCCTGCTGCGGGGAAAAAGCCAGCCCGGGAAGAACGGGAATGGGAATGGGAATGGGAATGGGATGGGAATGGGAATGGGAAAGGGAAGGGAAAGGGAAAGGGATGGGAATGGAGAAGGGAATGGGGAGGGAATGGGAATGGGAATGGGGAAGGGGAAAGGAAAGGGAAAGGGATGGGAATGGGAAGGGAAAAGGAAGGGGAAAGGAAGGGGAAGAAGAAAGAGGAAGGGAAAGAGAATGGGAAAGGGAATGGAAAAGGGAAAGAGAATGGGAATGGGAAAAGGAAGGGGAATAGGGAAGGGAAAGGGAATGGGAAGGGAAAGGGAAACAAAAGGGAAAAGGAAGTGGAACAGAAAGGGGAAGGGAACAGAAAGGGAAAGGGAATGGGAAGGGAAAAGGAATGGAAAAGGAAAAGGGAACAGGAAGGGAAAAGGAAAGGGAAAGGGAATGAGAAGGGAAAGGGGAAGTGAAAGGAAAGGGAAGGGAAAGGGGAAGTGAAAAGAAAGGGAAGGGAAGGGAAGGGAAGGAAAGGAAAGGAAAGGAAAGGAAAGGAAAGGAAAGGAAAGGAAAGGAAAGGAAAGGAAAGGAAAGGAAAGGAAAGGAAAGGAAAGGAAAGGAAAGGAAAGGAAAGGAAAGGAAAGGAAAGGAAAGGAAAGGAAAGGAAAGGGAGATAGAAGGAGAATGAGAAAGGGAAACAGAATGGGAACAGGAAAGGGAAAGGGAAAGGGAAGGGAAAGGCTGAAGCTGTTCCTGCCACAGCATCCCAGGTGCTGCCTCCTGGGGTGGACCCTGGAGGGCTGCAGGGCCACAGGGGGCAGGCCAAGGTCCTTGCCTGGCTTAGGTGGGGATTTAGGGGAATTTGGCTCCACAGGATGGCTGTAACCCAGGGAAAGGGGCAGTGGAGGCAGTGCCAGCGCTCCCAGGAGTGCCCCCATCCTCTTCCACGATGACATTCCCCTCTGCCACCTCTGTCCCTGGCCGTGCCATGGAGTTTGTCCCCCCTCAGCCCAGGTTTCTGCAGGACAGGCACACCCAGGGGGATCCTGACCCCAGGGAAGGCTGGGGCTGGATTAACACCTCCCTCCTGCCCAGCTCCCTGATCCCCCTGAGCGCTGCTGAGAGGGATTTGATGCATTGTGGATTTTGGTACAACTCTGTCAGCATCTGTCAGCTCCTGGCTGGAGATCTGTCAGCTTTTAGCACCTCACACTACACTACATATACACATATTTATATATTTAATTTCCCCCCTCTTCCTCACCATCCCCAGCGCCATGATTCACATCTCCCTCCTTGGCTCCCCTTTTTTTTTTTATTTTTCCCTTTACTCTTCCAGCTCCGAGAGCCACCAGGAGCTCTGGCCAAGCCCAAAGCCGAGCACCCAGGCTCAGGTTTAGCTGTAAACCCTGAGCTCAGCCCAGGCTGGCCAAGGCATTCCGGGAAGGCAGGAGGGAGGTGGGGGAAGCTGCAGCACTCAGCCCCAAACCCCTCAGGCTCAGGCACTTCCAGTTTGGCTCCCAGAGCTGAAAACCCACGGAGGGAAGGGCGGTGAGGGCGCACGGAGGATCCCCAGAGCTTTTCCAGCGCCTGGGGGTTGGAAGTTTCCTTTCTTTATTCCCTGCTGGCCATCAGTCCGTGGCTCCAGAGTGATCCTGCAGGGTGGTCGTGCCATGATTCCCCCCCCCCCAGGGCTGGGTTTTGGGGAGGTTTTGGGTGTTTTGCCCGTTGCCCACCCAGATTTTCCCATCTCTGAGCCTGGCAGGAAACTGAGCAGGGGCTGGATCCAGCTGAAACGGGGCCAGGAGAGCAGAGCAGGTTCTGGCCTGGAAAATTGGTGTTGAGGGAGAAGATAAAGCAGGGAAGAGTGGGAGGGTGAGGTGGAGGACTGGGGGAGCTTTGGGAGCTTTTCAGTGCTGCCTCCAAGCTCAGCAGCGTTTTGGGGGCAGCTCCTCATTCCCAGAGGATCCCAGGAAGGTCACGAAGCTCCAGGAGCTTCTCCAGAAAAGGAAAATTTTCTGTTTTTTCCTTTTTCACGTGCTCAGCACAGCAGAGTGAATAAAGGAAGGGCTGGAAGCAGGGCCCCAAACAAAGCTGCATTTCCTCAGATTTGGGGTTTTTTCCCCCTAAAAGAACAGGGGTGAAATTGCTCCTCAGCCATGCTGGGAGCAGCACCCCAACATTTATTTCTCTCCGGGAGAGAGAGTAATTTGGAAATCCTGGGATTTGGGAATTTTGGGAATTCCCAGGAATCTTTGGGATCCTGATTTCTGGGATTTGGGAATTCCAGGATTTGAGAATTTTGGGAATCTTTGGGCTGAGGAATTCTGGGATTTGCAAATTACCGGGAATATTTGGGATCGGGAATTCCAGGATTTGGGAATTCTGGGATTCAGGAGTTTTGGGAATTCTGGGATTTGGGAATTCCTGGGAATCTTTGGGTTCCTGATTTCTGGGATTTGGGAATGCCGGGATTTGGGAATTTTGGGAATTTTGGGATTGGAGAATTCTGGGATTTGGGGATTCATGGGAATATTTGGGATCCCAATTTCTGGGATTTGGGGATTCCGAGATTTGGGAATTTTGGGAATATTTGGGATGGGGAATTCTGGGATTTGGGAATTTTGTGATTCAGGAATTCTTGGATTTGGGGATTCCTGGGAATATTTGGGATCCCAATTTCTGGGATTTTGGAATTCTGGGATTTGAGGATTCCTGGGAATATTTGGGATCCTGATTTCAGGGATTTGGGGATTCTGGGATCTGGGAATTTTGGGAATATTTGGGCTGGGGAACTCCAGGATTCAGGAATTTGGGGATTCAGGAATTCTGGGATTTGGGGATTCCTGGGAATATTTGGGATCCCGATATCCGGGATTTGGAAATTCCAGGATTTGGGAATTTTGGGAATATTTGGGCTGGGGAATTCTAGGATTCAGGAATTTTGGGACTCAGAAATTCCAGTATCTGGGAATTTTGGGAATGTTTGGTCTGGGCCACTGTCCAGGAGGCAGAGAGGAGCAGGGATGCTGAATGGAGCAGGGAGGACTCTCACCGCTCATTTTTCCGTGGTCTTTTCCTGCCTGGCGCCCTGGATGAGCAGAGGAGCTCTTGGCCCATCTGTTTCCAGCACCATTAAAGGCCCCTGACCGCATGTGGCCCTCAGAAATAAAATAAAAATAATCCCCTTTGCTCTGGAAATGTCAAAGGCTCTTTGATCCCGGCCGCCCCCCAGCTGGGCCCACATCCTCCCCAGGCTGAGCAGGGGGAGAGGGTTCCCACCGCCCTGCCCCGTTTTTTGGGACAAGAAGGAAGTTCAGCACTTGGGGTTGCTGACCTCTGAGTGCCGCTCCCCTGGAATTCTCCTCCATGGCCTTTCCTGCAGCTGGGGCGCAGGAGGGAAGGGGTTAAAGGCTGCGGAGCTTTGGGGGGGTTTGGGGGCAGAGCTGGGCCAGAGCCGGGGGGGTTTGGGGGCAGAGCTGGCCCAGCAGGACGCGATTAACGACCCCCAGATTGCTGCGGGATGGGCTCAGCCCTGGAGCTCCGTCCTGCAGGCAGCCCTGGGGGCTCAGCTGCTCGGGGATGCAAAAAAAATCCAGCACCAGCTTGGCACCGGTTTGGTACCAGTTTGGCACCGGTTTGGGACCAGTTTGGCACCAGTTTGGCACCAGTTTGGGACCAGTGCATTTCCCTGCAGGGAGCTGGGAGCTTTGGGATGCACTGCAAAAATCCAGCACCAGTTTGGGACCAGTTTGGCACCAGTTTGGGACCAGTGCACCTCCCTGGAGAGTGCTGGGAGCTTTGGGATAAACTGCAAAAATCCAGCACCAGTTTGGCACCAGTTTGGCACCAGTTTGGGACCAGTTTGGCACCAGTTTGGAACCAGTGCACCTCCCTGGAGGGGGCTAGGAGCTTTGGGATGCACTGCAAAAATCCAGCACCAGTTTGGCACCAGCTTGAGACCAGTTTGGCACCAGTTTGCCACCAGTTTGGGACCAGTTTGGCACCAGTTTGGGACCAGTTTGGCACCAGTTTGGGACCAGTGCACCTCCCTGCAGGGAGTTTGGGTGGAACTGCAGCCTTCGGGGAGCTGTGCTGGTTAAAAGGACGTTTTAAAGGGTACCTGCGGAAATCTGGGCCTGTTGGACATGAGAGCTCCTTTTATTTATCAAACTCAGGGGTAGCAGAGGCCCTGCTGTGCTGGAGAGGGGAGGAAAAGGGTTTGAATTTAGGAGGAGAGGCTGGGTAATTCCTTCCTAAAACTTGGAAGTGTTTGGGGCCTGGTTTTGGGGAGTTGGGGTTGATAGGAGGCTGTGCCCAGGGTGTGGGGCTGGTTCCCTGTGTGGGGCCTGTGCAGCTGGGGTGGAACGGGGCTGGATGGGTGATCCTGGCCCTGATCCTGATCCCATCCAGCCCTGAATCCCATCCTGACCCTGATCCTGATCCTGATCCTGATATGATCCTGGTCCTGATCCCATTGTGATCCTGATCCCATCCTGACCCTGATCCTGATCCTGATCCTAATCCTGATCCCCTCCTGCTCCCATCCCATCCTATCCTGATCCCGATCCTGATCCCGATCCTGACCCTGATCCTGACCCTGATCCTGATCCCGATCCCCTCCTGCTCCCATCCCATCCTATCCTGATCCCATCCTGAGCCTGATCCTGATATGATCCTGGTCCTGATCCCATTGTGATCCTGATCCCATCCTGACCCTGATTCTGATCCTGATCCCATCCTGATCCCATCCTGATCCTGATCCCATCCTGACCCTGATCCGATCCTGATCCTGACCCTGATCCCATCCTGAGCCTGATCCTGATCCTAATCCTGATCCCATCCTATCCTGATCCCATCCTGACCCTGATCCTGATCCTGATCCTGATCCTGATCCCGATCCCCTCCTGCTCCCAGCCCATCCTATCCTGATCCTATCCTGATCCCGATCCTGATCCTGATCCCAATCCCCTCCTGCTCCATCCCATCCTATCCTGATCCCATCCTGATCCCGATCCTGATCCCGATCCTGACCCTGATCCTGATCCTGATCCTGACCCTGACCCTGATCCTGATCCCGATCCTGACCCTGATCCTGATCCCGATCCCCTCCTGCTCCCATCCCATCCTATCCTGATCCCATCCTGATCCAGATCCTGATCCTGATCCTGACCCTGATCCCCTCCTGCTCCCATCCCATCCTATCCTGCTCCCATCCTGATCCCGATCCTGATCCCGATCCTGACCCTGATCCCGATCCTGATCCTGCCCCGGATCCTGATCCCGATCCCCTCCTGCTCCATCCCATCCTATCCTGATCCCGATCCTGACCCTGATCCTGACCCTGATTCTGCTCCCATCCTGACCCTGATCCTGATCCCGATCCCCTCCTGCTCCATCCCATCCTATCCTGCTCCCATCCTGTCCAGATCCAGCTCACAATCCTGTCTGGGACGCCTTTCCTGGGCTGTAACGGGGTCTCACTCTGTGAGGACACAAAGGAGCAGCACAAATTCCCAATTCCCAGTCCCACCCCCCCGTCCCTGCTCCCTGCGTGTGGGGCTGCCCAGAGTCCCCTGGTGCTGCTGGTGCCACAGCCAGAAGGGGACAAACCCCTCGGTTTCCCTGGAGATCGCTCAGGGCAGGGCATTATTATTATTATTGTTGTTCTTTTTATTTTATTTTATTTTTGCTATCCAGGCCTCCCCAGCAGCTGTTGAGCAATCCCTGATCCTCCCAAAACAAACAGGGAGCAGCTCTGGTGGCCAAATGTCCCAGGCTCTGCTGGAGTGGGAGTCACATTCCAGGCTGGAATCCCAAAGGATGGCGCTGGAGGAAGAAGATGTTGGATTTCTTTAATATGAAAGAAATTATATTTAATGTTAAATCCATCATTGAAATAAAAAATATACTTTTATTATAATTCTATTCTATTTTATTCTATTCTATTCTATTCTTCTATTCTATTCTATTATTCCCTTCTATTCTATTCTATATTATATTATATATATTATATATTTTATAGGTAAATAATATATAATATAATATATATAATATATAATATATAATATATAATATATAATATATAATATATAATATATAATATATAATTTGCAATATAATATATAATATGCATAATATAATATAATATAATATAATATAATATAATATAATATAATATAATTTATAATAATGTGTATATAATTCTATTGTATATAATAATATATAATAGGATATGATATTTACGTAAATTATAAATATAATATATTTCTAAGTTATGGCTATAATATAAAATATAAATAAAAGTATATATTGTATATAATTTTATTAATTAATAATAGAATTAAATGCTTAATATTAATTAAAGAGATCATAAAATTAAAAAATAAAATTTAAGATTGTATGTTCTTGAACATGAAACATTTAGGTGTTTCATCCCATAAGGGGAGGTTGGGTTTTATGCCCAGAGGTAGCTCTGGGGTTTGGGGTTTGTGCCAGATCTGCACCCCAAACCCTGATCCCAGCTCCCCAAAGCGCCTCCCGGGTGACAATGACCCAAAATCGGCCATTTTTTTCCATTTTTTCCATTTTTCCATTTTTTCCATTTTTTTCCATTTTTCCCATATTTTTTCCAATTTTTTCCAATTTTTTCCATTTTTCCCATTTTTCCATTTTCCCCATATTTTTTCCATTTTTTCCATTTTTTCCATTTTTTCCATTTTTTCCATTATTTTTTCAGCGGGGCCGGGGCTCTGCTCCCCTCTCCGCTCCCTCCTCCCAGTCCAGGCACCGCGTTTGCTCCCACCCTCTGCAGCTCGCTACAAAACCCCACAAAATCGCTGCTAAAAGGATTTTTTTGTTTCGCAGAGGTGCTGGGCTGGTGTTTGCAAACACCTTCTGCTTTTCAGGGACAAGAACACCAAAAAAATCCCGAAAATCCCCACGGGAATAAACCCCAAAATCCCCGAGGGAGCGGCCGGAGCCCGGCCAGGAGCGGGACGGGGCTTTTAACCCTTTCGGAGCCGCTGTTCCTGCCCAGGGCATCCGGGGCATCCGGGCTGGGGGAGCTGCAGGTGCGGAGCTGGAAGGGGAAAATCGCACCACGGGTTCGTTAATCCCAATATTTGGTGGGGTTTTTCCTCATTTTAAAGCTGCCCTGGCTGCCCCCTCGGGTTTGTAAAAGTGCAGGTGCGGCGCCATGGCCGGAGCTGCTGCAGGTGCAAAGCTTTAAGGGGAAGATCAGGAGTTTATTCAGCGTTTTGCTATTAATCCTAATATTTAATTTTGTTTTCCCTTCTTTTAAACTCGTTTTTGTTATTTCCTTTTGCTGTTTTCTAATCCCTGTTTTCTCCCCAAAATAAATGGAAATGAAGGGTTTTGCCCACTGCCCTTCCCAAGGGTTTAATTTTTCTAATAGTTCATTTTTTTCCCTTCTTATAAACTCATTTTTGTTATTTCTTTTTGCTGTTTTCTAATCCCTGTTTCGCCCCCAAAATAAATGGAAATGAAGGGTTTTGCCCACTCCTCTTCCCAAGACTTGAATTTTTCTAATATTTCTTTATTTTTCCCTCTTTTAAACTCCTTTTTGCTATTTCTTGAGTTCCTAAAAACCCAGATTTGTGCTGTGATCACCCAAATTTGGGGCACCGTGAGGAGAAGCCCCTGAACCCCATAATTTTTAGGCTGGAACATTTTATTTTTTGGTTGTTTTTTTTCTGAAACTCAACGTGAGGCTTGCATCAAGCTCTTAAAATCTTAAAATTAGTGCTGCCTTTCAAGCCCAAGGGCCGGAATAAGGTTTACAAGCCATAAAAGCCTCTTATCAAAGTTGATTTCCTCCAACGCACCTTTCATCTTTTATAGTATTTGCTTTTCAAATCCTTGAACTTAAAAGGATTAAACAGGTTAAAAGAAAAAAAAAAAAAGGAAAAGAAAAGAAAAAGGGAGGGGGGAGAGAAAACAAACAGGAGGGAAGATGGATTGGGTCTGGATTAGGGGAGGCCCGGATGAAATATGAATTAGGAGAAAGTCTAAACAAAGAGTTGTCATTTTTCTTTTTTTTTTTTTTTTTCTTTCTGAGCTGCTGAACATGAACTGCAGGCCCAGCTTTAGGGAATATTTGATTTCTCTGGGTTGTTTTTTTCACTTTGCAGAAGGAGCGGAGCAGCTGAGTGGGGCCGGATTGGGAATTTGTGCTGTTCCTTTGTGTCCCTCAAAGGGATCCACCCCAAAATCCCAAAATCAACCCTTTATTATTTTTTTAAATTGTATTTATTTATTTATTTATTTTGCTCTGCTGTAAAATCATTCCCTGGCAAGAAAGGAGAATAAAGATTTACCCAGCAAAAGCACCAAAAAAAAAGCTCCTAAAATTCCATCTGGAGTTGGGAGAGGGATCAGTGACCTCCTCTCCTCCCAGGGAGCTGGAAAAGGAGCCTGGAGGGGTTTTGGGGACTTTTCCTGGATTTCCCTGGACACAGCAGGGTCTGGAGCAGGAACCTGGGCTGGCTCTGGTTCTGCTCCCTCCCTGCAGGTTTGGGGGCTGAGAAAAGATTGAGGAGCTGAGAAAAGATTTTGGTGCTGATAAAAGATTCTGGGGCTGATAAAAAGATTCTGGGGCTGATAAAAAGATTTTGGTGCTGATAAAATATTTTGGTGCTGATTAAAGACTCTGGAGCTGATAAGAGGTTTTGGGGCTGATAAAGGTTTTGGGGCTCTGAGGAAAGATTTTGGGGCAGAGGAAATATTCTGGGGCTGATAAAAGATTTTGGGCCTGATAAAAGATTTTGGGGCTGATAAAATATTTTGGAAATGATAAAAGACTCTGGGGGTGATAAAAGGTTTTGGGGCTGAGAAAAGATTTTGGGGCTGAGAAAGGTTTTGGGGTTGATAAAGGATTTTAGGGCTGAGAAAATATTCTGGAGCTGATAAAACATTTTGGAGCTGATAAGAGATTCTGGGGGTGATAAAAGACTTTGGGACTGAGAAAAGGTTTTAGGGCTGATAAAAGACTTTGAGGCTGATAAAAAATTTTGAAAATTATAAAAGATTCTGGGGGTGAGAAAAGGTTTTGGGGCTGATAAAGGTTTTGGGACTGATAAAAAACTTTGGGGCTGAGAAGAGATTCTGGAGCTGAGAAAAATTTGGGTGGTGATAAAAGACTGGGGCTGATAAAAGATTTTGGTGCTGAGAAAAAATTCTGGAGCTGCTAAAATATTTTGGAAATGATAAAAGACTCTGGGGGTGATAAAAGTTTCTGGAGGTGATAAAAGATTTTGGGGCTGAGAAAATATTTTTGATGCTGATAAAATATTCTGGAGCTGCTGAAATATTTTGGAAATGATAAAAGGTTCTGGGGTTGATAAAAGATTTTGGAGCTGATAAAAGATTACAGAGTTGATAAATGATTCTGGTGCTGATAAAAGATTTGGGGGGTGATAAAAGAATTTGGGGCTGATAAAGGTTTTGGGGCTGATAAAAGATTTTGGGCTGATAAAATATTCTGGAGCTGATAAAGATTTTGGGGCTGATAAAAAGATTCTGGAGCTGATAAAGATTTTGGTGCTGATAAAAGATTCTGGAGCTGATAAAGATTTTGGGGCTGATAAAAGATTACAGAGTTGATAAATGATTCTGGAGCTGATAAAGATTTTGGGGCTGATAAAAAGATTCTGGAGATGATAAAAGATTTTGGTGCTGATAAAAAGATTCTGGAGATGATAAAAGATTTTGGTGCTGATAAAAGATTTTGGAGCTGATAAAATATTCTGGAGCTGATAAAATATTTGGGGCTGATAAAGGTTTTGGGGCTGATAAAAGATTCTGGAGCTGATAAAGATTTTGGGGCTGATAAAATATTTGGGGCTGATAAAGGTTTTGGGTCTGATAAAAGATTTTGGTGCTGATAAAAGATTTTGGAGCTGATAAAGATTTTGGGGCTGATAAAATATTCTGGAGCTGATAAAGATTTTGGGGCTGATAAAAAGATTCTGGAGCTGATAAAAGATTCTGGAGCTGATAAAATATTTGGGGCTGATAAAGGTTTTGGGTCTGATAAAAGATTTTGGGGCTGATAAAAGATTTTGGTGCTGATAAAAAGATTCTGGAGCTGATAAAGATTTTGGGGCTGATTAAAGATTCTGGAGCTGATAAAGATTTTGGGACTGATAAAAGATTCTGAAGCTGATAAAATATTCTGGAGCTGATAAAAGATTCTGGAGCTGATAAAAGATTTTGGGGCTGCTAAAAGGGTTCTAAACTTCCTCCCACAGAGCAAAATCCTCAGAGTGGAGGCTCTGAAGTCTTTGCAGAAGTGAGGCTGCAAAGCCCCGTGCCAGGGAATGCGGCTTTGCCCCTTTGGGAGGGCAAATCCCTTCTGGAAACGGGGCTTGGGAGTTTCTTAGAGCCATAAATCCCCTCTGTTCTCCCTTTCTGAGCTGAGTTTCGCTCTGCCCCGTGCTCAATGTGCTGCTCTCGGTGGGCTCAGGCAAGCTGGGAATTTTCCCCCTGGCTCTGCCGGAATTATTTGAAAACCAGCTCCTATTTTCTAGAAATAGGAGCTATTTTATAGCTATTTTATAGCATTTCTGGGGGAAAAAGACTCTTCTCTGTGCCTTTTTACACGGCCCTGCTTCCATCTCCTGCCTGAGGAGCAGGGAAAGCAGCAGAAAAGGGGAAAATTTTAGGACAAGGGCTCAGATCCAGCCCAGCTCAGCCACTGGGCCAGCTCTCCCTTCTTCCCCCAAGCACCAAAACCCACCCAGGGCCAGCAGAAACCCCTCCAAGGCGTTGATTTGGGGGCAAAAAGAGCTTTTTGTGCCCTCCTGGGTGCTGTGAGGCCTCAGGGAGGGCAGAACCCACCTGGGCTTGGTGGGGAATCATCCTGAGGCCTCCCGGGCCGGCGCCTCCGTTTGTCTGATGGAGTTCAAAAGGATTTGATGGAAGGAATCCTTGCCTGCAATTTATTTATATTGGGTTAAAAGTGTTCCATGCAAGGAATCCTTCCCTGAAAATCGGAGCCTGGTTTGCTCCAAATTATTGGGGTTTGAAGTGGGAGGGGAGGGTGAAAATCTGAGCTTGATTTGCTCCAAATTATTGGAGTTTTGGGGAAGATGAGGATTAAAATCTGAGCCTGGTTTGCTCCAAATTATTCAAGTTTTGGGGATGGGAGAGGAGGATGAAAATCAGAATCTGTTTTGCTCCAAATCATTGGAGTTTTGGGGTAGATAAGGATGAAAATCTGAGCCTGATTTGCTCCAAATTATTGGAGTTTTGTGGTGGGAGAGGAGGATCAAAATCTGAGCCTGATTTGCTCCAAGTTATTGGAGTTTTGGGGAAGGTGAGGATGAAAATCTGACCTTGATTTGCTCCAAATAATTGGAATTTGGGGATGGAGAGGAGGATGAGAATCAGAATCTGTTTTACTGCAAATCATAGGAATTTTGGGGAAGATGAGGATGAAAATCTGAGCTTGATTTGCTCCAAATTATTGGAATTTGGGATGGGAGAGGAGGATGAAAAATCTGAGCCTGATTTGCTCCAAATTATTGAAGTTTTGGGGATGGGAGAGGATGAAAATCTCAACCTGTTTTGCTCCAAGTTATTGGAGTTTTGGGGAAGATGAGAATAAAATCTGAGCTCGATTTGCTCCAAATTATTGAAGTTTTGGGGATGGGAGAGAAGGATGAAAATCAGAACCTCTTTTGGCTCCAAATAATAAGAGTTTTGGGAAATATGAGAATCAAATCTGAGCTCGATTTGCTCCAAATTATTGGAATTTGAGATGGGAGAGGAGGATGAAAAATCTAACCATGTTTTGCTCCAAACTATTGAAGTTTTGAGGTAGATGAGGATGAAAATCTGAGCCTGATTTGCTCCAAATTATTGGAGTTTTGGAGAAGATGAGGATGAAAATCTGGGCCTGATTTGCTCTAAATTACTGGAATTTGAGACGGGAGAGGTGGATGAAAATCTCAACCTGTTTTTGCTCCAAATTATTGAAGTTTTGGGGTAGATGAGGATCAAAATCTGAGCCTGATTTGCTCCAAATCATTGGAGTTTTGGGGAAGATGAGGATGAAAATCTCAACCTGTTTTGCTCCAAATCATTGGAGTTTTGGGGAAGATGAGGATGGAAATCTGAGCTCGATTTCCAGGTTCTCCCACGGCTGCCCCATCCCTGGAAGTGCCCAAGGCCGGCTGGGATCACCCCTGATCTGCGGGGTGGGACCTTTCAGCTCCCTTCCAACCCGAACCATCCCAAAATTCCACCCCACAAAGAGACGGAGCACGGCCGCGGGGCTACAGGGCTCTGAGCGGAGCTCAGCCCCCATTAATTAATCAATTAATTAATTAATTAAAACCTCGGAGCCGGGTTTGCCTTGGCTAAAACCACTGTGAGAAACTTGCTGGCGGCGTTCCTGCGTCGTCGGGGCTGAAGTGTTGTCATCCGAGGCTGCTTTGCATAACAATGCCCGCGCCTCTAATTATGCAGCAGGATGCTAATGAGGCCGGGCAGAGCCGCCGCTCCCTGGGAAAAGGCTCAGCCCGGCCGGGGAGGGGGCACAGCCAGAAAGAAAATCCACCCAAACAAAATAAAGCATGACAGCTCGGGCAGGGAGGAGGAATGGGAGCGAGCAAACCTTGGGAGCCCGCCCCGAAACCTTTCATCAGCTCCAGAATATTTAATTGGCCCCAAAATCTTTTATCAGCTCCAGAATCTTTAATCGGCATCAAAATCTTTTATCAGCCCCAGAATCTTTAATCAGCACCGAAATCTTTTATCAGCCCCAAAATCCACTATCAGCCCCAAAATCTTTTATCAGCTCCAGAATCGTTAATCAGCACCGAAATATTTTATCAGCCCCAAAATATTTTATCGGCCCCAAAATCTTTTATCAGCTCCAGAATCTTTAGCCCCAAAATCCACTATCAGCCCTAGAATCTTTTATCATCCCCAAAATCTTTTATCAGCTCCAGAATTGTTAATCGGCACCAAAATCTTTTATCAGCTCCAAAATATTTTATCAGCCCCCAAAATCTTTTATCAGCTCCAGAATCTTTTCTTGGCCCCAAAATATTTTACCAGTGCCAAAATCTTTCCTCAGTCTCAAAACCTTTAAACAGCACCAAAATCTTTTATCAGCTCCAGAATATTTAGCCCCAAAATCCACTATCAGCCCTAAAATCTTTTATCACCCCCAAAATCTTTTCTCAGCTCCAGAATCTTTTATCAGCCCAAATATTTTATCAGTCCCAAAATCTTTCCTCAGTCTCAAAACCTTTTATCAGCTCCAAAATCTTTTATCAGCCCCCAAAATCTTTGTCAGCCCCAAAGTCTTTTATCAGCCCCAAAATATTTTATCAGCCCCCAAAACCTTTTATCAGCTCCAGAATCTTTAATCAGCACCAAAGTCTTTTATCACCCCAAAATCTTTTCTCAGCTTCAGAATCTTTTATCAGCCCAAAATATTTTATCACTCCCAAAATCTTTCCTCAGTCTCAAAACCTTTTATCAGCTCCAGAATATTTAATCGGCCCCAAAATGTTTTATCTGCTCCAAAATCTTTTATTAGCTCCAAAATATTTTATCAGCCCCCATAATCTTTGTCAGCCCCAAAACCTTTTATCAGCTCCAGAATCTTTTCTTGGCCCCAAAATCTTTGCAACCCCAAAATCCTTTATCAGCCCTAAAATCTTTTATCAGCACCAAAATCTTTTATCAGCTCCAGAATATTTAATCGGCCCCAAAATCCTTTATCAGCTCCAGAATCTTTATCAGTCCCAAAATCCACTATCAGCCCTAAAATCTTTTATCACCCCCAAAATAATTTCTCAGCTCCAGAATCTTTTATCAGCCCAAAATATTTTATCAGTCTCAAAATCTTTTATCAGCTCCAGAATATTTAATTGGCCCCAAAATCTTTTATCAGCCCCAAAATCCTTTATCAGCTCCAAAATCTTTGTCAGCCCCAAGACCTTTTATCAGCTCTGGAATATTTTATCAGCCCCAAAATCTTTATCAGCCCCAAAATCCACTATCAGCCCCGAAGTCTTTTATCACCCCCAAAACTTTTTCTCAGCTCCAGAATCTTTTCTCAGCCCAAACTCTTTTCTCGCCCCAGGGAGAGGGAGGATGGGGATGAGGGGGCTCAGCTTTGGGTGGTTTTTGGGGTGGTTTTTCAGTGTTTGTGCTGCCTGTAGGGATGAGGTGATCAAAATCAGCTTTTCGAGGCTGATATCGGCAAGAAAAGCGGTGCCCACTGCCCTTCCCAAGGGCTTCCAGATTCTTTCCCAGGATTATTTTCTGGATTTTCAGAAGGAAGGGTTTTGCCCACTGCTCTTCCCAAGGGTTTCTGGGGTTTTTTTCCCCTGGATTTTCCAGGATGAAGGGTTTTGTTCATTGCTCTTCCCAAGGGTTTCCAGATTCTTTCCCAGGATTATTTTCTGGACTTTCCACACTGAAAGGTTTTGCCCACTGCTCTTCCCAAGGATTTCCAGATTCCTTCCCAGGATTATTTTCTGGATTTTCCAGACTGAAGGTTTTGCCCACTGCCCTTCCCAAGGATTTCCAGATTCTTTTCCAGAATTTTTTCCCTGTATTTGGGTTTTGCCCACTGCCCTTCCCAAGGGTTTCTGGGTTTTTTTTTCCCCTGGATTTTCCAGGATGAAGGGTTTTGTTCATTGCTCTTCCCAAGGGTTTCCAGATTCCTTCCCAGGATTATTTTCTGGACTTTCCAAAATAAAGGGTTTTGCCGGCTGCTCTTCCCAAGGATTTCCAGATTCTTTTCCAGGATTTTCTTCCTGTATTTTCCACACTGAAGGGTTTTGCCCACTACTCTTCCCAAGGGCTTCCAGATTATTTTCTGGATTTTTTTTTTTTTTTAATGAAGGGTTTTGCCCACTTTTCCTCCCAAGGGTTTCTGGATTCTTTTCCAGGATTATTTTCTGGATTCTTTGAGAATAAAGGGTTTTGCCCACTGCTCTTCCCAAGGATTTCCAGATTATTTTCCAGGATTCTTTCCTGGATTTTCCAGACTGAAGGGTTTTGCCCACTACTCTTCCCAAGGGCATCCAGATTATTTTCTGGATTTTTTTTTTTAAAAATGAAGGGTTTTGCCCACTTCTCCTCCCAAGTGTTTCTGGATTCTTTTCCAGGATTCTTTCCTGGATTCTTTTCCAGGATTCTTTCCTGGATTTTCCAGACTGAAGGGTTTTGCCCACTACTCTTCCCAAGGGTTTCTGGATTCTTTTCCAGGATTATTTTCTGGATTCTTTGAGAATAAAGGGTTTTGCTCACTGCTCTTCCCAAGGCTTTCTGGAGTCTTTTCCAGGATCCTTTTATGGACTTTTGAAAAAAATGAAGGTTTTTGCACACTTCTCCTCCCAAGGGTTTCCAGATTCCTTTCCAGGATTCTTTCCTGGATTTTCCAGAATAAAGTTTTTTGCTCACTGCTCTTCCCAAGGATTTCTGGATTTTATTTTTCCAGGATTGGTTTCCCTTCCTGTATTTCCCATTTTACAAATATTGGGACAAAGGCGGGGAGGGCAGCATCCTCCACTGTGCCCTCCCAACACTCCTGGGGATTATTTTCCCTCTTCCTCTCCTATTCTGAAAGGCTGGGGTGGCTCTGGGACTGGGAATGCCAAAATCCATCCTGGGGAGGGGACTGGGACCTGAACCCCGCATTGTCCCGGGCTCTGGGCCCCGAGCCCTCGGCTTTGGCACCTCCAGGGAAGCAGAGAAAATTCCAGAAGGAGCTGGGGCCGGTGCCTGATGCACCTGGAGCCGCCAGGGTGGGATCAGCGCTCCCTGAAAGGCTCTCAGTGAAAGTGAGGAGCGCTCGAGGGTGAGGAGCTCCAACCTTTCCCTCCCGGTGGCGGTGCCGATGTCACCTGCCTTTGGTGACACTGGAATTACCCTGTAAACACGGGTTTGAACACCCTGCTAATTGTCATTAATTGGGGATGGCTCCTCCCTGCCATCCCTGGGGCAGGACGGTCCCCACCAGCAGCAGCAGCAGCAGCCAGCAGGGAAAAAACAGCTGGAAACAGCAAAATTCTCAAATTCTGATGATTTGGAGCAAACCAGGCCCAGATCTTCATCCTCCTCTCCCATCTCAAATTCCAATAATTTGGAGAAAACCAGGCCCAGATCTTCATCTTCCTCTCCCATCTCAAATTCCAATAATTTGGAGAAAACCAGGCCCAGATCTTCATCCTCCTCTCCCATCTCAAATTCCAATAATTTGGAGTTAAACGGGCTCAGATTTTCATCCTCTTCTCCGTCCCCAAGTTTCATTATTTGGAGCAAAACAGGTTCTGATTTTCATCCTCATCTTCTCCAAAACTCCAATAATTTGGAGCAAAACTGGCCCAGATCTTCATCCTCCTCTCCCATCTCAAATTCCAATAATTTGGAGAAAAACGGGCTCAGATTTACATCCTCTTCTCCGTCCCCAAGTTTCATTATTTGGAGCAAAACAGGATTTTCATTTTCATCTTCTCCAAAACTCCAATGATTTGGAGCAAAACTGGCTCGGATTTTCATCCTCCTCTTGCATCTCAAACTCCAAAAATTTGGAGTAGAAGGGGCTCAAAAGGAGTTTGGAGGAAGAGGAGGATTAAAATTTGAGCCTGGTTTGGTGCAAATTATTGGAATTTGAGGTGGGAGAAGAGGATGAAAATCTGAACTTGATTTGCCCCAAATTATTGGAGTTTTGGGGAAGATGAGGATGAAAATCTGAGCTTGATTTGCCCCAAATTATTGGAGTTTGGGGTGGGAGAGGAGGATGAAAATCTGAACCTGTTTTACTCCAAATTATTGGAATTTGAGGTGGGAGAAGAGGATGAAAATCTGGGCCTGATTTGCTCCAAATTATTGAACTTTTGGGGAAGATGAGAATGAAAATCTGAGCCTGGCTTGCTCCAAATCGTTGAAGTTTTGGAATGGGAGAGGAGGATATAATCTGGAACCTGTTTTGTTCCAAACTGTTGGAATTTGAGGTGGGAGAAGAGGATGAAGATCTGAACTTGATTTGCTCCAAATTATCACAGTTTTGGGGATGGAGAGGAGGATGAAAATCGGAGCCTGGTTTGCTCCAAATTATTGGAGTTTTGGGGAAGATGAGAATGAAAATCTGAACCTGTTTTGCTCCAAATTATTTGGATTATGGATGGGAGTGGAGGATGAAAATCAGAGCGTGTTTTTTTTTCCAAATTATTGGAATTTTGGGGAAGATGAGGGTGTAAATCTGAGCCTGGTTTCCTCCAAATCACAGGAGTTTTGGGGAAGACGAGGATGAAAACTGGAACCTGTTTTACTCCAAACTATTGGAATTTGAGGATGGGAGAAGAGGATGAAGATCTGGGCCTGATTTGCTCCAAATTATTGGAGTTTTGGGGAAGATGAGGATGAAAATCTGAGCCTGGCTTGCTCCAAATCGTTGAAGTTTTGGAATGGGAGAGGAGGATATAATCCCGAACCTGTTTTGTTCCAAACTGTTGGAATTTGAGGTGGGAGAAGAGGATGAAAATCTGAACTTGATTTGTTCCAAATTATTACAGTTTTGGGGATGGAGAGGAGGATGAAAATAGGAGCCTGGTTTGCTCCAAATTATTGGAATTTGAGGATGGGAGAGGAGGATGAAAATCTGGGCCTGATTTGCTCCTAATTATTGGAGTTTTGGGGAAGACGAGGATGAAAATCTGAGTCTGGTTTCCTCCAAATCACAGGAGTTTTGGGGAAGACGAGGATGAAATTCTGAACCTGTTTTCCTCCAAACGATTGGAATTTGAGATGGGAGAAGAGGAGGAGGACAATCCGAACCCATTTTCCCGCAAGCCCCACGGAGCTCAGGCTCGGAGAGGAGCACGCACCCATCCCAAGCAATCCCGGGGGCGCAGGAACCCCTCGGGTCGATTTTTTTTTTCCCCTGAGAAAAGGGGGAGCGGGGCCAGCCCCAGCCCCACAGCGCGGAGCGCTGCCCCATTGTTCGATCCGGCTGTGAGACAGATTAGCAGCCCCAGGTGGAAAGTCAGAATCTGCATTTAAATGGGCCGCTTATAAAAGGTGGGGAGCGCAGGAGCCCGCAGCATTGTGCGGTGTCTTTAGCACGCCCTAATCTCTCTTTATTTTCTCCGCAGCCTGACCTGGGGGCACGGTTTCTAATTACCAGGTCACCCTGCTAATATTGTCATTTCCAGCCGGTGGGTGTGAAACCATGGCAACGCCACATTTGCGTCCAAGTTCCTCCAGGAATAAAATTTGCCTTTTAATCACAGAAAATGACTGGGCGGCTCCGCGCTGCCCCCCGGCCCGGGCTGCTCCGGGCTGATGGAATTCATTCCTGGCGCTTTTCAAAGGTGTTTCGAGGGGGAGCTTTGGGAATATTCACCTTGGAGCTGCTCCCAAGATGAGGGAGAAACATCCACCAGGGCTGGTTTGCATCCCAAAGCTTCCCTGGATGGAATAGTGGGATTTTCAGGATGGGAAGGGACCTTAAATCCCATCCATTCCCACCTTCCTCATCCCATGCTGTTCCTGGGACAATTCCAGGGATGGGGCAGCCCCAGCTTCTCTGGGAATTCTATTCCAGAGCCTCCCCACCCTATGGTAAAAGTCCATATTTTCTTTTTGGGGATTATTTTTATCTTTGAAAGTTGTGAGTGAGCTGCTGAAAGGAATTAATTCCTGGGGCTTTTCAAAGGTGTTTCGAGGGGAGCTTTGGGAATATTCACCTTGGAGCCGCAGCCAAGATAAGGGAGAAACATCCACCAGGGCTGGTTTGCATCCCAAAGCTTCCCTGGATGGAATAATGGGATTGTTTTGGTTGGAAGGGACTTTAAATCCCATCCATTCCCACTTTCCCCATCCCAGGTTGCTCCTGGGACAATTCCAGCTCCAGCTTCTCTGGGAATTCTATTCCAGAGCCTCCCCACCCGAAAGTCCATATTTTCATGTTTAGGATGAAAGTCCATATTTTCATGTTTAGGATGAAAAGTCCATATTTTCATGTTTAGGATGAAAGTCCATATTTTCATGTTTAGGATGGTTTTTGTCTTTGAAAGCTGCGAGTGAGCTGCTGAAAGAGGGAACAGAGGGTGCCAGAGCCCCAGGGACGCCCTGGTCACCCTGGGGTGGTGACTCCAGCTCCTGGAATTCACCTCCCGGCCTGGGGAAAACCCAGGGGGAATCAGGAACGCACGGGGCCGCTGGGGTGGGTGCACCCCGTGCTCCGTGTTTGTCATTCCTGGGGGCGTCTCTGACAATCTGGGCCTTCAGAATCCACATTTTCCTCCCCCCCAGCTGCTAAATCCGAGGCGTGCTTTGTCTGCTTGATGAAAGGATGAGCCTGGAAAGGTCCCCAAGCTCGTGGGGGTGATTTGCAGCTCCCAAGGGCTGGGCTGGCAGTGCCGAGGGACACCTGGCGAAATCTGCTCTGATTTTGGGACAAATTCGGCTCAGCCTTGAGCTGAAAGCGCCCCCGGGGCCTCCTCTGGTTTCCAGGGCAGTTTCTCACTCTCCAAAAGTGAAACTCCCACTCCAAGCCAGTCAGAGGAGAGCTGGAATCCCATTTTAAGGTGATTTTCCAGCTGACAGGAGTAGGTTAATTGCAGACTGTCTACTGAAGCTTTAAAACTCCTGTCCAGCCTTATTATCAGCAGCTGGGGATTTATGGAGCGAGACTCGGCGTGGTGATAGGTGTGGAATTAATCCCCACGCTGGCAGCAGGAAAATCAGATGGGAAACTGCTTTTTAAAATTTATTTCTGACACATCTGGGAGGGGACAGGAGCTCTGTCCCGCCCGTGGGAGCACTCAGGGCTGTCAACCCGGGGACTGAGGGGTTAAACCCTTCCAAGACGGGAGAAACCCCAGTGCGGGGATCATCAGTCCCCGAATTCGGGATTTTGGGGGGGTTGGATCTGGAAAATGCAGGGTTCAAACCCTCATGGGATTTTCCCCTGAAATTGGGATTTTGGGTGATGGAAATGGAGTCTCTGGGGTGCAGATCCCCCAAGGGGTTTTTCCCCCAAAATTGGGATTTTGGGTGTGGGTCTGGACCTGGTAGGGTGCAAATTCTCATGGGATTTTCCTCTGAAATTGGGATTTTGGGTGTGGGTCTGGACCTGGTAGGGTGCAAATCCTCATGGGATTTTCCCCTAGAATTTCCCCATGAGGTTTTTTCTTTTTCCCTAAAATTGGGATTTTGGGTGTGGGTCTGGACCTTGTATGGTGCAAATCCACATGAGGTTTTTCCCTAAAATTGGGATTTTGAGTGGTGGGTCTGTAAAATGCAGGGTCCAAGTTCTTATGGGATTTTCCCCTAAAATTTCCCCATGAGTTTTTTTTTTCCCCTAAAATTGGGATTTTGAGTGGTGGGTCTGGAAAATGCAGGGTCGAAGTTCTCATGGGATTTTCCCCTAAAATTTCCCCATGAGGTTTTTTTTTTTCCCTAAAATTGGGATTTTGGGTGGTGGATCTGGACCTGGTAGGGTGCAAATCCCCATGGGTATTTTCCTCTGAAATTGGGATTTTGGGTGTGGGTCTGGGCCTTGTAGGGTGCAAATCCTCATGGGATTTTCCTCTGAAATTGGGATTTTGGGTGTGGATCTGGACCTGGTAGGGTGCAAATCCTCATGGGATTTTCCCCTAAAATTTCCCCATGAGTTTTTTTTTTCCCTAAAATTGGGATTTTGGGGTGGTGGATCTGGACCTGGTGAGGTACAGATTCCCATTAGGTTTTTCCCCTAAAATTGGAATTTTGGCTGGTGGGTTTTGACAATGCAGGGTCCAAATCCTCATGGGATTTTCCCGTGAAATTGGGATTTTGGGTGGTGGATCTGGAGTCTGTGGGGTGCAGATCCCCACAGGATTTTTCCCTGAAATTGGGAGTTTTGGGGGGTGGATTTGGGGACAGCCGGAGCTCAGGTGTCCCCTTTGGGGTCACACCCTGACCTGGCCAGCCTGGGTTTCTCCATTCCATCCCATTTATTCCCTGGCTCTGCTTTGTCTGGCATGGCTGTGCTTGGGATAAAGGAGGGGGGGACACCCCAACCCTGAGCCATGAACCCAAACCCATCCAGCATCGCCCTGGGGGCTGAGAAAAAACCCCGATAACAAACCCCGATAACAAACCCCAATAACAAACCCTGATAACAAACCCCACACCCGGGGCAGGTGCAACTTTATTTTTTGTATAATTGGGGGCTTCAAAATCCACATTTCTCATTCCTTGGAGCCGTTTGTGCCCTGTGTCCCTGAGCTCTCCTCTCTCCTCACTTTTCAGCACGGAACCCAAACATTTGAACCAGATTTGGAGGACAAATGGGATTTGGGTTTATTCCCACCCTCTCCAGGCTGCTGGCTGCAATTCCCTGCCGTGATCCTGAGGGAAACAAACCCCGGGTTTGTTAATAATAATTATTATCAAACTATTGTTATTATTATTATTATTATTATTATTATTATTATTATTATTATTATTATTATTATTATTATTATTATTATTATTATTATCATCATCATCATCATCATCATCATCATCATCATCATCTTTCCGAGCCCTCCCCAAGAGCAGAGCAGGAATGGCAGGGCCAGGCTGGAGCTAAAGAAGCAAAAGAAGCAAGAGCTTTGCTGTTTTTGGGGTTTTTGTGAGGGAGAAACCTCAGGGATGCTTTGCTGGAAAAGGGGGCAGATGGGAGCTGAGCACGGCGGGATGGGGACAGAAATATCCCAGAAAATGTCCCAGGAAATGTCCCAGGAAATGCCCCAGGAAATGCCCCAGGAAATGCCGTTTGCCAGGCTGGAGCAAAAGAAACAAAAGAGCAAAAGTTTTGCTGTTTTGGGGGTTTTTGTGAGGGAGAAACCCCATGGATGCTTCTGCTGGAAAAGGGGGCAGAGGGGAGCTGAGCACGGCGGGATAGGGACAGAAATATCCCAGGAAATGTCCCAGGAAATGCCCCAGGAAATGTCCCAGGAAATGTCCCAGGAAATGTCCCAGGAAATGCCCCAGGAAATGCCCCAGGAAATGTCCCAGGAAATGCCCCAGGAAATGCCCCAGGAAATGCCTCAGGAAATGTCCCAGGAAACGTCCCAGGAATCCTGTTTGCCAGGCTGGAGCAAAAGAAACAAAAGAGCAAAAGTTTTGCTGTTTTGGGGGTTTTTGTGAGGGAGAAACCCCATGGATGCTTCTGCTGGAAAAGGGGGCAGGGGGGAGCTGAGCACGGCGGGATGGGGACAGAAATATCCCAGGAAATGTCCCAGGAAATGCCCCAGGAAACATCCCAGGAATCCTGTTTGCCAGGCTGGAGCAAAAGAAGCAAAAGAAGCAAAAGAGCAAAAGTTTTGCTGTTTTTGGGGTTTTCGTGAGGAGGAAACCCCATGGATGCTTCTGCTGGCAAAGGGGGCAGAGGGGAGCTGAGCACGGTGGGGTGGGGACAGAAATGTCCCAGGAAATGTCCCAGGAAATGCCCCAGGAAATGCCCCAGGAAATGCCCCAGGAATCCCGTTGGGGTGGGATGAGAAAGGTCCCTCCTGTTCCAGGCTCTGCCTGTCCCAATTCCAGGCCCTTTCCCAGCCCATCCCAGCCCCAGGAGCGTTTTGTGTTTTGTGGAATTGCTCGTGGCCCCGCTGAGCTCCCCCTGGAGCTCCTTGCTCACCCTAAACCCCGGAGCTGCGTTTGCTCTGCTGTCCCAAAAAGCAGCCAGGGCAAAGTCTGAGAGGAGCAGGGGAAAAGCTGGGGAGGAGAAATGTCTGGGATCAAAGAGCTCCCACACGGCACGGCAGAGCAGCGCTGACCCCAATTAACGCTCGGAGTTAATGAATCCCTGGGGGTGCTGGGCAGAGGCGGGGAGGGGCAGCTCTGGGGCTGCAGGATGGGATCAGAGGGGCTTTTCCAGCCAGGGAAAGATTCCAGGGGGGATCAAATCCCCACCTGAGCGCTGGAGCTGGGCCCAGAGCGGGGCAGGGCCAGCAGGGCCAGCAGGATCTGGGGACAGCCGGAGCTCAGGTGTCCCCTTTGGGGTCACACCCTGACCTGGCCAGCCTGGGTTTCTCCATTCCATCCCATTTATTCCCTGGCTCTGCTTTTTCTGGGATGGCTGTGCTTGGGATAAAGAGGGGGTTTGCCCATCCCCGATCCCGTTTGGTGCCTGGCTCAGCTTCTCCAGCAGCCCCGTGCCAGCTGCAGCTCCGGGGGAAATTTGGGACAAGCTGGGACATTGGACACGAGTTTTCCCAGCTGGAACCTGAGGCCTTGCAGGGACCTGCAGGGATTTGTGTCCCCAGCGAGCCCTGAGGTGACAAAGCCTGGCCCGAGCTGCTCCAGAGCCCAGAGCAGGGCAGGGACAGAGCTGGGATGGGTTGGAAAATCCAAGCTGGGATGAGCCAGGGGGGGTCCTTCCTTCCCAGGGAGGGACAGGGGACACGGGTCCCTGAGGAGGACACAGGCCCTGCTTGGCTGGCGGCAGATTTGGGGTTTTGGGGAGGATTGGAGCAGATTTGGGGTTTTGGGCAGGATTGCGGCAGATTTGGGGTTCTGGGGAGGATTGCAGCAGATTTGGGGTTTTGGGCAGGATTGCAGCAGATTTGGGGAGGATTGCAGCAGATTTGGGGTTGTGGGCAGGATTGCAGCAGATTTGGGGTTTTGGGCAGGATTGCGGCAGATTTGGGGTTTTTGGGGAGGATTGGAGCAGATTTGGGGTTTTTGGGGAGGATTGGAGCAGATTTGGGGTTTTGGGGAAGATTTCGGCAGATTTGGGGTTTGGGCAGGATTGCGGCAGATTTGGGGTTTTGGGGAGGATTGCGGCACATTTGGGGGTTTTGGGAGGATTGCAGCAGATTTGGGGTTTTGGGCAGGATTGCAGCACATTTGGGGAGGATTGCAGCACATTTGGGGTTTTTGGGGAGGATTGCAGCAGATTTGGGGTTTTTGGGGAGGATTTCAGCAGTTTTTTAAGCCCAAACCCTTGGGGTTGCTCCTTTCTCCTCCCCTCGTGCTCAGCATGCCCAGAATGGAGCAGAGACCCCAGAGCCAGCAGGATCTGGGGACAGCCGGAGCTCAGGTGTCCCCTTTGGGGTCACACCCTGACCTGGCCAGCCTGGGTTTCTCCATTCCATCCCATTTATTCCCTGGCTCTGCTTTGTCTGGCAGGGCTGTGCTTGGGATAAAGGAGGGGGGGACACCCCAACCGTGAGCCATGAACCCAAACCCATCCAGCATCGCCCTGGGGGCTGAGAACAAACCCCGATAACAAACCCTGATAACAAACCCCGATAACAAACCCCGATAACAAACCCCACACCCGGGGCAGGTGCAACTTTTGATACAATGTATATTTATTGCAAACAATAATATACAAAAAAAAACAAAACAAAAAACCAAAAAAAACCAAAAAAAAAATCCAAACCAAAACAACAACAACAACAAAAAAAAATAAGGTAAGTTTCACAAAGAGAAGGATCTTGTAGCCAAAACCAAACCAAACTTACCTAAAGACAAAATATGATTTAAAGGACAGGTCTTTTAAGTTACAGAAATACTTTAAAAAGATCTGCTTTTATACAGAAATAGAAAGATGCCATATTATAAGAGTGCTTTAAGATTTTTTTTTCTCTCCTACTGAATCCCTAAAAAAAAAAAAATTAACAAATATATCATTATTTTTTTTTTAAATAAAAAAAAAGTCTGCTGTCTTTTTTAAAAAGCAATCCTTAACTGTTCAGCCACAGCTTCACCAAAATCAGTGTCCCCCCCACCTCTCCCAGGCAGTTTTTGGGGGGGTTGAAGGCTAAAACGGTGCCACCCCTGCAGCAGGGCTGGGGTGAGGGCTCGTCCTCGCACGAGCTCGTGTGTCCCAGAGAGCTGAGGCAGGAAACAAGGCAAATGATTCAGTGATCCGCTACATTTGCAATCTTTAGTTTGTACAAATCTCATTTTTTCTTTTTCTTTCTTCCAGTTTCTCCTCGAAGGCAAAAAAAAAAATAATAAAAACAAAACAAAAACAAAAAAAAAAAAAAAGGAAGAGCACAAAGTTTGTACAAACCCAGGACACAGATTCCAAAAAAAAAAAAAAAGAATAATAATAATAATAATAACAACGACCAAAAAGGAATTAAAGAGATAAATAAAGGACTGGTTACAGTTTCAGACCATAATTTAACAGGCACGGTCACCTTCCAAATAATGCTCCCAACCTAACGCAACGCTTCTGAAAGGACTTGAAAACAACAAAACCCAGGGAAAACGGCGATTGAAAGCTGCTCTTCTCCCCAAATAAATAATTTAAAGGATCTGTGAGGGCCCCCAGGCAGAGAGGAGCCCCCGGCCGGGTTTGGCACCCTGGGGTGGGCAGGGGGTGCCCGGAGGGGTCGGGCTCAGCCCCAGCCCGGGGCCTGTGATTATCAGGGGCTGCTTTAAGGCTTCCAGCAGCACTTTGGGGCTGCTCCGTGGATGATTTTTTTTATTTTTGTCATTATTTTTTTTTTTTTCCCTCTTTTTGTTTTTCTTTTAAGGCTCAAGGTTATTAAAAAATAAAGTGAAGTTCTCCTCCTGGCTGGTTTTGCTACGAGTTAGAAAAATAAAGCCTCTCCCATGCTGGTCCCTGCCCCAGTGCTGGGTTCCCAGGGCAGAGCACGCTGGTTTAGTTTCATTTTTAGAGCAAAAAAAAGACACTTCTCTATACAAAAATACCTCTGCAAGAAACCCTAGGGCTGCTCCACTAAGTGTCATTTTTTTTTTTTTTTAAGCTGTTGGAAAAATAAGAGCATTTCCAAAAAAATCTCTAAAAAATAGGTATAAATCCCCTCACAATTGGTAACGAATCATACACAGTACATACTAAAAATATTTAAAATAGAGAATATTCCTCACAGAGGACTCTGAGCTTTCTCTTTTACCCCCCCCTTTTTTTTCTTCTTTTTTTTTTAATTTTTATTTTTTTATCTCGCTTTTAATTACTGCTAAAAAAAAAACCAAAAACAAAAACAAAAAATCATTACAAAAGTCCAGAGAAGGAGCCAGCTGGGCGTGTTGGATGGAAATCTCCTCTCCACGCTGGAAGAAGCAGAGTTCAAGTCCAGTCCTTGGCAAGTCTGTCCCAAATTTCAGGCCTGGGGAGCGGGTCCTGGAGGATGCTGTAGTGCAGAAGGCTCGAGGCGCCAGCTTCCACGCGAGCGTCTTTTTAATCATCATTTCGATCTCGCGCACTCTGAGGCAACTCCTCGGTGCTCTTTCGCTCGTTCTGATCATTATTATTATTTTTTTTTTTTCAAATTTTTATTTTTTCCTCTCGCTTTTTTTTTTTTTCTTCTTTTTTTTTTCCGCCTTTTTCGGCGCCGTCTCCCCGCGGCTCAGGGCCGGGTGAGCTGCGTGTACACGGGCTGCTCCCAGTGCTGCGGGCTGTGCGTCTGCGGGATGGAGGGCACCCCCGCGCTGTCGGCGATCGGGGTGTACATGGGGCGCTGCGAGGGGCTCATGTAGCTGAAGGTGGAGTAGATGCCCCCTCCCTGCCCGGCGTGGCTGTAGTAGGAGCCCGAGGAGGAGCCCTGGTGCTCGCCGTACTCGTACTGCGCGCGGCTGATGCTGGGGTAGGACGAGCTGTAGTGCTGCAGGTTGAAGGAGCTGTAGCTCAGCTGCTGCTGCTGCTGCTGCTGCTGCGGGGAGTGCTGCTGCTGCTCGCTGTAGTGGCTGGGGCTCAGCTGCTCTGTCTTGATGTGGGTCCTTTGCTGCTGCTGCTGCTGCTGCTGTTGGGGGCCCTGCTCGGCGCTCAGCGCCGGCAGCTGCGCCGCTGGCGGCTGCTGCTGCTGCTGCTGCTTGGACATCCAGACTCCGGCAGCGCCGCTGATGCCGTAGGTGCCCGTGTAGGTGACCTGGCCGGGGTGCCCGTTGGGGGGCAGGTACTGGTCGAACTCGTTGACGTCGAAGGTCTCGATGTTGGAGATGACGTCGCTGCTGAGCTCGCCGATGTCCACGTCGCGGAAGTCGATGTGCGGCGGCTGCCGGCCGCCCTCGCCCAGCGCGCGGCCCTCGCGCTTCAGGTCCTGCTTGCCCGGCTGGGCGTCCGTCTTGGGGGTGGTGGGGGGCGTGGGGGGCCCCTGGGACTGGCCTGGGGGAGCAAGGACAGGGGTGAGGGTGAGACGGGGGTGGCAGCGCCCTGAGCGGCAACAGACACGTGCCTGGCGCAAGGGACGTGGAGCCCAGCAGCCTGCTGTGCCCTCACACACCAGAGATTATTTTGGGGCTTTAAAAAGCGTGAGTTTGCGTTTCTCACAGGCAAATGGCTGCAGTGGGGTGACAATTTGTGTGCCCGGCCTCTGGGCACAGCTCGTGGGCAGTTCTCCCTGCTCTCACTCCACTCCTGCCTCTTTCCTTCCCCTCCCCTCAGCCAACCCCAACCTCAGCCCTGCCTGGGCAGCTGTGCCGTGCCCCCAGACCTCAGCCCAGCCTGGGGAGCTGTGCCTTGTCCCCCCAACCTCAGCCCTGTCTGGGCAGCTGTGCTGTGTCCCCCCAACCTCAGCCCTGTCTGGGCAGCTGTGCCGTGCCCCCCAACCTCAGCCCTGTCTGGGCAGCTGTGCCGTGCCCCCCAACCTCAGCCCTGCATGGGCAGCTGTGCCGTGCCCCCCGACCTCAGCCCTGCATGGGCAGCTGTGCCGTGCCCCCCAACCTCAGCCCTGCCTGGGCAGCTGTGCTGTGTCCCCCAACCTCAGCCCTGTCTGGGCAGCTGTGCCGTGCCCCCCGCAGGCATTCCTGGATCTCTCCATTCCTGGATCTCTCCATTCCTGGATCTCTCCTGGATCGTTCCATTCCTGGATCTTCCCCTCCCCACACCCAACCCCACGCTCAGCCCTGCCTGGGCAGCCGCGCCGTGTCCCCCGCAGGCTCCCTGGGCACCTACCCGAGTGCTCCCCGGGCGAGTGCACCTCGCTGATGCTGGAGGAGGACTGGGGCGAGTCCGCCTGCAGCGCCTTGAAGATGGCGTTGGGGGAGATGTGGGTCTGCTCCGCGCCCTCCTCCTGCTCCGCCTGCCCGTTCTTCACCGATTTCCTCCGCCGGGGCTGGTACTTGTAGTCGGGGTGGTCCTTCTTGTGCTGCACCCGCAGCCGCTCGGCCTCCTCCACGAACGGGCGCTTCTCGCTCTCGTTCAGCAGCCTGGGGGGACACGGGGGGCGCGGGGTCACTCGTGGTGGCCGAGCAGTGACACCGGGACCGATCCCTCCTTCGGATCCCTCCAAAGAGCGATGCCAAGCCCCCCACAAGCTGATCCCCCTGTCCGGGACACTCGCTGGTTGTCACACCCTTGTCCCCGGCGCTCTCCGGTTGTCACCCCCTTGTCCCCCAGGTCCCTTCGGTGCCCAGACCAGAGCTGCAGGAGGGTTCCAGCCCCCTCCCTCCTCCCCACCTCCATCTCGCTGTCCCCAAGCGTTTGGGGACACCCCCGCCTGCCAGGGCCAGCTTTGCTGCCCCGTGTCACCGCCGCGGGGTCCCCCCCTCCCCGAGGACGCGGTGGCCCAGGTGACTCACTCGCCTCGTGTTTTCCTCCCCTCCCCGCCTGATTCTGGCACTCGGAGGCCACCCGGCCCTGCGCCACCCACCCTCCCCTCCCTCCCTCCCTCCCCGCATCGCCCCGCGCTCCCTCCGGCCCGGCCCGAGCTGATGCAATAATCCCCAAAATCCAAAATCCATCGTTTCCTCCGCACCCGCGGCGCAAACAAACCACGGCCGGGGGGGCTCCGCACGGTACCCCCGCTCCGGAAACAGAAACCACTCCCAACACCACAAACATTCCCTACTTTCCCTGCTTTCCCCCTCCCATCCTGGTTTCTCCCCGACCTAACAAGTTTTGCGCTCCGCACAACTTTTCCAGCGCCTTTTCAACCCCGCATCCCCCGGTCCCCGCGGGCATCCCCGGCCCCGCACTCACCTCCAGAGCTTGCCCAGGGTCTTGCTGAGCTCGGCGTTGTGCAGATGCGGGTATTGATCCGCCAGCTTCCTGCGGGCCGCCTGCGCCCACACCATGAAGGCGTTCATGGGTCTCTTGACGTGCGGTTTGTTCTTGCTGGAGCCGTTCACCCGCACCGGCATCGGCACCAGGGTCCAGTCGTAGCCCTTGAGCACCTGGCTCACCGCCTCCCGGATGCACACCGGGAACTTGTCCTCGTCGTTCTCCTTCTTCAGGTCCGGGTCGCCCTTGGGGAAAGTGTTCTCTTGGGGTCTGGTGTTCTCCGTGTCCGAGCCGGATCCAGAGGGGCAGGGGGAGCCGGCGGAGTCATCCGACATGGTGGGGCTGGGGGCGTCGGAGATACATTTGTCCTGTTCTTCTGTCATTTTCATGAAAGGGTCGAGGAGATTCATGCGAGAAAGTGGCCGAGGGGGAGCAAGGGGGCGAAAAAAAATTAACAATGAAAAAAAAAAACCTAAAAAGTTAGGCGCTAAGGGGCAGGGATAGGTTAAAAAAAAAGTAAAAAAAACTCGGAGAAACAAAGTCTCCACCGGCTGCGGAGAGGAGGCTCGCAAAAAAACTTTTTATTACTTCTCCTCAGCGCAAAAACGCTAAAAAACAAAAAATTACAAAAAGCAAGAAAACCAAAAAAACTCCGAAACGAGGAAAGGGAAAAAGAAAAACTTTGGCGAGGCCGGGAGCGGGCTCGGGCTCAGGATCGGGCTCAGGACAAGGAGCAGGGCGAGCCCCGGGCAGTGTCGGGCGCGGCGGCCCCGCCGGTCTCCAGCGCGGCTCTGCGGCCGCGGCGCGCCGCGCGCACAAATACCCGCGCGCCCGCCCCGGCCCGGCCAATCACAGCGCGGCCCGCGGGGGCCGCTCCGCCCCTATTGGCTGAGCCGCGCGGAGGGGGCGGGGCCGCGCGGCGCAGCGCGGGGGGCACGGCCCGGCCGGAGCGGCGACAGCGGCGGCGACAGAGCGGGGACAGAGCGGGGACAGAGCGGGGACACAGCGGGGACACAGCGGGGACAGCGACAGCGCCCCGCCCGTGCCCCGCGGTCCCGCGGGTGGCTGATGGAGGCGCCGCCGCCGGGCCCCGCCGCTGGGGCCGCTGCAGCCGCGCTGGCGGCGGGCGGGACGCGCGGAGCGGAGCGGGGGCCGCGGGCGCTGCGCGGCTCCGTCCCGAGGGGGCGCCAGAGGCTCAGGAACGGCGCTCGGGGGGCGGCGGGGCCGGGCCGGGCCAGGGACCCCGAAAATCGCTGCTGCGCTTCGCCTTTTTCTCCTTTTTTAAACTTTCTTTTTTTCTTTTTTTTTTTTTTTTTTCTTTTTGGAGGGGGTGCCCGGCGCGTCCCTCCGCCCACCCCGCGCTGCGACATCCGCACGTTCCCCCGGTTATTCCTCTTTCTATCGTTATTCCTCATCCCCGTGGCCCCGGCGCGGCTTTCCCTGCGCGGCCGGACCGGGCTGCGGGACCCTCATCCCGGTTCCCCATTCCGCTTCCTAATCCCGGTTCCCCATCCCGGTTCCCCATTCCGCTTCCTAATCCCGGTTCCCCATCCCGGTTCCCCATCCCGGTTCCCCATTCCGGTTCCTAATCCCGGTTCCTTATCCCGGTCCCGCATCCCAATCCCGGATCCCGGTTCCTCCTCCCGGTTCCCCATCCCAGTTCCCCATCCCGATCCTGTATCCCGGTTCCCCATCCCAATCCCGGATCCCGGTTCCCCAACCCGGTTTCCCATCCTGGTCCCGCATCCCGATCCTGGATCCCGGTTCCCCATCCCAATCCCGGATCCCGGTTTCCCATCCCGGTTCCCCATCCCGGTCCCGCATCCCTGGAGCCGTGCCCGGGGAAGGAGCGGCCTCTTCCCTCCCCCTCTGCACAGAAATAAAAGTTTTGCCGAGTGGATCAGGTCTGGGAAGGCAAGGCCGGGGCTGCCCGGGGTTATCTGCGGGAGCTGCGGGTGTTTCCCGGTACAGGAACGTTCCGGGGCTGCAGGAATCGCCCGGCTGGAGCCGGATGAGATCGGGGCTCTCACTGCAGCCCCCGTCCAGGTGGGCAGTAAAACACACCCCGGCTTTCCAGGCTCCAGGAGAAGGATTTGGTGGGAGCTGCCCGAAAAGCTGCGCCCCTTCCCACCTCCCTCCTTCTCCCCGCGCTCCCCGGCGCCTTTTTGGGGCAGAAACCTCCGAGTTCTGCTCCTTTCCCAAAGCCCGAGCCCAGAATTTTTCATCGCAACTCGAGCGTTAAAGTTGGGGCTTTCTGGCAGCCGCTTTCCTTCGCTGCTCTCATTTGCAGCCTTTGTGCGGCCGGACAATCCTCGGGGCAGCCCTGTCGCGATTGTCGTCGTTGTCCTGACCATGGGGGCTTCAAGGTATTGGAAAGGGCACGTGGAAAAAAAACAAAATTCAAAAAAAAAATAATATAAAATTAAAATAAAAGGACAGCGGGGAAGGAGCCGGGAATAAACGCACTCGAAAGCCTCTCCTTGGTTGTTTTTAGTTTTCCCTGAGGTTCTGGTGATGATTTTGATTTTTTTTTTTGTTTTTTTTTTTTGCTTGCAAACTGTTTTGGGAAGTAGCTTTGCTCTGGGTGAGTTTAAGGTAAGTGGCTGTGCTCTGTCCCGGAGCCTTTGTCCGCAGGAGCAGAGTGGGGCTTTTCTGCTTTTCTCCAGGGGAATTTGGGGTTTTTTTTTAATTCTTGAAACACCAAGAAAGCTTTTCCCAGAGTTGTATTTCCTTCCTTTGCTAAATATCCAATTTTCCAGGAAAGGGCCGCTGAATTTTGCATTGTTATTTGCGGTGATAGAGGTAAACTTTCAGCAAATATTACAGGTGATAATTTGGATTATTTTCCCTGGGTAATCCCAGCTCTAGGGTGGAGCATGCCGGAGTTTAGCTCCCCAAATCTCATTTAATAAATGTATTTATTGCAGAACACGAAAGCAAACGCAGGCAGGAGATTGTTCTGATCTCAGCTGGAGCTGCTGGGCCCCAAAACCTGAACAAAACGCACCTGGAGAGGAGCAAAACCCGGTGACAGCAGATTGTCCCCCGGCCCTGCTGCTGCTGATCGGCAGAACCAGCACGGGGACAATTCAGGAGGGCCGGGATTGAACGGAAAGGGTCAGAACTGGGGCATTTTTCATCCTGCAAATCCGTCTGCTGGAAGGGGCTCTGCCTTCCCCGCGAGCTGCTGGGAGCGGGGCGAGGGCCTTGACAGGTTTGAACAATAAACAAAAGCGAAAGGGGAAGCAGCTCTGCACTTATTGTGTGTGATTCGATAATTTCTGGCTTATTATTTTTAATTATTGCTCGATGGGCTATTTGGACAAGGTGGACAAGCTGATTAATCACAGCCGGGTGGAAGCTGCCTCTGGAGCTGCTGCTGCTGCTGCTTTGGATGGAAGTTTTCCTTCCCTTTTTTTTTTTTTTTCTTTTTTTCTGGAATTAATGTTAATTTTTGTTTTATCCAAAGTGGCCAGCTCAGGGAGCAGGGAAGGTTTTTAGTGGGGGTTAAAGCTCCTGTTTGATGGGTTTTTCCTGCTCCTTGTGCTCAATGAAATCCCTGGTTTTTAGGGAATAACCTTTCCAAGGGTTAGTGGAGGAGACGGGAATTTTGGGAGTGGGGGGTGGATTTGGGGAGGCTTTTCTGTCCAAATTGAAAAACTCATCTGTGCTTCAGATGGGCTGAGCTTCAAAAGTTGTTGTGTGGATTTTTGGGGGAGCCCCTTTGATGCTGGGGAGGTTCAGGCTCTGCTCTGTCCCCTGGGATTTGGGATTGGGGTTGGGAACCTTTGAGTTCTGTTCCAAGCCCCAGGATTTGGGATTGGGGTTGGGAAGGTTCAGGCTCTGCTCAGGATTTGGGATTGGGGTTGGGAGGGTTTAGCTCTGCTCCAACATCCAGAATTTGGGATTGGGGTTGGGAAGGTTTAGCTCTGCTCCAACCCCCAGGATTTGGGATTGGGGTTGGGAAGGTTCAGGCTCTGCTCAGGATTTGGGATTGGGGTTGGGAAGGTTCAGGCTCTGCTTTAACCCCTAGGATTTGGGATTGGGGTTGGGAAGGTTTAGCTCTGCTCCAACATCCAGGATTTGGGATTGGGAAGGTTCAGGCTCTGCTCCAACATCCAGGATTTGGGATTGATGTTGGGAAGGTTCAGGCTCTGCTCTGACCCCTGGAATTTGGGATTGGGATTGGGAAGGTTCAGGCTCTGCTTTAACCCTCAGGATTTGGGATTGGGGTTGGGAATGTTCAGGCTCTGCTCAGGATTTGGGATTGGGGTTGGGAAGGTTCAGGCTCTGCTCCAACATCCAGAATTTGGGATTGGGGTTGGGAATGCTCCCCAGGGATGCTGGGATGTCACCGTGTCCCCTCTGAGCCCACCCAGAAACCCAAGGAGAAGCTGCAGATCCTGGCAAACGTTCCCTGCTCCTGGTGCACACCATGAACTTCAGGGTGTGCAGGAATTCCCCAGAACCAGAGGCGTTCCTGCAGCAGAATCTGAATTCTGATATAGATCTGGATCAGTTATTGATCCGGGGCCCAAAATGTGAAATTCCAGGCGTGATTGTGCCTTTGGATTTATCCAGGAATGTTCGCTCCTAGGTTTTCAGAGGGAGGTTTTGGCAGGGCCGGTTAATTAATTAATCACCGCTTAATTAATGTAAAAATTAAAAATCCCCCTCCTCATCAGTGATATTTTATTAAATCCAAGAGTGGGGGTTGCATCCCACAGAAATATTCCCACATTTTGTTTTTTCCCTCTCTCCTGGCAGCAGGGAAGGCTCAGCCTGTCCTTGGTTTTCCCAGAAATTTCAGCTTTTCCCTGATTTTCCCCTTTTCCCACCCAGGGATCCCACATTGTGCCGCAGGTTTCCCTCCCAAATATCCCAAATATTCCTGGTGCAGGGATGGAATTTGTGCTCTGGGCTTTGGGGGGAGATCTGTGGAACCCTGATCCCGTTTCCAGCTGATCCAGGGAATGAAACAGGAGCTGAGGGGGGACCGCCTTGGGGCCTTGAAATGGAAATGAAGAATTAAAGAATTGCCTTGAAATCTCCCATTTCAGCTCAGAATTCACTTGCATCAGATGAATTTTGTAAATTCAGCCGAGAATTCCTTGGGATCGGATTCATTTTGTAAATTCAGCTGAAAGTTCATTGGGATTTGATTCACTTTGTAAATTCAGCTCAGAATTCATTGGGATTGGATTAATTTTGTAAATTCAGCTCAGAATTCATTGAGATTTTATTCACTTTGTAAATTCAGCTCAGAATTCATTGAGATTTTATTCACTTTGTAAATTCACCACAGAATTCCTTGGGACTGGATTAATTTTTAAAATTCTGCTGAAAATTCCTTGGGATTTGGTTCATTTTTTAAATTCAGCTGAGAATTCCTTTGGGCTGGATTAGTTTTGTAAATTCAGCTCAGAATTCCTTAGGACTGGATAAAATTTTAAAATTCAGCTGCGAATTCCTTGGGATTTTACTAATTGTGTAAATCCACTTAAGAATTCCTTTGGGTTGCATTAATTTGGTAAATTCAGCTGAGAATTCCTTGGAACTCGATTAATTTTTAAAAATTCAGCTGAAAATTCATTGGGATTGGGTTCATTTTGTAAATTCAGCTGAGAATTCCTTGGGACTGGATAAAATTTTAAAATTCAGCTGAGAATTCCTTGGGATTTTATTCCTTTTGTAAATTCACTTGAGAATTCCTTGGGATTGGATTCATTTTGTAAATTCAGCTGAGAATTCCTTGGGATTTTATTCCTTTTGTAAATTCAGCTGAGAATTCCTTGGGATTGGGTTCATTTTGTAAATCCAGCCGAGAATCCCTTGGGGTTTAATGAATTTTTGGAGTTCCTCCGGCCTCCCAGGACAATGCTCAGCCCTGCTGCACCTTGAGCTGGAACCTGCGAGCTGTGATTTGAACTTGGCACGTCCTGGGAATGCCTGAAAAGCCAGCAGAGAACAGGAATTCCCCCCCCCTCTTTTTTGAATACGTAAAATCACAGCAGCCTGAAGGCTCCAAAATTCACTTTTTAATTCATGCCTAAAAGCACCATCGAGAGGGGTTTCCTCTGGGGAGAAAATTCTGGGATTTGGGGAGAATAATCCCAGCCCTGGGGTGAAGTGATCTCGGTTATTTCTGAGCTGGCTGCCCCTGGAATAGAGGGAATAATGTCCAAAATCACCCCAAAAAGGCAAAGCTGGGCAGGAATCGGGGTCAGGGTGAGGCTGGAGGCAGCAGGAGAGGAATTGGGAGCAGGGAAAAGCTGCAAAGGTTGGGAAGTGCTAAAAAGAGGAGAATCCGAGGGAAAAAGAGAGGGAAAATTGGGATTTTTAGCAGAAACGCCAGTGCTGATGGGCAGCTCCAAGTTTGGGGTGGAAAATCTGGAATCTGGGGTGGGTGAATTCCCACCTTGGAAAACAGAAATAATTCCCTTGGAAAACAGAAATAATTGGAATAAACCTTGGAAAACAGAAATAATTCCCTTGGAAAACAGAAATAATTGGAATAAACCTTGGAAAACAGAAATAATTCCCTTGGAAAACAGAAATAATTCCCTTTTTCTCCTTCTCCCCCAGCTGGAAACCTCCGGGCACAGCCCTGGATGTCAGAAATGCTCCTGGGATTTCTTTGGATTTTATTCCTGGAGATTAAAGACATGAATCTGGAGATTTAGGGAAGGGGGGAAATACTTATTTATTATTTATAATAATTTATATTTATTATTTATAATAATTTTACTTATTTATTGATTTATTTTAGCGTTTCATAAATAAACATTCCCCCCTTTCCCTAAATCTCCAGATTTATTGATTTATTTTGCCCTTTCTTTCTTTCTTTCTTTCTTTCTTTCTTTCTTTCTTTCTTTCTTTCTTTCTTTCTTTCTTTCCTTCTTTCCTTCTTTCCTTCTTTCTTTCCTTCTTTCCTTCTTTCCTTCTTTCCTTCTTTCTTTCCTTCTTTCCTTCTTTCCTTCTTTCCTTCTTTCTTTCATTATTTATTTCTTTGCTCCAGGATTTTTGGCTCCAAACTCTCGCAAACTTTGCCTACATGGAAAATTTATCCCTCTCATGGAAATGCCCTTCCCAAAGTGTTCCCTCCTTTCCCAAAGAGTTTTCTCCTGGATGAAAAAAAAAAAAAATTAGAATTATTATTAATTTATTCTTTTTTTCTCCACTCAAAACGCAACTTGAAATCCTGGAAAAACCAATCCAAGCCACGAGGAAACCCCAGGAACGAGGACAAAAGAGGGAATTTGAATTCCTAACAATCAGAGCTCCCCAGAAAAGGAAAAATTCCCTGCAGGGAATGCTGCAGGTGAGGGATCACCAGAATTTTCCACCTATTTGAATCCATTTTTCTCCCTTAAAAATCTGGGATACAGAGAAAAGGGAAAATGCCCTGCAGGGAATGCTGGAGACAGATCACCATCATAATTTACTTATTTTTACCCTTTTTAAAAAAAATAAATCAGTGATAAGGAGAAAAGGAAAAATCTCCTGATGGGAATTTTTTTTTCCTTAGAAATGGAGAATTCCCTGCAGGGTTTGCTGGTGGCATCATCACAATTTACCTACTTTTTCCATTTTTTGCTTAAATAAACGAGGGACACAGAGAAAAGGGGAAATGTCCTGCAGGGAATGCTGGTGGCACCATCACATCCTGCTCCTTTTTGTCCATTTTTCCTTAGAAATCAGGGATACCCCACCCACGTCACTGTGAAATCTCTCTCTGTGAGGTTCAAGAGAATTTGAATTTCTTGACAAGCTACTAAACCTGCTTAAAAATTAAAAAAAAAAATAAATTCCAAATTTTAACTCCTGATCGATTCTAATTTTTGATCTCTTTCTTTTTTAATCTCTCTATTTTTTCATCCCTCTACTTTATCTCTCTACTTTTCCCCCTCTATTTTCCCCCTCTATTTTCCCCCCTCTTTTTCCCCCCTCTATTTTATCCCTCCATTTTTTACCCTTCTATTTTTCCCCCTCTGTTTTATCCCTCCATTTTATATCCCTCTATTTTTCCCCCTCTATTTTTATCCCTGTTTTATCCTTCTATTTTACCCCTCTGTTTTTCCCCCTCTATTTTTTATCCTTCTATTTTATCCCTCTATTTTTCCCCCCTCTATTTTTTCATCCCTTTATTTTTTCCACTCCATTTTTACCCCTCTATTTTTTTATCCCTCTATTTTCCCCTTCCATTCCCCCCCCTCTATTTTATCTCTCTATTTTTTATCCCTCTATTTCCCTCCTCTATTTTCCCTCTCCATTTTTCCCCCTCTATTTTTTATCCCTCTATTCTTTACTCCTATATTTTCCCCTCTATTTTACCCCTCTCTTTTTTACCCTTCTATTTTACTCCTCTATTTTTACCCCTCTTTTTTTTACTCCTCCACTTTTTATCCCTCTATTTTCCCCCTTTATTTTATCCCTCTATTTTTTCCTCTATATTTTATCTCTCTATTTTCCCCCTTTATTTTATCCCTCTATTTTTCCCTCTCTATTTTATCCCTCTATTTTCCCCCTTTATTTTATCCCTCTATTTTTTCCTCTATATTTTATCCCTGTATTTTTCATCCCTGTATTTTTTCCCTCTATTGTTCATCCCTCTAATTTTCCCTCTCTATTTTATCCCTCCATTTTCCCCCCTCCATTTCCCCCCTCCATTTTTCCATCTCTATTTTATCCCTCTATTTTCCCCCCTCCATTCCCCCCCTCTATTTCCCCCTTTATTTTATCCCTCTATTTTCCCCTCTCTATTTTATCCCTCTATTTTTCATCCCTGTATTTTTCATCCCTCTATTTTTCCCTCCATTTTCCCCCCTCTATTTTTTCCCCTCTATTTTATCCCTCTATTTTTCCCCCTCCATTCCCCCTCTCTATTTCCCCCCTCTATTTCCCCCCTCAATTTTTCCCCCTCTATTTTTTCCCCTCTATTTTATCCCTCTATTTTCCCCTTTATTTTATCCTTCTATTTTCCCCCTTTATTTTATCCCTCTATTTTTCCCTCTCTATTTTATCCCTCTATTTTTCATCCCTGTATTTTTCATCCCTCTATTTTTCCCCTCTATTTTTTCCTTCCATTTTCCCCCCTCTATTTTTTCCTCTCTATTTTATCCCTCTATTTTTCCCCCTCCATTCCCCCCCCTCTATTTCCCCCCTCTATTTCCCCCCTCAATTTTTCCCCCTCTATTTTTTCCCCTCTATTTTATCACTCTATTTTCCCCTTTATTTTATCCTTCTATTTTCCCCCTTTATTTTATCCCTCTATGCTTCCCTCTCTATTTTATCCCTCTATTTTTCATCCCTCTATTTTTCCCCTCTATTTTTTCCCTCCATTTTCCCCCCTCCATTTTTCCCCCTCTATTTTTTCCCCTCTATTTTATCCCTCTATTTTCCCCTTTATTTTATCCTTCTATTTCCCCCCTTTATTTTATCCCTCTATTTTCCCCTCTCTATTTTTCATCCCTGTATTTTTCATCCCTCTATTTTCCCCCTCTATTTTTTCCCTCCATTTTCCCCCCTCTATTTTTCCCCCTCTATTTTATCCCTCTATTTTTCCCCCTCCATTTCCCCCCCCTATTTCCCCCCTCTATTTTTCACCCCTTTATCTTTTCCCATTCCATTTCCCCCCCCCTCTCTTTCCCCTCTCCCACCACCTCAGCCCTGAATTCCCCATTCCCCTCTCCCATCCCGACAAACCCAAACGGCTGCAATTTCCAACCTGGCCCCGCTCTGTTTTCCCAGCAATAGTTCAAATTACAGAGCCCAGCAGCAGCTTTACAAGAAAATCCCCCAGAATTGGGCAAAGGGAATAAAACTGCCATTCTCTCTACCTGTTTGTGCAGCTCCTGCCCAACGCAGGCAGAGCCTGGCTGTTTATTTGGAGAAGGAAAGTTGTGGAAATCTCCTTGGAGGGTGTAATGTGGCCAGCACGTGTTGCTGGGAGCTACCTGAAGTCTGGACCCTAATGGCTTGCAGATGTCCCTGGGTCACCCATTTCCTCTCAAATTCGAGCGAGAAATTCGAATAAATTAAAAAAAAAAAAATGAAATAAAAGAAAAAAAACACACAAAAAAAGGGGGGGTGTTTGGGCAGGGAAAGGAGGGGTTTTGGACTTCTGGAACTTGTAAAATTGTTTGTTTGGGTTGTTTCCAGCTGCTGGCCCTGCAGTGGGTTGGAAATCGGAGCTGCCAGCTCCAGGGAGGGGTGGGGGGGGCGGGAGGATGATTTATTTGAAAAAGAGAGAAATCTGCGCCGGGATCCCTCGCAGTTTGCTCAGGGAGGGGAGTTTATTGACACGGGGATTATTTCTGTAGAAAACGCCGCGGTTTGCTCTGCCGAGCAATAAACAGGGATTTGTTGGAGCTGGGCGTGCACGGATTTAAAGCCAGGCTCACGTAGGCCGGCCTAGAGCTGGGCCTGGCTGCCCCCGCGCCCAGGCCCTCTGTAAATCCTTTATTTCACAAAAAAACATCAATTTTCAACCAAAATCCAGCCGAGTTTTGCTCATTTTTGGGGGTTTGGGGTTGATTTTTGCCCCGGGGCTGAGTCCCCTCCTGTCCCCAAGGCTGCTGAACCTGCCATGCTCTGGGCTTGCTCTGCTCCAGTTTGGGGAGTTTTTGGGATTATTTTTGGGATTTTTGGGGATTTTTTGGGGGATTTTTTTCGGGGGGGATTTGAAAAAAAAAATTTGGATTCTTTCAGAGATTTTTTGGGGATTTTTTGGGATTTTTGGGAGTTTTTTTGGGATTTTCGGGATTCTTTCAGAGATTTTTGGCCTGGCTGCCCCCGCGCCCAGGCCCTCTGTAAATCCTTTATTTCACAAAAAACCATCCATTTTCAACCAAAAACCAGCTGAGTTTTGCTCATTTTTGGGGGTTTGGGGTTGATTTTTCAAAATCAATTTTGATTTTTTTGGTTCAAAATCAATTTTGAACCAAAATCCAGCTGAGTTTTGCTCATTTTTGGGGGTTTGGGGTTGATTTTTGCCCCGGGGCCGAGTCCCCTCCTGTCCCCAAGGCTGCTGAACCTGCCACGCTCTGGGCTTGCTCTGCTCCAGTTTGGGGAATTTTTGGGATTATTTTTGTGATTTTTGGGGATTTTTTGGGGGATTTTTTTCGGGGGGGATTTGAAAAAAAAAATTTTGGATTATTTCAGAGATTTTTTGGGGATTTTTTTGGGATTTTTGGGAGTTTTTTTGGGATTTTCGGGATTCTTTCAGAGATTTTTGGCCTGGCTGCCCCCGCGCCAAGGCCCTCTGTAAATCCTTTATTTCACAAAAAAAAAATCAATTTTCAACCAAAATCCAGCCGAGTTTTGCTCATTTTTGGGGGTTTGGGGTTGATTTTTCAAAATCAATTTTGATTTTTTGGTTCAAAATCAATTTTGAACCAAAATCCAGCCGAGTTTTGCTCATTTTTGGGGGTTTGGGGTTGATTTTTGCCCCGGGGCTGAGTCCCCTCCTGTCCCCAAGGCTGCTGAACCTGCCACGCTCTGGGCTTGCTCTGCTCCAGTTTGGGGAGTTTTTGGGATTATTTTTGGGATTATTTTTGGGATTTTTTTGGGGGATTTTTTTCGGGGGGGATTTGAAAAAAAAAATTTGGATTATTTCAGAGATTTTTTGGGGATTTTTTGGGATTTTTGGGAGTTTTTTTGGGATTTTCGGGATTCTTTCAGAGATTTTTGGCCTGGCTGCCCCCGCGCCCAGGCCCTCTGTAAATCCTTTATTTCACAAAAAACCATCCATTTTCAACCAAAAAACCAGCCGAGTTTTGCTCATTTTTGGGGGTTTGGGGTTGATTTTTGCCCCGGGGCTGAGTCCCTTCCTGTCCCCAAGGCTGCTGAACCTGCCACGCTCTGGGCTTGCTCTGCTCCAGTTTGGGGAGTTTTTGGGATTATTTTTGGGATTTTTGGGGATTTTTTCGGGGGGGATTTGAAAAAAAAAATTTGGATTATTTCAGAGATTTTTTGGGGATTTTTTTGGGATTTTTGGGAGTTTTTTTGGGATTTTCGGGATTCTTTCAGAGATTTTTGGGGGGGATTTTTTGGGAGTGTTTTTGGGGATTTTTGGGAGTTTTTTTGGGATTTTTGGGAGGTTTTTTGGGATTTTCAGGATTCTTTCAGAGATTTTTTAGGGGGGAATTTTTGGGAGTTTTTCTTTTATTTTTGGGAGGTTTTTTTGGGATTTGTTGAGGGGATTTATTTTTATTTTTTGGGAATATTTCGGAGATTTTTTGGGGGGATTTTTTGGGATTATTTTGGATATTTTTGGGGGGGATTTTTTTTGGATTTTTGTTAGTTTTTTGGGGGATTTTTGGGATTATTTCAGAGATTTTTGGGGGGATTTTGGGGGATTTTTGGGAGGGGTTTTTGGGGATTTTTGGGAGTTTCTTTGGGATTTTTGGGATTATTTTTGAGATTTTTTTGGGATTTTTGGGAGGTTTTTTGGGGGGATTTTTGCCTCTACCGTGCCCCTCCATGGCTCAGGGATGGGATGTGACCCTGGCACTGGTGCTGAGCCTTTCCCAGCTGTGGGATTTCATTTCCCTGCTCCCCACAGATGCTGAGGGAGCTCTGCCCCAGCACCAAGAGGTTCCCAAACCCCTTTCCCATGGGAAAAGCCTTCCCAGGGCATTTTGAGGAGCCCATTCCGGTGCTGGCACTGAAGGGTCGGGGCTGCATCCCTGAAATCTCCATGGAATTTCCCATTTTCTGCCCTGTCCTGATAATTCAAGGTGTTTCCAAAGGGCTGAGGAGCCTGGATCTCCTTCAGGAGGGGCTGAAATGAAATTCTGATTTTCTGGAGCCTCCAACAGGCAGGAAAAGCCCTGGAGCCACCGAGGCAGCCGAGAGGTGCTGCCTTTAATTCCTCTCTAAATTAAAATTCATCAACAGAGCTGCCCTTGAATTAATTTATTTATTTACTTTCAATTTTACGACGAGGCCTCGAAGAGGAGCATCATTTATTCCATTTTCCTTTGCTGAAGTGGCAAAAAAGCAGGGGCAGCTTATGGTGAGAAGAAAAACACTCATTAAAAATTAAAATGAAGGGAGAGGAGGATGAAAATCCAGAAATGAGGAGGGCAGGGAGCGCTGGATTTGCTGTGCCCGTCTCTCCTACCTGTGACAGATTAGAAATACGCTCTGGCCATTTAGCTTGGCAAAAATCAGATTTTTTTAGTTTTTTATTTTTTTTTTTGGTGAAAAAAACTTCATCCTGCTGCTAAGTGGGAAAAGTTTATTCTGAGCATAACACCCTCCAGCTCTCAGGGCTTTTTGATTTTTTATTTATTTTTTTTTTACCAAGAAATGTTTGCTAGGTCTTAATAATAACACAGAAAGTCTCTGACTGCCTGACAGAATATCACTGAACTTTCTGCAGGGGAAAATCTGATTTTAAATAGGGCTCTGAATGGTTTATGTGGACTTTGATGTGGAGTTTAATTCGCTGTCAGCCTCCAACCTCTCTCTATCAAATCCTGGGCTCCTACACAGCATCCAAATCCATTTTGGACTGGGAAAAACAGGAGGAAAACAGCAAAAAAATCCCCAAATCCCGGTGACATCCCCGCCACCCTCGGAGGGGGCACAAAGCTCATCCCCAGGTTTAATTTTTAACACCAAATTCCCAAAGCTGCGCCGCAGAAATTCGGGTTGCGAGCTCCACCGGCCGAAATAAAGCCGGGCTTAGAGGGGATGTTTGAGCTGGGCTTAAAGGAAAGAAGAGTTGGCAGAACGTACCTGGGCGCTGGAGGTTTAGTCCCGGCTTTAAGCTCGGTCTTTGCAGCTGCTGGAGAGAGATTTAGCGGGAATTGAGGGTTGGAGGGCAGAGGGATGGGGTGGGAAGAGGAGCTTTGAGCCAGGTGCTCGCTGCCGATCCCCCCAAGGCTGCGCTCAGGGAGTTAAAATTCACCCAAATATTGATGGCAGCTCCCTCCTCTGCCAGCTCTTATCGGAGCCGGGCCTTGGCAGGGCCTGAAAGGAGCCATTGTTACCTGACAGGGGGGAAAAAGGGAGAAAAAGGAGGAAAAAAACCGGCAGGAGCTGAGAAACAAAGGAGGATTTTGGGATCTGGCAGCCCTGGGATGGGACTGTCCCCGGGGCCTGGCAGAGGGGAATGTTTGCTCTTCACACAACACCTTGGGCTGGTTTCGAAAATCTCTGAGGCTTCTGAGATCACCAGAGGCCTCAGAAATCCAGGATTTTCTACTTTTTTCAGTCCATTTTTTCTTAAATATCCGGGATGTGGAAAAAAGGGAAAATGCCCTGCAGGGAATGCTGGAGACAGGATGGAGAAAAGGGAAAATGTCCTGTAGGGAATGCTGGAGACAGGATGGAGAAAAGGGAAAATGTCCTGTAGGGAATGCTGGAGACAGGATGGAGAAAAGGGAAAATGCCCTGCAGGGAATGCTGGAGACAGGGGATCACCAGCAAAATTTACCCATTTTTCTCCATTTTACTTCTTATCAATGAATGACAGAGATAAAAGGAAAAATATCCTTTATTTGGGAACTTTTTCCTTAGAAATGAGCAACGTGGAGTTTCGTGTGCCTGAGCTCAGTCCAGGGTCTGGGGATGGCTTTGGGTTTGTGTGGGATGATCTGATCTGTGTCCTCCTGCTCCAATTCCAGCCAAATTCCACAGAGGGGACGTTTATGGGATCCATTTTCCTGGTAATTTGTGGAGATTTGGTAAAACCCTGCTGAGAAATAGAACCCCTGAGGATTATCCATGGGAAACCGGGATCCTCTTCCCTCCTGCACATGCAGCTCATCGTGGGCTTTTATTTCGTTATTCCCTTATCTGCCGCCTCATCACTTGTCCTCAATTGGCTCCAGGACTGACCAGAATCAGACATTTTATCCTTTGGCATCCAATGCTCCGGGTTTGGTGTCCAAGAGGTCCCAGCCTGAACAACAACCCCCACAAAGGTGACAAATCTGAGCTCTCCCCAGCGACTCGAAACTGCTCAGCAACACCCACATTTTTTCTCTATGACTGGGGCACCAGGGATATATCTGGGGAAAAGAAAAAGAAAAATAAAAATAGAAATCCCCCAGAGGGAACCCAATCCAGTCCTGCTGGTCTGGCAGCTTTTGGGGGAGGAAAAACCAGGAGGACAACAGGGTGACCATGGAGTGTCCTTGTGTGGGAAGAGACCTCTCTGCCTGGGAGGGCAAATTTTGGCTCTTTTGGGGCTGTTTTAGGGGGATTTGGGGGTTGGGCTGAGGAAGCTCTGTCCCACAGCTCCTGCCACCGTGGCTCAGGGGGAAGCTGTGCTTTCCTGCTGTGCTTTTCCTGCTGGGGATGAGCCTTGGGCTGTGACCCTGGGGGATGCTGAGCGCCTTCAGCTGCCCTGGGGTGGGGCTGGCACTGCTGGGTGTCCCCAGGAGCCTCCTTGGCAGCAGGAAGAGCCCTGGGAAGGCCTTTGAGGGGTCTTCCCTCAGCTGGGACAGCGAGGCTCCAGTTCCCCAACCCAGCAGCTCCTTTCTAAAATCCAGCAGCTCCTTTCTAAAATCCAGCAGCTCCTTTCTAAAATCCAGCAGCTCCTTTTCCCCAATCCAGCACCTCATTTTCCCACCCAGCAGCTCCTTTCCCTGACCCAGCAGCTCCTTTCTAAAATCCAGCAGCTCCTTTCTGATCCAGCAGCTCCTTTCTCTGATCCAGCAACTCCTTTCTAAAATCCAGCAGCTCCTTTACCCCAACAGCTCCTTTCTGATCCAGCAGCTCCTTTTCCCCAATCCAGCACCTCCTTTTCCCACCCAGCATCTCCTTTCCCCAATCCAGCATCTCCTTTCCCTGATCCAGCAGCTCCTTTCTAAAATCCAGCAGCTCCTCTTCAATCCAGCAGCTCCTTTCCCCCATCCAGCAGCTCCTTTACCCCAGCATCTCTTTTCTGATCCAGCAGCTCCTTTCTAAAATCCCGCAGCTCCTTTTTCCCACCCAGCAGCTCCTTTCTAAAATCCAGCAGTTCCTTTCCCCCATCCAGCAGCTCCTTTACCCCAGCATCTCTTTTCTGATCCTGCAGCTCCTTTCTAAAATCCTGCAGCTCCTTTTCCCACCCAGCAGCTCCTTTCACTGATCCAGCGGCTCCTTTCTGATCCAGCAGCTCTTTTCTGATCCAGCAGCTCCTTTCCCTAATCCAGCAGTTTTTCCCCCTGCCAGCAGCTCCCAGTCAGCCCCTGAAGGGCATTAATTGATTAATTCCCAACATCTTGTGCCTGATCCCAGGCCTTGACTGGGCAAACAGGAAAGGTCACTTTGAGTCACCCCTGGCGGTGGCATCCAAAGCAAACAGAGCCTGTGGCGTGCAGGGGGGGCTGGGGAGATTCCCACGGGAGCAGAGGCAGCTCCGGGTCCCTCCTCGCCCTGCTGCCACCCAGGGAGGGGGGAAACCCTGGAAAAAACCCTGGAAAACGCGGTGGCTGTGAAACCAGGAGCGTTTCTGTGAGGGTTTGAGCGAAAAAGAGGAGGGAGGAGCAGAAGTGTCCTTGTTTGTCCTGCAGGATCCTGGTTTTTAATCCCCTTGGCACGAGGAGGGACAGCCCCAGCTGAGGGCCCAGGGAGGGGTTTTGCTGTCTCGTGGCTCTGCAGGACACAGGGGGAATCTCAGCCCAGCATTCCTGGGGGTTTTTGGGGCGTGCAAACAGAGCTTGGCCGAGGGACTGAGCCCTCGCTGCGCCTTGCTCCCCTTTTGGGTGGGAAAATGGGAAAAGGAAGGGGGATAGGGAAGGGCTGGGGTAAGGAAGGGTTGATGGAGGGATGAGGAATGTCTGGTGAAGGGATGGGATGAGGGAAAAGGAATGGTTGTGGATGGGTAAGGAATGGTTGTGGATGGATAAGGAATGGTGGTGGATGGGTAAGGAATGGTTGTGGATGGATAAGGAATGGTTGTGGATGGATAAGGAATGGTTGTGGATGGATAAGGAATGGTTGTGGATGGGTAAGGAATGGCTGGTGAAAGGATGGGATGAAGGGATAAGGAATGGCTGTGGATGGAGAAGGAATGGTTGGTGGGTAAGGAAAGGTTGATGGAGGGATGGGATGAGGGATAAGGAAAAATTGATGGAAGGATAAGGAATGGCTGTGTAGGGATAAGGAATGTCTGGTGAAGTGATGGGATGAGGGATAAAGAATGCTGATGGAGGGATGGGATGAGGGGATAAGGAAGGGTTGATCGAGGGATGGGATGAGGGATAAGGAAGGGTTGATCGAGGGATGAGGAATGGCTGGTGAAGGGATGGAATGAGGGATAAGGAATGGTGGATGGATAAGGAATGGTGGATGGATAAGGAATCATGTATGGGTAAAGGAATGGTTGGTGAGTAAGGAATGGTGGATGGGTAAGGAATGGCTGTGGATGGGTAAGGAATTGCGGATGGATAAGGAATTGTAGATGGATAAGGAATTATGGATGGGTAAGGAATTGTAGATGGATAAGGAATTGTGGATGGGTAAGGAATGGCTGTGGATGGGTAAGGAATTGTGGATGGGAAAGGTCATTTTCACAGAAAAGAGAGTGGCTTTTCCAGACTTGAAAATGGAAGGGTGTTTTTGTCTCACACAGAGACAAACTCTGCCCTTTTCTGTTTGCGCTGTTTTCATGTTTTCTCCATGCTGGGGACTCCCAGTTTGGGTCTCTCCCTCTGGGGAGCAGCACAGGCTGCAGGGATGTGGCTCCAGGAGCCCCTGGCCAGGCTCTCTGGGTGTGACACGGGGCTGGCCTGGGGCTGTGGAGCAGCTGCTGCACACCTGGCTCAGTCCCATCCCAGCCACGTTCTTCCAGGGCTGGCTGAAGGAGGAGAAGCCTCTCCCTCCATGCTCAGGGCAGATGGGGAAGAGCTTTCCACATTTCTGGAGCTTTCTCTGGGTAAACCTCCTCCATCCAATCCATCCATGTCCTCCCCGACTTCCCTCTGTCTCCCTGTCCATCCCCTGGCACAGAACTCCACCCCTCAGGAGCTCCATTTTCCCCCAAACAGGCTTAAAAATGTTGAAATACCCATCCAAATAATTTTGGAAGCTCCCACAACAACAGATCCAGGAGAACACGGCAGTAAAAATACAACTGAAGCTGCAATATTTTGTGTGTGGCACCTTTCAGATTGGGCACCCAGCACAATTCTTGGTGTTTTTGGGGTCCTCAACAGAAAGCAAAACTGTCCCGTGGGGAATGAGTTTGTACAGAAGGGTTTGTGTCACTCAAACCCAATTTTTTTATTTTTTAAATGTTGAAATATTCATCCAAATAATTTTGGAAGCTCCCACAACAACAGATCCAGGAGAACATGGCAGAAAAAATGTAAAAATACAACTGAAGCTGCAATATTTTGTGTGTGGCACCTTTCAGATTGGGCACCCAGCACAATTCTTGGTTTTTCTTGGGGTCCTCAACAGAAAGCAAAACTGTCCCGTGGGGAATGAGTTTGTACAGAAGGGTTTGTGTCACTCAAACCCAATTTTTTTTTTTTTTTTTAGAAAACCCAGAAGCTCTGACCAAGCAATTGGCATTTTCTGACTGATTTTCCAGCAGCACAGCCTCTCCCTTGTTCCCCAAACGTGGGTGGGAGCAGCTGGAGGTGGGCGAGCGCTCGCTGGTGGCTCTGGCCAGGCCTTGGCCGTGGCCCAGCTCAGCTCCCAGGGCTCAGGAGAAGCCAAAGCAGTGGGAGAAGTTCTCCAGCACCATCTCCTGCCATCCACAGCCCTTCCCATTGCTGTGTTTGCTCTTCCCCGTGCAGATGGGCACCAGCAGCGGCTCTGAGCTGTGGTTTGCAGCCAGAGCCAAGCCAGGCCCAGCCCTGGCTCGGCCTCTGAGGAGCTCCAAGCCCTGGTGTCCACCTGGGCTGCTTCTCCCTCTCTAAGTGGGCAGTTGGTCCCACAAGCTCCCAGCAGGAGCTTTCTGCCTGTTTGCATCATAAAATCCTGTTTAAAGTGTGGTTATGGGCAGCACAGAGCCAGAGAGCAGCTGGAAAATCGACATCTCTGTTTTTTTTTTTTTTAAAGGATTTTTTTTAGCATTTCTCCCTTGTTAATGGGAGTCTGCTCCCTCCTTTAGGAGGTTCCTCCTTCCCCAGATCCAGCGTGGCACTGGGAGCTGGTCCTCTCCTTGCTGGGCATGGCCTGAGGGGGTTTTGGGGAGCCAAGGGACAGGGAGGCAGCTTTGGGTCCCTCAGGCTGCGCCCAGCTCGGTGGCCGTGCCCAGCGGGGCATTCCTGGGGTGTGCACTCCCTTTTCCTATTGGAATCACCATTATCGTGCATGGCATGTGCCTGGGCTGGTCTGGCCTTTGCTGCTCAACCAAACAGGGGCCACTGTGGTGTTTCACCCCAGAGACACTTTCGGCACACCCAGCCAGCCAAAGTGGGGTGAAACACCAGAGCTGTCCCCGTTTGGTTGAGCACCAAGGGCCAGACAAGCTCAGGCACGTCCTGTCTGCAATATTGGTGATTATTGCAATAGATGGGGAGGAGGGAAGGGGCAGGGAGCCACCAACCAGGGACAGGAGAGGAGGGACAAAGGACACCTGGATGGCCCAATGTCCCCCCAGGGGTGGAGGGCATCCTGTGAATCTGCCAATCACTCAACAATTCCCTTCTGGAATGCCAGGAGTGACAGACAGTGCTGGGAGGGGAAAGGAGAGGGGAGTGACGCACCTGGGAGAGTTCCTGGGGAGCAGAGCTACAGGAGCAGGGGGAAAAGGCTTGGACAGGGAATTCTGAATATTCCTCAGTGGGAGAAGGAGGAAAAGGCTTGGACAGGGAATTCTGAATATTCCTCAGTGGCAGAATGAGGAAAAGGCTTGGACAGGGAATTCTGAATATTCCTTAACAGGAGAACAAGGAAAAGGCTTGGACAGGGAATTCTGAATATTCCTCACTGGATGAATGAGGAAAAGGCTTGGACAGGGAATTCTGAATATTCCTCACTGGATGAATGAGGAAAAGGCTTGGACAGGGAATTCTGAATATTCCTCAATGAGAGAACAAGGAAAAGGCTTGGACAGGGAATTCTGAATATTCCTCAATGGGAGAACAAGGAAAAGGCTTGGACAGGGAATTCTGAATATTCCTCAAGGGCAGAATGAGGAAAAGGCTTGGACAGGGAATTCTGAATATTCCTCAATGGGAAAACAAGGAAAAGGCTTGGACAGGGAATTCTGAGTATTCTTCAATGGGAGAATGAGGAAAAGGCTTGGACAGGGAATTCTGAATATTCCTCAATGGCAGAATGAGGAAAAGGGCAGAGATGGGGAAGCTCTGCTGTCCCCAGGTGTCTGCAGGAATGCCCAAAAATGACACACCTGGGAGGGAGGATTGACAGTGCTGGGAGGAGCCAGGGAAGGGAAAATGAGGGATGTTTTACACACCTGGGAGGGAATCTTCAGGGAAGGGATCCTGTAGGGGTTCTGGGGTAAACCCTGAAATCGCAGCACAACATTTTCCCAGAGGAACACCCTGAAATCGCAGCACAACATTTTCCCAGAGGAACACCTTGAAATCACACCACAACATTTTCCCAAAGCTCCCAGCTCCTCGGTGGGTGCCTCCAGCCCTCCCTGGCCATGGTTTTTCCAGGGCACTGCAGCTTTTCCCCAGGAAGGTCCCAGCAGAGGCAGCGCCCATCCCACGGGAGGGACAGGAGGGCTCTGCTCCTGTGGCAGCCCCATCAATGGGGGGGATTGTCCTGCGGGGTTTTGCTCCAGCAGCTCCATTCATCTGGGTCAGGACACACAAATATTCCCTGGAATTCATCTGCTGGGCCAGGCTGAGGGCTGGCCGGAGCCCAAAGAGCACAGGGCGAGCTGGGGAGGAGGCACAGCCACCCCTGCCTGGCAGGGTGCAGTTCCTAGAACCTGTGGGGTGGCACAGGGACAGGGCTGGAGGGGGGCCCTGAGAAACTCCTCAGCCGAGCTCTGTGAGAATCCCAGGGCAAACGTTGGAGGCAAACTGAGAAATCAGGGCTCAGCTCCCTCCCAGCTGGAGGGGGAATGTGAAAAGCTGAAATCACCCTCAACTCTGGCCTTCCCAGCTTCTCCCCGGTGATCCCAGAGCTTCTGGAGCACGGGGGACACAAAAACTGCCCCAAACGGGGCTGATCCTGGCTGGTGGGGGCACGGGGCTGGGTGGGGGCTCTGATCTGCCCTCCCCAAGGGGACATCCCCAGGTCTGGGAGCTGGGAAAAGCCCTGATCCAGGCCCTGAGATCCTTCCCCCCATCAATTTGTGTTTTCTCTCATCCCGTGATGGATGTGGGGGTTTGGTGAGGGAATTTGGGATCTGTTTGGGAACAGGGAGCTCCAAACCCAGCTGGGAAATGAGTTTGGATTTTTGGGGATAATCAGAGCAAAACCAGTGCTGGAGATCCCAAATCTGGGGAAAACCTCGTGTGTGAGCCAAGGTGGGATTCATTTTTGTGCTGGAATTTGGAAGTGAGGGCCATCCCAAATGCCTTGTTTTCAGTTTGCTGTCCAAGCTGGTGCCTCACCCTCATTTCCCGACCCTTTAGGGACTGGCAAAGTGTCCCCAGTGCCACCTCATGAGGCCAGAGGGCCACCTTTGGCACTGCTGGGGAGCCCTTGGCATCCCCTGCCACCAAACCAGAACAAAGGGACCCTGGGGAGCGTGGGAACAGCCCCCTGACCCCCCTGTTTGGTTTGGGGGTGAAAGTCCATGTGAGGAATGAGAGGAATCCTGCTGGAATCCTGCTCTGGGAGCAGCTGGGATTTGGATGCTCCTTTTCCTGCCCTTTTCCTCATTCTGCCACTGAGGAATATTCAGAATTCCCTGTCCAAGACTTTTCCTCATTCTCCCATTGAGGAATATTCAGAATTCCCTGTCCAAGCCTTTTCCTTGTTCTCTCATTGAGGAATATTCAGAATTCCCTGTCCAAGCCTTTTCCTTGTTCTCCTGTTAAGGAATATTCAGAATTCCCTGTCCAAGACTTTTCCTCATTCTCCCATTGAGGAATATTCAGAATTCCCTGTCCAAGCCTTTTCCCCCTCCTGCTGTAGCTCTGCTCCCCAGGAACTCTCCAAAGGCTCCCTCCTATCAATTTTCCCCACCATATGTTCTCATTAAAACATTTATTGTGCTCTTTATCTGCGGATTATTTGCCATCAATTAATAAAACGTGGGGGGGGAGCTTCAAATGAACATTCTCCCCCCTCCCCACTTCCCCTTAACGAGGGAAAGGACAGAGAAATAGTGGAGAAAAAGAATAAATTACCATGACAGATGGTGTTTTTTAACCTTTCTTTTGCTCAATCTGGGAAAAAAGGGCATTTTTCTCAGAATATTGGCGTGGGTTTTTCCTGCTGAGTTACAGCACTTGGAGGGCTAATCCTGGGCTCAGCTGAGCTCAGCCTGAAATGTGTTGGGGTGTTAAGGGAGGGGGGTGATGGCACTGCTGGAGCAGGGATGAGCAGGGAAAGCTGCAAAATCCACTCCTGGAAGGAAAATGTGCCTTGGGTTGGCAGCCAAAAGGCCCCATGGTCCTTGGCAGGAGCTGCCTGGGCTTGTGGAGCCTTCAAAAAAAGTGGCTTTGGGGTTTTTTAAAGAGTTCCTGCAGGGAGAGACCTCCCTGCTGTGCCCCTTCCCCGGGGGAACATCATCCCTGCTTTAGGAGCGTGGAGGGAGCGGGATGAGGCCTCTCCTTTCCCACCTGGGGAGATCAGGAGCATCCCGTGGTTTTGCCCTGGTGTTTTTTGGAATTTTGGGCTCTCCGGGGTGGCTGCTGGGGAGCTGGGCAGGGAGGGAAGGCAAACAGAGCATTCCCTGTGGGTGCTGCAGGCCGGGACACCGTGTACCACCAGGGATAAATAAATCCAGGCCCAATTCACACCCAGGGCTTTCTTGGATAAACAAACATCTGGGGAGAGACCTGCCTGTGGGGAATCTGCAGGGAAAGCCCTGCTGGGCCGGGAATTGGGGATTTAAACACCCCAGACCAGCCTGGGCTTTGATTTCTGCCTGGGCCTGGATGTTTGCCCAGCCTGGTGGCAGGGCTGGCCCAGCAGCACATGTTGACACTGGGCTTTAGCTCTGGGGAAAGTTTAAGCTGGGCTTTAAGGTGGCTCTGACACCTCACTGAGGCTTCCCTGCCTCAATGCCACCCCACCCCGGGGCTTCTGCTGCCTCCCTGTCACTGGTGCTCCAAGAAATTCAAAGAGAAAAAGCCGAATAAACTCATGGAAAAGCTCATTCTAATTCATTTTTTGTGCTGGAATTTGGAAGTGAGGGCCATCCCAAATGCCTTGTTTTCAGTTTGCTGAAGGGTGCAAGGAACTAAGGGTGCCTCACCCTTGTTTCCTGACCCTTTAGGGACTGGCAAATTGTCCCCAGTGCCACCTCATGAGTGGACACCCCACTGCCCTCGGATTTTGTGGCCAATTCTCTACTGGCTTGTGCTGGTGGAACAGAAATGTGGGAGGACAGGTTTGGGGTCAGCCAGGCCCTTCCAGCCCTGCCCACGTGGCTCCAGTTTGCCCCAGGAGCTCTGGAACAGCCTCAGGAAGCAGGAAAAATTCATTTTTGGGCAATGAGACTCATCTGTGTGGGGTCAAAGTGGTCACTCTGGCTTGGGACCACCATATTTTTTCTCCCCAATCCATCCTTTTTTTCCTTTTTTTTTTTTTGTTTGTTTTTAATGAGAATTGCTCAAACTGACCCAAGGTTGTTCCCAGCTGGAAAAGGGTGGAGGTTCCTGCTCTGGGAGCAGTTTTGGGGGCCAAGGGCTGCCCCCAGCTCGTCCTGCACCCCCCCCCCCCCCCCCCCCATGCAGGAAAAGGGGTACAGGGCAGTGTCATCCCACTTATCCCTGCTGCCCACACAAGTCCAAGCTCGAGGCCCAACAGAGTGGGGTTTAACCCATTCCAGAAATGGGGTTTAACCACACCAGAATTGGGGTTTAACTACACCTGAAATGGGGTTTAATCACATCACAAGTGGGGTTTAACTATACCTGAAATGGGGTTTAACCCCCACCTGAAGTGGGGTTTTACTCACACCACAAGTGGGGTTTAACTACACCAGAAATGGGGTTTAACCACACCAGAAATGGGGTTTCACTCACACCTGAAGTAGGGTTTAACTACACCAGAAATGGGGTTTAACCCATTCCAAAAATGGGGTTTAACCCACTCCAGAAATGGGGTTTTAACCCCCACCACAAGTAGGGTTTCACCCACACCAGAAATGAAGTTTAGCCACACAAGAAATGGGGTTTCACTCACACCAGAAATGGGGTTTAACCCACACCTGAAGTGGGGTTTAACCCAGCCACCCCCAGCCTTGCCTTTGAATAAATCTCATGCTAAATTGCACTGAACTAATTTAATTTTCTGCCTTGATTTTTATGAGCAACAATTAAGAAAAAAAAAAAACCAAACCAAAACAAACAAAAAAACAACCCCAAAACCCAAACAGAAGGTAATTACAACCCCTGAAGGCCTGAGCTGGGGCTGGGATGTGGCAGCTTTTATCTGGGATCTGATAGGGGTGTTGTTCATTGTATTAAAAGTTTGCCAAGAGAGGCTTCACTGAAAATGACCCTGTGTTATCACAGGGAGCAATATCCTGCTTTTATCAGGTGGAATAAATAAATAAACCCAGCTTCAGGCTGGGCTTTAACGAGGTGACACCAAGGGCAGGGTGAGAAACGGCGTCACCTGCGCGGAAAAGGTGATTAAAGGGGAGCTGGAACTGGAACAGAAAGTGCCCCCAGATTTCTGGCACAACCACAGAGTTGTGTTCCTATTAATTATCTTATGGAAGAGGAATGGGATGGAATTTGGCTCTTTCTGGGTTTGAAAACTCTTGGAAAACATCTCAGTGATTTGTCTGGAAAATTCCGCCTGGGTCGCGCTCACGATGTTGTTTCCTCACCTTGACCCTTGAGCCATCCTGCCCAAAAAAATCACCTTTATCCTGCCCAAAAAAATCACCTTTATCCTGCCCAAAAAGTCACCTTTATCCTGCCCAAAAAATCACTTTCATCCTGCCCAAAAAAAAAAAAAAAAAATCACCTTTGGGAGCCTTTGCCATGGGATTTCCCTGGTGCTTTTCCCACCTGGAAGCCCCAACCAGACTGGGAGTGATGGTGGAGAATGGGTGGGAATGCCCAAAATTGGGATTGCAGCAGCTGAGGCTGGGGAGGATCCACCCAGGATCAGTTCATCCAGGGGATGGCTGGAGCTCTGCTCTAGGCTGGAGATCCCCATGGAAAATGGGGATTTTGCTTCGTGTTCATCTGGGCAATCTGAACTTGGATGGGAAATTCCATGAGAAGAGACATGGACGATCAGATCAGCTCAGGTTTTGGGTTTAAATATTTATTTCTAAAATTTTATAACTAAAAACCCTGGATTTTATTTTTTTTTTTAAGTTTTAATATTCATTTCCTCAACGTTTTTCCATGAAATACAGAAACTTTTTTCTGGGGAAGTGCAACCAAAACCTCCAGATTTCTACCCCAAACCAGTCTGGAGCAGCCATCCCAACAATGCAACCATCCCAGGGCTTGGGTTCCCCCCCTCCTTAGCAAACAGCAGGCCAAAAAAAGAGAGAAAAAAAAATTAAAATCGCCAATTAAAAAAAAAAAATTAAAAACTAGGAGTTTTTGCCATCCATGGTGTATTTTTCCTTTGGAAACTGGCCACCCCAAGCACACACAGGGCTCTCTGTGAGCCTCCCTGGCCCTCCAGGAGGGAGCAGAGCAGGAAAAGTCCCCGTGCTGGGATGGGATGGGCAGGGGGGAGGGCAGGGGCAGCCTCTGGAGCTCAGTTCCTCTCTCTGCTGCATTTCCAGCAGGTTCTGCTCAGCGGGGCCAGCTCTTCATTAGAGCAGCACCCCCTGCTCGGCCTTCTAAGGTTTCACGAGGGAAGTTGTCCTGCCCCATTTCCTGAGCTCCGTACTCCAGCCGAGAGCGGGGATTCCAAGGGGAGGAAAGGACATGAAATTTAATCATCTTTATTGGATTCTGGGCCAGGGAGGGGGCAGAGCACCAGCAGCCCTGTCCTCTCCTCCTCCCTTGATCTCTTCTCTTCTCTTCTCTTCTCTTCTCTTCTCTTCTCTTCTCTTCTCTTCTCTTCTCTTCTCTTCTCTTCTCTTCTCTTCTCTTCTCTTCTCTTCTCTTCTCTTCTCTTCTCTTCTCTTCTCTTCTCTTCTCTTCTCTTCTCTTCTCTTCTCTTCTCTTCTCTTCTCTTCTCTTCTCTTCTCTTCTCTTCCCTTCCCTTCCCTTCCCTTCCCTTCCCTTCCCTTCCCTTCCCTTCCCTTCCCTTCCCTTCCCTTCCCTTCCCTTCCCTTCCCTTCCCTTCCCTTCCCTTCCCTTCCCTTCCCTTCCCTTCCCTTCCCTTCCCTTCCCTTCCCTTCCCTTCCCTTCCCTTCCCTTCCCTTCCCTTCCCTTCCCTTCCCTTCCCTTCCCTTCCCTTCCCTTCCCCAGCAAAAAAAGTGATTTTCCTAAAAGATCATGGAGTGATGGAATTTTTTTCTCCTGATTTATGGATTTTCCAGAGCTGGAGCTGCTGTTTCAGTCTCAGGCAGACCCATGTCTCCCCATGGGTTTGTTAATGACTAATTTGTGATTAAAAATTGTCATTTTTTAAATGCATTTGGTTACAGGGAAGAGAATCCCATCCTTCCGAAGGGTGTTTGGGAGTGGGGCTGGATCAGGGTAAGTGGGGAAGGAAAATGTGGAATTTTGCAAGGAAAAGGAATCCCATCCTTCCAAAGGGTGTTTGAGAGTGGGGTGAGAGGGGCTGGATCAGGGTAAGTGGGGAAGGAAAATGTGGAATTTTCCCAATTGCTGGTGTTTTTTGGGAACCCAAGGAGGGCAGGCAGCCTCCACCAGGAGTGTCCTGGGCACGGCTCTGCCCAGCTCCCATTTCCAGAGGGCAGGGCAGAGCCTCCCCCAGCCCCTCTGAAGTCAGAAGAGCAAAAACCTGGGGAGTTTTATTGCAAACTAGAGATGATGAGGGAGAAAAAGAATCCCAAAATGCTTCATTCCATGATGGTGGCTCAAAAGTTTGATTGCTTTTCTCATCCCTACTGGGCAAAACTGATGTGAACGCACAGAGGGGCACCAGAACTCTTCATTTTCGTGGCTGAGGACCCCTGCCCTGCCAGGCCCTGCTCATGCCAGCTCTGCCCACACAGATTCCTGGTTTTTATTTAATTTAAATCGCTGCTGACCCACTGATGCCAACAAAGCCAGGCTTTTCCAGCCTTGCCTTTCTCATCCTGCACACTCAGCTGTGACCTCACAGCTTCAGAGATATTAAACCAGGCTCAGTGGGGAGCAGGGGGGGGCCCATCCCCTTTTAATTCAGATGAAATCAAACCCGGGATTTTTTTAATAAATCCATTTTATGGCTGGAACGAGGGCGGGAGCAGGGAATATTTGGGGCCTGGAGACCCCAGCTCTGCTGCCTCTCCCCGTGGGTTGGAATTATTATTTTCCTGGCTTTGAAAAGCTCCCGTGGAGGGTGGGAGGGGTTTATAAGTCACTAATGGGTTTCTCACCTCAAAGTGGCTCCAGTTTTTTCTCTCTGGGATGGGATGGTTTCCATTATGTTGTTAATGGGCAGGAGCTGCTCCCAAGGGAGGGCTGAGAGGGGCCAGGAGCTCTGGGGACAATCAGGGGACACTGGGGAGCAAAACACCTCCAGCCTGTGGAAATAACTCTCTAAAGTGCCCCTTTTTTGGTCCCTGAGGGAATTTTGTTGTTAAATGCTCCCAGGGGAGAGCTGAGAGGGACCAGGAGCTCTGGGGACAATGAGGGGACACCAACAGAGCCCAGGCGATGCTGGGGGACAAAACACCTCCAGCCTGGTCTAGGTGTGGAAATAACTTTCTAAAATGCCCCTTTTTTGTTCCCTGAGGGAATTTTGTTGTTAAATGGGCAGGAGCTGCTCCCAAGGGAGGGCTGAGAGGGACCAGGAGCTCTGGGGACAATCAGGGGACACCGACCCAGCCCAGGTGGTGCTGGGGGGCAAAACATCTCCAGCCTGGTCTGAAAACCCCACAATGCTTGAAGAGCCCATGATGCTTGAAAATGCCACGATGCTGAAAACGCCACAAAGCTTGAAAACCCCACCATGCTGAAAACCCTGTGATGCTGAAAACCCCACAATGCTTGAAAATGCTGAAAACCCCACAATGATGAAAACCCCACAGTGCTGAAAACCCCACAATTCTTGATTACCCCACAATGCTGAGAACTCCACAATGCACAAAAACCCTACAATGCTGAAAACCCCACAAGCTGAAAACCCCACAATGCTTGAAAACCCCACAATGCTGAAAACCCCATAAAGCTGAAAACCCCACAATGCTGAAAACCCCACAATGATGAAAACCCCACAAAGCTGAAAACCCCATAAAGCTGAAAACCCCACAATGCTGAAAACCCCACAAAGCTGAAAACCCCACAATGATGAAAACCCCACGATGCTGAAAACCTACAATGTTTGAGAACCCCACGATGCTGAAAACCCCACAAAGCTTGAAAACCCCACAATGCTGAAAACCCCACAATTCTTGAATACCCCACAATTCCTGAGAACCCCGCTATGCTTGAAAACCTCACAGTGTTTGAGAACGCCACGATGCTGAAAACCCCACAAAACACCCTCCTGCTCCTTCCCCAGCCCATCCCAGCTGCAGGGGGAGGAGAGGAAGAGGAGGGCGGGATGAAGGTCACCGTCCTCACCTTCCTCACCTCCCGTTGTCCCACCAAGGCCGCGCAGGGCCTGGTTGAGATTTTTGAGTGATTATCACACCAGGCTGCCAAAGGTTAGGGAGGAAAGAGCTTTTCAGAAGCCTTTGCCCTCTAATTGGTGGTGAAGAGAGGAAGGAAGGATGGAGGGAGAAAAAAGAAAAAATAAAAAAAAAAGAAAAAGAAAAAATAAAAAAGAAAAAAGAAAAAAGAAAAGGGCCCTGCCACCGGGACGTGCAGGTTGGGGTTGGAGCAGAGCAGGAGGGAAATCAGATCCAGCAGGAGCAGGGGCTCCTTCCAGCCTGGTGGAAAAGTTTGCCAGCATCATTAGGAAAATTCCTGGGATAAGAAAAAGGGAAGAGTTAAAGACCCCATAAATGGCTGTAGGACCGAGAACATGATTTCATGTACAGCAAGTTGAACATCATGGACACATTAATTGTGTTCCTTTTTCTCCTCACTGATGAGGCCCAGAGTCCTGCTCTGGGTGGTTCTCCTGGTAATAAATGGGAAAATTCCCCGGATAAGAGTTAAATTCCCAAGTTGACCATCATGGACACATAATTGTGTTCATTTTTTCTCCTCACCAATGAGGCCCAGAGTCCTGCTCTGGGTGGTTCTCCTGGTAATAAGGGGGAAAATTCCAGGCATAAGAAAAAGGGAAGAGTTAAAGACCCCATAAATGGCTGTAGGACCAAGAACATGATTTTGTGTAGAGCAAGTTGACCATCATGGACACATTAATTATGTTCATTTTTTTCTCCTCACTGATGAGGTCCAGAGTCCTGCTCTGTGTGGTTCTCCTGGTAATGAGCAGGAAAATTCCTGGGATTAGAAAATTGAGTGGTGGGGAGGAAATTCCTTCAGGCTCTTTTTGGGATGTTCTCCTGCTGTTTGGAAATGCATCTACTTTGCCTTGGAGGAGGAAACTCGGATAGCTGGGATGCTCCTGATCCAGGAGAAAACACAGTGGGAAGAGCTGAGCTGCTCTGCTGGGGAGTGACTTCCTCATCAGCTTTGATGAGCGCTGCAATGCCCATCCTGGTGGAATTATCATCACTGTTACATTGGTAAGAAAGGCAATAAAACCCCAAAATGATGTTTGGGGCTTGATGGGATTCACCCAAATCAGGCTAAAATCAGGAGCACTCCCTGAGCCACCAGGAACAGCCTGAGACTGGAGCCCAGTTGCCTCCATGCCTCCCTCCAACCACCAGACGACCCACCCTGTGTGAGCAAACGGAATAAAATCTGAAAGAAAACAAAAATCTGACTTGAAAAATGTGCTCAGCGCAGAACCAGAATGTTCAGCGCCGGGAAAAAGGATGCAGTCCAACCTTTTACTTCCAGGCAAACATTTCAAAATGGACTTATAATGTAGCCTTTCATTTCGCTTTTATATGAAGGTTTTACTTGAACTTGTAATGAAGATGGAAAAATCCGAGTTTGCCATGGCTCCTGGCACTCTGCCTAATGCACTCCAATCTTTTTCCCCTAATAAAGGAGATTTCTGAAACCCCCCTAGAAAAAGGGAAGAGTTAAAGACCCCATAAATGGCTGTAGGACCGAGAACATGATTTCATGCACAGCAAGTTGACCATGGTGGACACATAATTATGTTCATTTTTTCTCCTCACTGATGAGGCCCAGAGTCCTGCTCTGGGTGGTTCTCCTGGTAATAAATGGGAAAATTCCCAGGATAAGAGTTAAATTCCCAAGTTGACCATCATGGACACATGATTGTGTTCATTTTTTTCTCCTTATCAATGAGGCCCAGAGTCCTGCTCTGTGTGGTTCTCCTGGTAACAAGCAGGAAAATTCCAGGGATAAGAAAAAGGGAAGAGTTAAAGACCCCATAAATGGCTGTAGGACCAAGAACATGATTTCATGTAGAGCAAGTTGAACATCATGGACACATAATTGTGTTCATTTTTCTCCTCACTGATGAGGCCCAGAGTCCTTCTCTGTGTGGTTCTCCTGGTAATAAATGGGAAAATTCCCCGGATAAGAAAAATTCCCAAGTTGACCATCATGGACACATTAATCATGTTCATTTTTTCTCCTCACCAATGAGGCCCAGAGTCCTGCTCTGTGTGGTTCTCCTGGTAATGAGCAGGAAAATTCCTGGGATAAGAAAATCGAGTGGTGGGGAGGAAATTCCTTCAAGCTCTTTTTGGGATGTTCTCCTGCTGTTTGGAAGTGCATCTACTTTGCCATGGGGGAGGAAATTTGGCGCTCCTGCTCCATCCCAGCTGGGATGGTCCCTCCTGGGTGGGATTCCAGCTGTGCCAGGGGCTGCTCAACTCCCGTCCAGCAGAATTTGGGACAGCTCAGGGTGCTGGTGCCGAGCAGAGGTTGTGCCTGTGAGATGAAGAAGGTTTGATCCAAATCCTGGGCTGGAGATGGGTTTGGGCAGGGATTTTGGGCTGGGATGGGAGATGGGTTCCTTCGAGCTGGGATGGACACCTTGGAGTGAGCTGAGCCTTGGGGACTCTTCCACCCAAAGCAAGCCAGGATGATTTGATGATGATGATGATGATTTGATGATATTGATGATGATGATTTGATGATGATGATGATGGTGACTTGATAATGATGATGATGATGATTTTATGATGATCTAGTGATTTGGTGATGGTTTGATGATGATGATTATGATGATGGTGATGATGATGGCGATTTGATGATGATGGCGATTTGATGATGATGATGATGATTTGGTGATGATGATGATGATGGTGATTTGATAATGATGATGATGATGATTTTATGATGATCTAGTGATTTGGTGATGGTTTGATGATGATGATTATGATGATGGTGATGATGATGGCGATTTGATGATGATGGCGATTTGATGATGATGATGATGATTTGGTGATGATGATGATGATGGTGATTTGATAATGATGATGATGATGATTTTATGATGATCTAGTGATTTGGTGATGGTTTGATGATGATGATGATGGTGATTTGATGATGATGGTGATGATGATTTGATGATGATGATGGTGATGATTGGATGATGATGATTTGATGATGATATCCCAGGCAGAAAGCTGCTGGAAGGGGGAGAAGAGGCAGCCTGGAGCTGTCTCCTGACCCTCTGCAGCTCCCTGGCCAAGCCAGGATCCAGCAATTCTCCTCAGCTTCCTTCTCCTGACATCCTTGCTCTCCGTCCGTGGCACCAGAGGGGCTCTGGCCACTCCATTGTCCTCTCCAGGATGGATTTACTTCTGGATTCAGGGGCTTTTGTAGCTTTTCCCCTTGCAGTTTCCTTGGAGATTTGGCGGGGCATGATTGGATCCACACAGAGCTGGGCTCTGACATTTTCTCAGAGAAGCCTGAGCCTGCTGGAATTTTGGGGAGGGATGGGCAGTGGGAACACTCAGAAATCACCAGAAATGGTTCAGAAATGGTTGTGATGTTCCCGTAGGTGGGAACCAGGATAAATCCCAGGAGTTATCCTGGTCCTGAGGACAGCAGGGAAGTGCTGGTGCTCTTGCTCTCTCCAGGCTTTCAGGGGATCCTCTTAGAGCCAGAGCTCCTTGGCTTTTCCAAGTGGTGGCTGCCTGCCAGCCCCATTTATTCCCAACATGTGGTTCTGATTTGAAAATGTCCAGATCTCAAAATCTTTAATCTTCTCACACCTCGGGATTTTTTGTTTTGGTTTGGTTTTGGGAAAGGCTGAACCATGTGCTCGGGATAATGGTTAAAAAGCAACACAGACAGTTTAACAGGGAGGAAACAAAAAAAAAAGAAAAGAAGAAAGATAAACTAAAATTATTTATTAAAAAAACCCAACAATCCAGCTGGCGCTTTTCTGGTCTCAAAGTGGAAATTCGGGGATGCTTTTATTTGTCTCAGCTCTGTAATCCCTGATGAAACTCCGGGAAGTTAGCGATTAAAAAGATCCTGATAGATCCCTCCAGATGACAAAAAATTAAATATTTTTAATGTTGAAGAAAGTTGCCTTCCCAGAGGTTCAAATCCAATCCAGTTCTGGTGTAAACTGGAAGGACTGGGTGCCTTCCCTGGGCGAGATCAGCAGGGCAGGAAGATTTTCCTGGGGTTTGGAATGTCCCCGGATCCCTCCAGGGGTTTGCAAAGGTGACCTGATCCCCCCTGGGATTTGGGAAGGTCCCTGGATTTCCCCTGGGGTTTGGGAATGTTCCTGGATCTCTCCTGGGGTTTGGGAAAGTTCCTGGATTTTCCCTGGGGTTTGGGGAGGTTCCTGGATTTCCCTTGGGGTTTGGGAAGGTTCCTGGGTCTCTCCTGGGGTTTGGGAAGGTCCCTGGATTTCCCCTGGGGTCTGGGAATGTTCTTGGATCTCTCCTGGAGTCTGGGAAGGTCCCTGGATCTCCTCTGGAGTTTGAGAAGGTCCCTGGATTTCTCCTGGAGTTTGAGGAGGTTCCTGGATTTCCCCTGGGGTTTGGGAAGGTTCCTGGATCTCTCCTGGGATTTGGGAAGGTCCCTGGATCTCTCCGGGATTTGGGAAGGTCCCTGGATCTCTCCTAGGGTTTGGGAAGGTCCCTGGATTTCCCCTGGGGTTTGGGAAGGTCCCTGGATTTCCCCTGGGGTTTGGGAAGGTCCTTGGATCTCTCCTGGGATTTGGGAAGGCCGCCTTATCACTGTCCTGCTGCTGCCTGGCTGACATGGAGATTCTGAGATGGAATCATGGGATGGGTTGGGTTGGAAGGGCCCTCACAGCTCGTCCTGTTCCACAGGGACCCCTTCGGGCTGCCCCAAGTGGCTTTGGACACTCCCAGGGATGGGGCAGCCAGAGCTTCTCTGGAAAACTGCGCCAGGTCCTCCCCACCCTCCCAGGGAAGGATTTCCTGCTAATTACTGATTGAAACCTGCTTGGTTTAATTGGCAGCCTCAGGGATGTTGCGGCTGTGGTGGCGCAACCACGGGGACACAGCAGCCAGGGCGGAATCCCAGAACCATGGGACAGTTTGGGTTGGAAAAGACCTTTAAATTCCAAATTCCCAAACTCCAACCCTCCTGCAATGAGCAGGGACATCTTCAACTCAGCCAGGTCACCCTGTCCAGCAACCTGCAGCAATGATGGGCAGCAATGATGGGCAGCAATGATGGGCCAGCAGGAACGGGGTGGGGGGAAAGAGAAAGAAATTCTGCCCTGTTCCCACCCAGCACCTGGGCTGGGGCTGCTGCCTCCCCCTCTGATGCCTCAGGTTTTGGCTTTTCTATTTTTCAGGTTCTGTGCCGCTTTAGTGTGTGGGGCTGGGCTCACATCAGGGGATGCTGAGCTCTGTGCACAGAGCAGGGACACAAAACAATTCCTGCTCCAGCTGGGCACCAAGGACAAATGATCCAAATCTCAGCCCAGGAGCACAAACCCCGTGGGCTGGAGAGAGAAAAACAAGCAGGGTGGGACTGCAGGGGCTAAAGCTGGGATGGGACAATGAACTGCAAGATGCAAATGGAGCAGAACTGATCCAAGGGAGAGACCCCGTGGGATCAAAAACCAGATTTCCTCCTGTTTCCCACCTTATGGAACAAACCTGAGACAAACATCTCCAACTTGTTCCTTTTTTTTACATAAATTAGTCTTACTTTAAAAGGCAATTCTCCTTTTTCTGCTTCCAGCCTTAGAACAAACCTGAAACAAACATCTCCAGGGGCTTAATTGTTCCTTTTTTTGGCTCACTTTAATTAAAATTAAACTTAAAATTAATCTTACTTTAAGAGTCGTGCACTTTGGGACCATTTTGGTTCGTCTCGGGTTCATTTTGTGACCATTTTGGGTTCAATTTGGGACCATTTTGGTTCATTTTGGGTTCCATTTGGGACCATTTTGGTTCCTCTTGGGTGCAGCCCTGGCTGGGCTCTGGTGCTGCCCAAGGTGGATCCGTGGAGGAGATGCTTTGAATGAATCCCTGCTTTATTCTGTGACTCTGCCCAGCTCAGCCTCCTCAAGGCATCACCTCCTTCCCATCCCTGGGGCTCTCCTTGGAGCCCGAGGGCTCTTCCAGGTCTCCCTGTGCCCCAAGAGTTAAGGGATGGAGTGGCTGGGAAGATAAGAACCAGATGATAAAGGCTGGAGGGGATCGCATTTCCACTGCGGCCTGGCCTGCGAGTGCAGACTCATCAGAATGCAGCCTCCAGCCCCAGAACACACAAAGAAAGGAGAAAGCACAAAAATCCCACTTTTTTTCCCCCCCCAGGGAAGAAGCCGAGTGGGCACCAAATCCATGAGAATGGGGAATAATTAATTCAGCGTGGCTGCGGAGAGCTGGGAGGGCCCCATTAGCCAAGGCTGCGGGGCTGCTCCGGGGAGCTTGACTGGGAGCACTGGGAGGCGGCTGCGGGGCTCTCTGGGAATCACTTTGGGATTCTCCCTGCTCCGGGTAGGACTGGGAGCAGCCTCTGCTCCTCCCCGGGTTGTCCCTGCTCCGGTTCAGAGGAGCAGCGCTTGCAGCGGGAGGTTTGAGGGCACTGAGGAGGGGATGTGGCACAGCTCACGGGGGCGCTGGCATTTTCAGAGGAGGCAGAAGAGCCCCGTGGCTCCCCCCCAGCCCAGGGTGCCCCACGATTCCACGGAATCCACGGGATCCCATGAGTTTATGGCTGTTCCCACCCCCAGAGAGACCTGCCCGGCTCTCGTCTCCCCATGGCAGAGCTGAGCACGTCCAAAAGTTTGTGCTGACCTGGTACCTGAGGATTCTTGGTGCCAAAATGGCCGGAATGCTGCGATTCCCGGGCCTTGAACGCCACCAATCCTTGAGCATTCCCAGGAAAGGAGATCTCTCCTTATCTGGTGACTCAGACCCTGCAGCTCCCCGTGGATCAGCTGGATGCGGTTCCCTGCCCAACCTCCAGTTTCACTTCCATTCGTTTGTTTTCCTTTTCTTTTCAGCTTTATTTTTCTCTCCTCTGCAGTTCATTAGCATCTTCCCTTTCCTTGCTTGCTTTTCCCTCCCCCGGCTTTCTTCTGGAACCCAGAAGTATTTCACCGTGGGCCGCCAAACGATTTCTATCTCAGTGAAAAAGAACTTGCTATTTCCTGAAAACCTACCGCTGTTTTCTGTCTCTCTCTGCCCCCCGTCAGGTCCTCTCTGAGCCCTGACACAAATCCAGGTAACCTGATAAGAAGGCAATGAAAACAAATGGATCCTGCTTGGCAAAGGCGAATCAAGAAGGGCACCAGAGTCTGGGAGCTTGGGAGTTGTCTCTGCCCAGGTCTGATTTTTAAATTTCCCCCCAAGTGCCAAATTTTTGCAGGGGAGCAATGACAAAATAGGAGGCTCTGGAGTTTTCCACTTGTGTGAGGGGTTTTTTTTTTTGAATTTTAGACATTATTTGGGAGGGAACTCTGGGGTGACAGCGTTGGGTGAGTGCAGTTTGATGTGGTTTCCCTGCCAGCTGTGGGTGCTGGGGGTGGCTTTAACTCAACCTCCTGCTCCATCCCACCTGCCCACCCCATAATATCCCAAAAAACCCACGGCCATGCCTGTTGATCCCAGTAAAATTCCCAGCTGAACCATTGCCCTGTGTGCCAGGAGCTGGGATGGGCACCAGCCTCCCCTGGCTGCTGTTCCCAAATTGCCTCCAGTGCCATGGGAATGTCATCATTCCAGGGATAAGATTTATATTTCATTTTATTTATATTTTATATTTTATATTTAAATTCTATATTTTATATATTATATTTTATATTATATATTCTATATTCTAAATTCAGTATTCATATATTATATTATATATTATATATTTTATACTATGTATTATCTATTATCTATTATCTATTATCTATTATCTATTATCTATTATATATTATATATTATACATTATATATTATACATTATATATTATATTTCACATTTTATATTTTACATGCTATATTTGATATTTATGTTTACAAATTATAATTTAGATTTAGAAATTATAATTTATTTATATATTTATATTTTATTTTCCACAGGGTTGTTTGATGAACTGGAGCAAAAAGAGAATTGAAACACTCACTTAAGGAGGCCATTCTTTTATTGGGCTGATTTTCAAGTGCATTTCACCTTTCAGCACGGGGGAAGTCGGGCTTTTAAGGAGTTTATTTCTTTATGGTGCCTTCATTTCCGAAGGCTTCTCTGGGCTCCGGGGTCGATTTCTGTTTGGTTTGGGACTTGGAGAACCAAGGCTTTGAACCAAGCACTTGTGGGATTAGGAGCTCTGTTTGTCAGCTGGGTTTTGGTGTTGCATAACTCACAAATATCCTCCAGCATCCAGGAAAATGGATGAGCTCGGGGTTTTTTCCTCACCCCTTCCCCCTCTCGAGCCCTCCCCGTCTTTGCTGTGATTTTTTTATGGTCCGTGATTGGAAGCAAAAGGTCTAAAAGAGAGAGGAAATCAAGCCCGTCAATAAATGCTAAAAATATTTAGTGTGGCAGCCTCTGTATTTTCCTTTTTGTGAAACACTGATTAATATTCAGTGGTTGAAGGTTAATACCCCATTCATTTTATTCCCTTTACATCCTCTGCACAGCAGTCGCTGCTCCAATTTCGACTCCTAATTCATGCAAATCTGGTTCCAATCAGGATATTAGGAGCTCACTGCATAAGCAGGGGGGGGAGTTAAAGAAAAAAAGAAAAAAAAAAGAAAAAGCAGGAGAACTCACCCAATTGTTAAACTTATCTTTGGGGACAAGCCCCACACACACACAGGGACACCCCAAATCCACAGCCCCGTCAGTGCAGGCTGTTTATTGTGCATTTCTCTCCTTCCAGACACAGAGGGAACATCCACAGAGGAGCTTTTGGCGGGCTTAGCCACAAGTTTTTGTTTGGATACGGCAGCAGAAGTCTCTGGCCTGCCTCACAAAGGAGCTGGATGATAATAAAACCTCATGCTGAGCTTAAAACCCAAGGCTGAGTGCAGGCACTGGGTGATCCCAGCCCAGGTGAGGCTCTCAAGCCCAGCTTGGTGCAAAAGGTGCAAGGATAGCGCAGGGAAAATGACATTTGTTTCCTTTTTCCCTTTTTTCCCCCTTTTTCTCTCTATAAATGTGAGTGGGAAGCCCTTTTGTCTGCAGATCCCTGGTTTTCCACCCTCTTTGGAGGTTCTGTGTGGTCCTGGCAGGGCTGGATGTGGGATCTGAGGTCCTGCAGGGAGAACCCCAGTGATCCCAGCTCCAGGATCCCCTGGAGGGCTGCCTGCCCATCATCTCCCACAGGAATATTCTGGAATGTCCTGTGTGGGCTGGATCCTGAGCAGAACCCCCCCTGTCACCCTGCTGGCCTGTGGGGGCACCAGTTGTGGGTTCCTCTGGGTCTGGACTGAAGGCACCTGAGACAGTAATTCATGTTAGAACTCGGGTGTTTATTATTTCTTATCAGTAAAACAGCCTCACAACCATGAGTTCTGCAGCTTTTCATTAGGAGGCACAAAATGGCCACAATCTTTTGTTCCAAGATCTTTTAGGACTAAACTCTCCAATTAAGAGCTGACACCTGGATTATTTTCCCTTTTAACCCAATAACTGATCCCACAGAGCCCACAATGGGGACTTTTCTGCCCAATTACAAAATGCCACCCAAACCCATGAGGGAGAAGTGTGGGGGCACCAGTTGTGGGTTTCTCTGGGTCTGGATTGAAGGCACCTGAGACAGTAATTCATGTTAGAACTCGGGTGTTTATTATTTCTTATCAGTAAAACAGCCTCATTACTGTGAGTTCTGCAGCTTTTCATTAGGAGGCACAAAATGGCCACAATCTTTTGTTCCAAGGTCTTTTAGGACTAAACTGTCCAATTAAGAGCTGACACCTGGATTATTTTCCCTTTTAACCCAATCACTGATCCCTAAAAGACCTCAATGGGGACTTTTCTGCCCAATTACAAAATGCCACCCAAACCCATGGAGAAGGAGGAGGAAGAAGCATGAAGAAGAAGCCCAGGACGACACCCTGTGCCCTCCATCCTGCTGCCATCCACAGCACACTAAAAACCCCAAAACCTCAATTTCTCACCTAAGTGACACCCCTACACTGCTCTCTATAATCCATTTCACACTTTTGTGGGTTCCAGTCTATTCTGGAGCTTAGGAAACTTTCTCCATGGATGAGGGTCAGAGTCAGAGCTGCCCTGGGGGTCAGGGCACCCCAGAGCAGACACAGGAATATTCCCAGTGGTGCCCTGGGTTCCCCACTGGTGACACTGCAGGGAACTCCCACGAGGGTTTTCCTTCAGCTGGTTCAAAACCAGGGCTGGAGAAGCAGCAGCTGGGTGTGAGGGGGTGGGAGCAGCTCCTGCTCCCTCCAGTTCCGAGGGTGACGCTGCTCTTCTCACCCACACACCTCGGGACTGTGCCTTGGCCCCCTCCCAGAGGGGTTTCCAAGCTGCTTTTTCCCTTCTCTTGAGCAATCTGGGATTTGCTGGGCGTTCTCCCGGGCGATAGAGGAGGGGATGAGGGCTCAGCACGTTTTTGGAAGGGTTGGAAGCGAGCCTTGGGTTTGGAATAGAAGTGGGAAAGGAGCCCTCAGCAGTCACCAGCACTTTCTCCTATACCGAGGCAAAAAAACCCAAAAAAACGAACTGAAATTTCACAGAGGTGGCACAAACAGAGTGGAAAGAACAAATGCTGAGGGGGGAAAAAAACCAGACCAAACCACAAGAGCTGCAGGCAAAGTGGTTCTAGAAAAAGGCTGGAGCTGAAGTGTGTGATTCAGAGTGTCAGAGGTTCAATACTATTGCCTCCAATTTAAATCACTCCTGAAAGAAGTGCAAAAAAAAAAGGTGATGAAAGGGGCCTAACGCTGTTCCCTGGTCGGAAAAACACAGCCCACTTGTGCCCTGTGGGGAAGTTTTGCATTTTGGCCAGACAGGGCCCTTCTGGAGCCTGAGCTTGTTTTGCAGAGCTGGAGTCACCAGCGGGGAAAGGCTCCCAGCGCTGAGGAGGATGAGGAGCAGCAGCTCCTGGAGGAAGGCAGCACAGCTGGGCTCACACTCTGAGTCCTGGGGCTTTAGCTGCTCACAGTGACCCCAGCATGGGTTGGGAAGTCTCTTTTCTCAGCCTGGTGGTCAAAGAAGGAGTCAGAGCTCTTCAGTTCTCGTTCTCAAGGTTGTTTATTGTTCCTTATCTATAAAATTCTTTCTCCTGCCCAGCCGAGGTCCGTTCAGCAGGACAGACAGAGGCACTCTGGTGTTATCTTTTTATACTAAAAACTACCTGTACAATATTTACCATAACTTCCCAATACCCATCACCCGTGTTAGACACTGAGCTTCCACTCTAAACCAATCCCAAAGTGCCACCAGCACAGCAGGAGATGGAGGCCAAGAAGAAGAAGAAGGAGAAAGGCTGGACACGCCCAGATCCCTCCATCTTTCCCCCTGAACCCCCATTCTAAAAACCCCAAAAAATCTATTTTTCACCCCATGACAAACTAATTATTATCCTGCTTAGACTTTTGTGGCTTGCAGATCCTCATAGAAGGTTGGTCATTTTTTCCATGGGTCATAATCAAACCCACAGGTGTGTCCTGGGCTCTGTGCCAGGGTCTCTGAGCCCCCTGGAAGAGTTCTGGCAATCCAGGACAGCCAGAGGGAAGCCCTGAATTCCAACATCCAAGCACCCTCCATTGATGGCCCCACCCTCCTGTTCACCAGCCAAGGATGCTGTGGGTGGGAGGCAGCACCCAAAGCCCCCAGTGCAGCCCACCCTGCCATGGGACACCTCCCACCTGCCCCAGGGGGCTCCAGCCTGGCCTTGGGCCCTGCCAGGCATCCAGGGGCAGCCCCAGCTGCGCTGGGCACCTGTGCCAGGGCCTGCCCACCCTCCTCATGGACCATTCCTTCTTAAATCCCAGCCAAATGTAACCACAGCCACCCTCCTCACCACACTCCCAGTTTGGAGAGGTGCTCCAGGACACCGGGAAGGCACAGGCAGGGAGTTCCCGCAGCAGATGGGGAAGGGGGACTGGTGCTTTGGTTCTTTTAAAGTTTACATTTGTCCCATTTGGGGTTACATCTCACCCCTCCCGATGTGAAATATCCAAGGATTCCCTGGGACCAGGTGAACCCTGCAATGTTTGATCACATCCCATCCTGACTAATGTGAAATATCCACGGATTCCCTTAGGATCAGGTGAACCCTGCAATGTTTGATTATTTCTCATCCTGACTAATGTGAAATATCCATGGATTCCCTTGGGATCAGATGAATCTTCAATGTTTGATCACATCCCACCCATCCTGATGTGAAATCTCCACAGATTCCCTGGGATTGGGTGAACCCTGCTCCCCTCCAGGTGCTGTCCCCATCCCTGAGATGCTGTGGGGATATTTGATTACATCCCATCCCTCCTGATATGAAATACCCATGGATTATCTGGGTTCAGGTGAATCCTGCAATGTTTGATTATTTCTCATCCTGACTAATGGGAAATCTCCACGGATTCCCTGGCACCGGGTGATCCGTGCTCCCCTCCAGGTGCTGTCCCCATCCCTGTGATGCTGTGGGGATATTTGATTCTATCCCATCCCTCCTGATGTGAAATACCCATGGATTCCCTGGGACCAGGTGATCCCTGCTCCCCTCCAGGGAAGGTTTCCATCCCTGAGATGCTGTGGGGATATTTGATTACATCCCATCCATCCTGATGGGAAATACCCACGGATTCCCTGGGATTGGGTGAACCCTGCTCCTCTCCAGGTGCTGTCCCCATCCCTGAGATGCTGTGGGGATATTTGATTCTATCCCATCCCTCCTGATATGAAATACCCATGGATTCCCTGGGACCAGGTGATCCCTGCTCCCCTCCAGGGAAGGTTTCCCCCTTCCCGAGCTCTGTAAATCCCCCACGTGCTGCCACAGCCGGCTGCAGCTTTCCCTGTCCGCCCTGCCGTTGCTTTCCCCGTGCCCTAATTGAGAGCAGCAATCCAATTAGCGCCTAATCCCGTCCTGCTTGGAGTCCGGCACGGAGCAGAGGGTGGACGGGATGCTGGTGACGGCACCGAGCGGTGCTGGAATCCCTGCCCGGATGATGGAATGCATTTTCTGGGCTCCGTGCTGGGGAATGCTGAGCCTGGCGGCTCCCGTTAGGGACAGAGATGCTCCAGGGCTCTCCCTGCCCCGGATTTCGCTCCCGCGGGGAGGCAGGGAGGGAAGGGGCTGCTGCTGGAAGTGTTTGTTTGCACAGATGCTCTGGAGAGGGGAGCTGGGACAGACATTTCAGTGAGGCCCCTCCGGGCCAACTGGCGCTGCTTTGGAAGCGGAGTTTCCTTGATTTAGGAATTCTGGGAGCCGCTCTGAGCAGCCCCTGCTGGGTTCCAGCTGGGAATTGCCGGCGCTGGCTCTGCAGTGAGCCTGGGGTGCCAGGATGGGGAGCCGGGCACGGCTGTGGCACAGCCAGTGGCACTGACAATGAACGGGCTCCTAAAAATGGAAAATAGCGAGGAATGCTGGAAATCAGTGCCCTTGGGGTTCATCCCACAGCTGTGGATGTTAAATTTATATTGATATTTATATATCTATAATCTAAATTTATATCTATACCTATAATCTATATTTATATCTATATTTATAATTTACATTTACATATATTTATATATTTTTATATTTATATTTATACCTATCTATAATTTATATTTCTATTTTTATTTTACATTTATATATTTTTATTTTACATTCACATCTATATTTATATTTATATTTATATTTTATATTTTATAAAATATATTTATATTTTATGAATATAAATATATATTTATAAATATAAATATATAATTATATATAAATATATATTTGTATTTAATCTCTATAAATATATATTTATGTAAATATAAATATAGATATAGATAACATATTTATATAAATATATATTAATAAATATATATTTATATAATTTTATAAAAATATATATTTTTATATATCTATAATATATATTTATATATATATAATTTATATTTATATTTATATTTATATTTATATTTATATTTATATTTATATTTATATTTATATTTATATTTATATGTTGTTATAGTTACACATATATTTCTACATAACCTGGAGGGTCAGGATGGGGATTTTGGGGTGGTTTGGGGGATCAGGGAGGCAGTTTGGGGGGTCAGGATTGGGTTGGGGGTGTCAGGGTGCAGCATGGCCACGGTGTTGAAGAATGGGCAGAACCTGTGGGGTTAGGATGGGGGTTTGGGGTGTTTTGGGGTGTTTTGGGGGGTCAGGGGGGAGTTAGGGGATTCAGGGGTGTCAGGGTGATCCCAACTGCTCTGGGCTCAGCATGGGCCAGGCTGCAGCTGGGTGTGGCACCCCAAACCTGCCAGCCCGGGAGCTGCTCAAATTCCCAGCAATTCCCTCTGTGCTCTACCTGCCCTGGAAAAACAGGAAAAGGCACCGAATTAACTCAGCCACGGAGCCTCCCCAAAGCCACAGCACGGAACTGGAGGCACCATTCCCTTGGTTTTTGCAGCCAAGAGCTTGGATTTGGTGTCCCAGGCTGCTGTTGTGGGGGGGGAACAAGAAGGGAATGAAATGAAGGGGTGAGATTTAAAGCTCAGGGCTTCCCTTTGCATTGTTATTATCCTCTTCCCATGCTGGAAAAAGACTCCAAAATAGACTCCAAACCCGTTTTCCTGCAGGATTAAATTAGCCTGAGGGGATGGCAGGAACAAAACTGCGCAGCTCTTCATGTTCTGTGTCAGGCAGGACAGAACTGGGTTGAATTTGGGAATTTCAGTGCCTGCTGGAGTTGAGGGATGAATTTCCACGGGAATGCAGCTGTGGCCGTGTCACATCTCCTGTGGCTTGGCACGTCCCTCGTGGTGACAGCAGTGCTCCAGCAGCACTGAAACGCTTTTAGGTGGTGGTTGTTGTGTGGCTCTGCTTTTGTCCTGCTGAAAAAACCCAACCGAAACCTCAGAACCCGGCCCCAGAATGTGATAATTGCAGCTGGGATTGTCCCAGCCGTAAATTTCAAGCGTGTTTTCTGCAGAGGGAAGGATATTCCTGCAGCTGGGAGATCACTGTTGGTGGGAATGATGAGGAGAAGCCCAAAGGGCTGAGGAATGAGGTGAAGAAAGGGAGAAAATCCAAACTCTCTGGGAATCTTGTAACCTGTGTGAAAGGAAAAGGTAAAAAATGAGGGGATTAATTATGGAGAGGTTTATAAAGACAATTGAATATGAAATCTAGAAAGTTAAGCTACTCTGTGGAGCTGTAGGAAGGAAAAATTTCCTCCAGAAGGGCACCAGGAATTTCAAGGGAATGGGAATGAAGCCTCCCCAAGCTGCACCCACCCGGCCCCACCGCTCCAACTCCTCCTCTAAAAAGTGGAATTATCCTTTAAAATCGTGGATTTGAAGTCATTTTGGCAAGGCTGGTAGGGCAGACAAGGGGAACACAGAGGGATTCAAGCTTTAATTTACCCAGAATTCTTTATTTTACCCAGAATTCTTTATTTTACCCAGAATTTGTTCGTTTCTCTCTCCTGTGCTTCCGTTGTTGTGGATTCCTGATCCTTGGCTGCTACAATCCCCCGGGTGCCCATGAGCTGAGCCTTGCCCTGTTTGCTCCTGGCTCCTCTTCAATCAAGCCTTGCTCCTGCTGCCTCTTTGGGGATGATTTAGGATTGTTTTTTGGGAAGGAAAAACAAAGGATTGGGGCCGGTGAAAAGGTGGGAAATGTGAGAGGGTGGGGAATGTGAGATGGACCTGGAGGTGGTGCTGGGTTTGGTTGGTTGGGGCTGTCAGGAAAATTAACCCACAAGCAGCAAAGGTTTCTGTCCAAAAAGGAGACAGAGGAGTCCTTTGACTCTATTCCAATAAAGGGAGAGGCCATGGGGCATCCCCTGGGGTCTCTCCAGGTTTTGGAGGATGCAGCCTCCTTTTTATCCCAATTTCCAGCCACATTTCCCTTCTCTCTTTCCCCATTTCTGAGGTGCTTGAGAGGTTCAGACTTCCCAGAACACCTGATCCCAGAGATTCCCCTCTAATGTACAACCCTCCCTTTTAGTTTTTAATTCTTATGGAATTTAGGGGTTTTTCCCCATTTCTGAGGTTCAGACTTCCCAAAACACCTGATACCAGAGATTCCCCTCTAATGTACAACCCTCCCTCTTCATTTTTAATTCTTATGGAATTTAGGAGTTTTTCTTCCCCATTGTTTCTTTCATCTCTCAATGTCTAATTTCATTTACCAGCAAACCTAAAGTTTATTTGTGAAGGCAAATACCTTTTCCCATCCATCAATCAGTGGAATCCTTCCCATGGTTTCTTTTATCTCCCAGTGCTGGTTTTATCTCCCAGCAGACCCACAGCTGGTTTGGAAACACAAATCCACTGTTCCTCTTAGGGATGATGCAGCTTCCCCTTCCTGCTGTGGGGCTGGTCCCACTCCCTGGATCAAGCTGTGGATCCAATCCCAGATCCAATCCCAGATCCTAAACTGCCTGGATCAAGCTGTGGATCCAATCTCACATCCCAAATTCTCTGGATCAATCCCAGATCCAATCTCACATCCCAAACTCCCTGGATCAACCTGTGGATCCAATCCCAGATCCCAAACTGCCTGGATCAATCCCAGATCCATTCCCAGATCCCAAACTCCCTGGATCAATCCCAGATCCATTCCCAGATCCCAAACTCCCTGGATCAAGCTGTGGATCCAATCCCAGATCCCAAACTGCCTGGATCAAGCTGTGGATCCAATCCCACATCCCAAATTCTCTGGATCAACCTGTGGATCCAATCCCAGATCCCAGACTCCCTGGATCAATCCCAGATCCAATCCCAGATCCCAAACTCCCTGGATCAATCCCAGATCCAATCCCAGATCCCAGACTCCCTGGATCAATCCCAGATCCAGTCCCAGATCCCAGACTCCCTGGATCAAGCTGTGGATCCAGTCCCAGATCCCAAACTCCCTGGATCAAGCTGTGGATCCAGTCCCAGATCCCAGACTCCCTGGATCAATCCCAGATCCAATCCCACATCCCAAACTCCCTGGATCAAGCTGTGGACCCAAATTGTCACCTGCAGCTGCCACCTCCTCCCACACTTTGGGCACAGTGACCAACCCAGAGTGGAAACCCCCGGGAGGAGCGAATTCTCTTTTAGCCCCTCAGTTGACACCTGCTCCCTCTGCTCCCAGAAAATCCTGGCTGCACCCCCTGTTTGTGTGTTCCCACTGGAAGCGCCTCCCTGGGGCTCTGCCTGTGTGGTTTGGGCTCAGCTGGCCGTGCCTCTGGGCAGAGCACACGGAATTGCAAAGTTTCCTTTTTTCCTCCCGTTTCACGTCAAACCAGCAGACGCCCGTCGCCCTCCTCGGCCCCGGCTCTGATGCAAACTTTTTCCACCTGGCCAAGTCAAGGCCTTCGAAAATATAAATAAATAGGAAAAGAAAAGGTGGGGGAGGAAAAAAAAAAAAAGAAAAAAAAAAAAAGATCTTTTTTAGAGATATTTTTACAGCCGTGACACAGAGGAGGAGGGTGACACACACTGGCCGTGCTCAGTGGGTGGGAGCAGGGCTGGTTCCTGTTGTTCTTGTGCCTGGGCCCAGCATTACGAGTGGGCACCTTGTTTTGGGGTCTGGGGGGGTTTGGGGGTGGGTGGTGGTGCTGCAGGGGTGTTTGTGCCTCCAAATCAGGGACGTTTTATTTCCTCCCTCATCCTGGTCTGCTCTGGTGCTGCTGCAATTCCATCTTCCCATGTGCACGTGTCCATCTGAGAGAGCCTGGGAGGTGGGATTGGGGTGGGATTGGGGTGGGAAGTGAGGAATTCATCACTTCATGCCAACAAGAGTTCTTCAGGCAGACAGAACCTAGGGCAGCCTCCTGATCTTTCATGGATTTCTCACCCATGAGACAGCAAGGGCTACATGGACACAAAAAAGCTGCTTGTCCCCAGCCTGACATGTCCATCCTGATCCAGTCAGGCTTTGTCACAAAAAAAATAATAATAATAATAATATTAATGATAACAACAACAACAAAAATAATAATAATAATAATAATAATAATAATAATAATAATAATAATAATAATCGAAAGGTTTCATTCCTCCCTCCCCACCAGAGCAAAGCCAGGGAGATTCCCAGCTCTCCACAGAGGGAAAACCAACCCTGCACTGAAAGGGTTTCTGCAGGACCCACCTTGTAAAAGAAATGAGATTGGTAACGAGGCCTTTACCTCTTTTTTTTGAAATTTTTTTGGTAAATCCAAGTGAAAGCAGGAGTGTGATGAGGACCTGGGAGAGTGTGTGCCATGGAATATTCCTGCAGCACTCGGGGCTGTGGTTTATTTTACTGGTGGTGACTAGTTCAAGCCACATTCAGTCAATAAATATGAGATATGAGGTCACCCCGGCACGGAGCTGTGAGCCTGTCTGCATCCCTCACAGCTGGGCAGTAACCTTTTAACTGGAGTCTGCCTCGGTGGGGAGTCCCCATAAAACCAGGGAGAAACCAGGGCCAGCATCCCCTGCTCGCCGTGGGGGACCAAGCCTGGGAGCACCGCGGGGCTGGGGGAGACAGGGAGAGCTCAGGGCTTTGCTGTGTCCGTCCTCTCCCCGTCTTCCAGGGAGTCTGAGCTGCCCTGTGGGTGCAGGGATGGAGCAGCACGTCCCACACCCCATCCTTTCACAGGGACTTTTCCTGGTTTTCACACAGAAATGGGCCCAAAAAACCGAATTTCCTCCTGTTTCTCAATTCCTGGTGACCCAAACCCCTCCACGGTGCTGTGAACAGTCTGCTTTGTGGTTTATGAGCCCATGGCTGATCCCCTGGGAGCCTGGCCCACGGGGGGATCTGGGCTGGAAAAGCTGCTGCACACCCGGAGCCGCTTCTCCAATTCTCCAAAATCTCCATTCCCCCAAAATCTCCAGCCAAGTGCCCATTTCTCGGTGCCTCATGACCCAAACCCCTCCAGGGTGCTGTGAACAGTCTGCTTTGTGATTTTTTAAGCTCAGAGCCACCAGCATATCCAGTGGGAGTCTGGGCCACAAGGGCTGGAAGAGCCACCGCACACCCAGTGTTGCCTTCTCCATCCCCCAAAATCTCCAGCCAAGTGCCCATTTCTCAATTCCTGGTGACCCAAACCCCTCCAGGGTGCTGTGAACAGTCTGCTTTGTGGTTTATGAGCTCAGGGCTGCCAGAAGATCCAGTGGGAGCCTGGGCCCTGAGGGGATCTGGGCTGGAAGAGCCACCGCACACCCGGAGTTGCCTTCTCCATCCCCCAAAATCTCCATTCCCCCAAAATCTCCACCCAAGTGCCCATTTCTCAATTCCTGGTCACCCAAACCCCTCTAAGGTGCTGTGAACAGTCTGCTTTGTGGTTTATGAGCCCAGGGCTGCTGGCAGAGCCCCTGTGAGCCTGGCCCACGGGGGGATCTGGGCTGGAAAAGCCCCTGTGTGTCGCAGGCGTTGCTGTGATGGGGTGCCTGGATCACCTTTCTGGCCACAGCTCCTGGTGCCGTGTTTCCCTTTGGAGATTTACGTGCACGTGGAGGGGGTGTGGAAAGGGGTGGAAAAAAGAGGAGCTTGGCAAGGGGATGGGATGCAGATGTTCCAGCTGTGAGCCCACGTCGGCCTGGAGAGCAGCAGCTCTTTGTGGCCGCCTCCCTGAACGGTCCCCAGGCAGAAATCTCCTCCCTCACCCATTAATTTCCAGCTGAACTCATTGAAGAAGCTCAGAATTCCAGGCCTGGATGGGAATGGTTATCTGGATGTTGCCAGGGATGTGCAGCAGTGGCCCCTTGGTGGCTCAGAATTCATCCTGGCTGTGTCACCTGGGATCTCTCCCTAATTATTATCATTACTCATTTATTATAATTATCATTATTTGTTTTCTGAGCTGATGTGTAGATAGATAATGAGGATCAGGGAGAGGAGAGGGAATGGCCTCGTTAATGCTCTGTGGGGATGATGATCCCTGCTCCTGGCTGGGGGGGAGCTTTGCCAGCAGAGAGCAGAAAATTTGGATTTCTGGGACTGAAACATTCCCTCTTCCCTCCCTTTTTTTAGGACACACAGATAATTGTGTGTCCTGCTCTCTGTGGGTGTATTTTGGTAGGTGACCAGAGGCTGCTGGGGTGGTTTTGAGCCGTGTCCTGGCTCAAAGGACACCACAAAGCCACCCCTGGGCTGGGGCCACCGCCCGCCCTGGGGTTTGGGGCCGGACCCGTCGTGTTCCACCACAGTTTCCACCTGAGGCCATAAATCAGCGTGGGGCTGGAGCAAAGCTCAGCTTGGATTCCCTGGCAGCTTTGCTGTTTGCACTGAACCTTGCAGAGCTTTGGACGTGAGCTGGAGATTTATGGGTGTTTGCAGAGCCCACGGTTCCAGGTCACAGCTTGGACCGAGGCATTTCCAGGGAATCATTGCTTCCCTCCGCGCCTTTGGTGGCCCCGTCCGGAGCGAGGAAAACGCTGCCAGGGCTTATCTCCCCGCCAGGTCTGCCTGGGAGGGGTGAGGGGCTGGGTGAAACCAGCCCAAAACGCTGATAGAAACGTTGCCCAGCAAAAATGGCATCTGTGCTTGGTTGGGATTCCAGTGTCGGAGCAACCCTGGGCAGATCGTGGGGGGAAAATGAAAATTGAGGCGGGATCCAGGGTTTGTTTTACTTTTCTGACGCCAAAGCGTGTAAAGAGGAATCACAGAAACCCCAGCTCTGCATCCCTGACATCCAAATAACTCCTTGAGCACAGGTGAGCCATGCCAGGCGCCCCTGGACATTCCCACACTGATCATTCCCTCATTGATCATTCCCACTCTGATCAATCCCTCATTGATCATTCCCACTCTGATCATTCCCACTCTGATCATTCCCACACTGATCATTCCCTCATTGATCATTCCCACACTGATCAATCCCACATTGATCATCCCCACTCTGATCATTCCCACTCTGATCATTCCCTCATTGATCATTCCCTCATTGATCATTCCCACACTGATCAATCCCTCATTGATCATTCCCACTCTGATCATTCCCACATCGATCCATTCCCACATTGATCATTCCCACACTGATCAATCCCTCATTGATCATTCCCACTCTGATCATTCCCACTCTGATCAATCCCACATTGATCATTCCCACTCTGATCATTCCCACTCTGATCATTCCCTCATTGATCATTCCCACTCTGATCATTCCCACACTGATCAATCCCACATTGATCATTCCCACACTGATCAATCCCACATCGATCCATTCCCACATTGATCATTCCCACTCTGATCATTCCCTCATTGATCATTCCCACACTGATCATTCCCACACTGATCAATCCCACATTTATCATTCCCTCATTGATCATTCCCACTCTGATCATTCCCACTCTGATCATTCCCTGATTGATCATTCCCATTCTGATCATTCCCATATTGATCATTCCCACATTGATCACTCCCTCATTGATCATTCCCATTTTGATCATTCCCACATTGCTCATTCCCACTCTGATAATTTCCACATTGATCATTCCCAATTGATCATTCCCTGATTGATCATTCCCTGATTGATCATTCCCTCATTGATCATTCCCAGTCTGATCATTCCCTCATTGATCATTCCTACACTTTTCATTCCAACTCTCAATATTTCCACATTGACCATTCCCTCATTGATCATTCCCAGTCTGATCATTCCCATATTGATCATTCCCTCATTGATCATTCCCTGATTGATCATTCCCACTCTGATCACTCCCATCTCAATCCTTCCCCATTCTCTCCACAAATCCCTTCCCATTTGTCCCTTTTTTGCTGAATTGTCCCTGACAATTTTTTTTTCAGTCTCTCACTCCAATTTTTTTCAGGCTGAATGCCTGATTTTGGCACAGTAATTTTTAGCAATTATTTATTTGATTATTATTATTTTTTCGGGCTGAGATGAAGCAGGAGGATACCCCCCAGAATTCCCTCCCTCCGGAGAAGTTTCTGGAGTGCCCTGCTGAGTGCAGCTGCCACCTGAGCCACCTCCCTGCTGTCCCTGCCAGCCCATGGGCACATCCCTACGTGCACAGGCACACGTGTTCCCACCCAGATCCACTCTGGAATTGGAACTGGAGCCATAACAATATGGCAGTAAAAAATAATGAAATGCCATCATATAAAAAAAAAAAAAGAAAAGAGATGTGGAAAAGCAATTATTTATTTATACCTTGGGAACTAGGAATAATACACCTGTTTGGTGGGGATGGCTGGCACAAAGCTGGCATTGCAGAGTGGTACTTAATAATTTTTTACCACACTTTATAGGCTCTTTCCTGCAATTAATGCTAAATAAAATCAACATTTCTCCAACGGGTGTTTCTGGCTCTCATTAACTCCCTTCTTGCCATTCAGCATCTCTTTCCCTCTGAATATCTTTTCTTTTTTTTTTTGTGCTTCTCTTTTACATTTTTCTTTGCTCTTCTCCTCTCATCAGCTCTGCTGGCAAGAGCAGGGCCTGGTTTTAATTGAATTAATTGAGATTAGGTGCAGGATTTTTCCTTCTCCAGGTGGAACAGAGGCTCCTACCCAAGGGCAGGATGAATCCAGAGCCACGAGCAGGGCAGGCAGCAGCTGGAAGGGCAACAAAGCAGCTTGGATCCCAAAAATAAACCCATGGAAAACCTGATGGATGCCCTGGAAGAGGAAAGCTGGAAATTTAGACTCATCCTCCCAGGTGAACTCATGGATGAAGCAACGCGTGAAGCAAAATGTTGTTGATGGTGAGGGGAGGTGATTTCGGGGCAAAACTGGTCCTGAATCCATTGGTTTTGTTTGTTTGGGAAGGAGGAACTTCCAGGACTCCAAGAGCCACCTGAGATGCTGGCACATCCCATTGGGGGGCTCTTGGTCCAGCTCTCAGCAGGTGGGAATCCTCTCTCCTCCTTTTTCCTACTTTTCCTCCTTTTCCCACTTTTTCCTTCCCTCCTCGAAATTCCAGCTGGTTTTGATCCCAAATGATGGGGTTTCAGCACGTGCCAGGGGATGAAGCTCCCTGCAGCAATGCTGACAACAGGCAGGACGGAGGTTCTGAGGGAATAAAAATCTTCTCTAGGGTCCCTTTTGGAATTTTGCATTTTTATATTAAAAATATGAGGAAATGCCCCCAGTTTGGTTGGTGCTTTCTCTGTCACTTCACTTGATCAGGCCCCAAATAACACCTCTTATTGCCACCCCCAATAATGAAAGAAGGAGGGATTTTGCTTTATTAACTCCTCCCTTTTGTTTTTTTAAATCATACATTTTCTGACTTCAGCTTCCATTCTCTTAAAGAAAGAGAAAAAAAAAACCCCTCCTGATTTTTTTACAGGAAAAGATATTTTGGACTACAAACCCTTAAAACCTCCTCTCCCAAAATGCATGGGTTTATTTCTAATAGCACTTTAATTTATAATATATTTAGTATATTATATTTAATTTTATTATATTTATATAATATATAAATACAATATAAAATTATAAATAAATATATAAACATATAAACATATATATAAAAACATTTTAGCAATTATTTATAATTGCTATTTATTTATTTATTTATTTAAATATATAAATATATAAACATATAAACATAAAATATATAAACATTTATTATAGTTACATAAAAAAATCTATTAATATATTTTTGTATATTTATAAAAATACAAATATATAATTTTATTATATTTAATCTATCATATATAATAAACAGATTAAATATAATAAAATTATATATTTATATATATATAATATATATATATTTAAATATATTAGATATATTTAATATATCTAATATTTATTCAGGTAAATAATAAGTATTCAAGTAAATATTCAAGTAAATATTCAAGTAAATAATAAGTAATGAAAGTGAGCTGGGAGAGCATTAAAAAGGCAGGAATTTCCCTGCACGGGTGAGTTCCAGGAGAGGAGCAAGGATGAGCACCCAGAGCCTGAACCCAGCCCCTGCAGGGAATTTTGGGGTGGCGTGGGGAGCCCTTCCCGAGCTCCATCCAGAGCATTTTCCGTCTTTAATCAGCGGCAGTCGCCTCAGAGGGTGGGGGGGGCTTTCTCTGCCACCCCAAAATTCCCTGCAGGGGCTGAGGGATGAAACCCAGGGGGATTCCTGGGGAGAGGAGCTGTGCCTGCCTCATTCCTCACGGGAAACTTCCAGCCTGTGCCACTTTCACCGTCTGGAACAAATGAGCACCTCCTGGTGATGCCATGGGAGCAGCAGCCAGGGCTGGGGATGTTCTTGGAAGCTGTGGGAGTGTGGATTGTGTAACCTGTTGGCAAAAGTGCGTGTACCTCTCAATCTGTTGTATCCTGCTCCGGGTTTAGGTCCAGATCAGCAGCAGGATTTAGTCACCCAGCTCTCGGTAATTCCTTTGGAATGTCGATGTTTAATTACATTTTGTCCTCGGATGAGTCTGTCCTTCTTAATTTATCACCGGCAAAGGCTGAGCACAAAGATTTGGGGTGGCTTTGGAGCAGTTCCTGGGCGGGCTCAGACCTTCACTCCCCAAACCCATTTATGAATTCTGAAGCTGCTGATCTTTCTCCAGGCCTAACCCAGCCTGAGGTCCATAAAAATGGCACCGTCACCGAGTGCTTCCAAGCAGGAGTGACAGAGCCCTGTTGAAGGACGAAGGGAATGAAGAAATTCCCTTCTGATGTGGCTTGAGAGGGCGACAGTGACTCAGAAGAGTTGTGAAGCTCCAGGTTCTTTGTCCAGGTGAGATGTCCCATTGACCTTCGAGGGTCCCACACCTGGGAGAGACTTGGAGTCCCTTCATCCCAAGGGATGAGGGAGTGGCTGGATTCTCTTCAGGAGACCCATCCAAGGCTCTTGGGCCACTGTGAATCGTGGAATTTGGAAAAGACCTCCAGCATCACCAAATCCGGCCATCAAATGCTTTTCCAACCATAGAATGTTTTTAGCGACTTCACTTAAACCACTCCCTCTGATGCAAATCAGTTAAAACATGAACATGACATAGAACAGCCACAATAAACTGGTTTATACTGGTTTATACTGGTTTGTGCTGGTTTATACTGGTTTATACTGGTTTATACTGGTTTATACTGGTTTATACTGGTTTATACTGGTGTGGGGGGCAGTTTCATGGCCAGCCAGTTCAGTGGTGAGTGCTGAGGGCACCATGGCAACTCTCTGGGACGAATTTTTAGGAGGTGAGGATGACGAAGCCCCAGGGATCACCGGATTTTCAGATGATATTCCCATGGCCTCACTGGTAGGTGTTGCTCCAGATGAACTCATGGAGTGCAGCATCGTCAGCATCACCTGAGACAATTCCTTGAGGCTCTGGTGGCATCACCCAGGGATTTGTCCCAGCTCAAGTCCCCACACGCCTCATCCAGCGTGACTCGGGCGTTACTCACCGTGTTCCTTCTCCCGGGGCTCGGAACCAGCTGTGCCAGCTCCCAAATCCACCTGAGCAGCCTGGGATGGACTTCCCGAGGGCTTGCTTCCATGTGAGGTCATGGAGGTCCTTCCCAAGGGCTGGAATTAGGGATGGCCACACCCGCCTCGCGCAGGTTGGGTTTAGCCAAGGCTTGTTGGGCTGTGAACAGCCAGAGTTGTTCCAATCCCATGAGGAGCTAAATCCAGGGATGGAGACTCCTGGATTCACAAGGAACAGTCCTGACAGCTGGCTGGGCTCTGCTGCCCCATCCCACCCCATCCCACCCCATCCCACCCCATCCCATCCCATCCCATCCCATCCCATCCCATCCCATCCCATCCCATCCCATCCCACCCCATCCCACCCCATCCCATCCCATCCATCCCATCCCATCCCATCCCATCCCATCCCATCCCATCCCATCCCATCCCATCCCATCTCACCCCATCCCATCCCACCCCATCCCATCCCATCCCTGCAACCACCACGGGCTTGGAGCTGACTCTGCCATGAGTTCTCTCCATTCCTTTGCACAATTCCTTTGGCCAGGAATATTTTCTGTTCCATAAAAAGCCAGTCTCTCCAAGCAGAGTAAATTTTGCTTTTTCCATTGCTGCCATCCATAAATAGGAATGGATCCTTTTTTTAGGTTCTTCTTCTTTAGGTTCTTATTTGGTGGAATGACAAAAGGAAAATTGTAAAGAGGTCAAAGCATCTGGGAAAATTTTCACTTGTTAAAAAAAAAAATAAAATTCAATTTGGAAGGACTTTTCCAAGAGAATATGGGAAAACAGAATATCTGCTCCACCTTAATTGGTGGAGGAAGGAATTGCCTCTTTAATTGACAAGAGGCAGAAAGGAAACTCTTCTTGTTTAAACTCAGCCCAAACCTGCAGCTCATAAACTTCTTGTCAGTCCCGGACCTGTGGTTCCTTTTTTGCTTTTCATCTTCAAATCTGGTTTTTATCTCTTTTTTGTGTCATTCCCAGCTCCTTTTCTGTCTCATCTAGGTGGTCGGATTTTCAAAGCTTGGATCATCTTGCATCCAGAATCTGTGTCCTTGCACCAAAATATCCTAGAATTATTTGGATATTTCAGAGGCTGCAGCTTTCTCTGCAGGATCTGCTCCAGGTCACCCAGAATTTTGGGCTGATCCAGGCTGGAATTGCCCATTTCCAGTTCAGATACCCCAGAAGATCCAGACAAAAACCCCACAACCTTCAGAAGATGATGAGGACACTTCCACTTGAGAGGTGGAAAAAAAAAAAAATCCCGTGTTACTTTTAATTGATTTTTTTAAACTCTGCCTTTCCAAAAAAAAAAAAAAAAAAGAAAATAAAGGCAGGGATGAGGCAGAGCAGGATGTTTAAAACCCAACCTATGTCAGCCAGGAGCTTGCTCCTAAATCAGCCCATCCACCTGGAATTCCCGGGGGCAAGGAAGGAGCAGAAGGAGCCTGTGGGAACAGGTTGGGACAGAGCGGAGCCATCCCGGAGAGGAGCTGCCACCCAACCACAGAGCTGGAAAAACGCCCTGGGAGCCACTTGTGCAACACCTCCTGTGAGATCCAGAGGGCTGGAAAGGCCCATTCCATGAAAATCCCCCTCCTCAAACCCCCCGGCAGGTTTGCTGTGCCAACCGAGCGCGGCGCCCGGCGCTCAATTCCCGCTTCAAAACGGGATCGGCATCGGGAATTTTCCACTTCGTGACAGACTTTATAATAAATAATTTCAGAAATCATAAATAGCAGCAGGATTAGATCACTGGAGCTCAGGAACTCGTTTGAGTTTCAAGAATGGTGTGGAAAAGAGGATTTTTTTGGGTGCTGCATCTCTTAACCCCCTGTCTGTGCTCCTCTTTTGCCATAACTCAATTATTGCTCGCGAGAACATTTGCTTGGTCCAAAAAAAAGGAGAAAAACCCCCAATTATAATAAATCCACTTCAGTGTTTTCCATAAAGTTGGCCAATAACTCAGCAAAGAGCAGGGAAAAAAGGTAGATATTGAATACTTACTAAAACTTGGCGAGAAATGACCTTTTATTGTCGACTTTTTTTTTTTTTTCATGCCCGACTTGGCTGCTTGGGCCAAACTCCGTGCCAAATTTCTCTTGTGTGTTCTTTTCCTATGTGTTAAAAACCCTTCAAAAGCTGCCCCCCAAAGGGTTTTTTGCACGGACAAGGCCGGAGGAGCCTGGATTCGAGAGTGAAGATGATGGAGTTTTATGGATATTGATGGAGATTTATTATTTGCTCTTTTTTAATGGCTTTCTTCCTTCCCCCTGCCCTGTCCCCCACCACGGCAAGGCCTCCAGAAGGGCTGTGCTGACAGATGCAGCTGGAGACAGCCACGAGATGTGAACATAAACTCCTCTGGCAGCTTGGATGGGCACCAGGAATGGCCCCGGGAATGGTTTTGGCTCTGCTCAGTGCCCGTGGTGGCACCAGCTCTGCGTGGGCACAGCCCTGTCCCCGCTGCCTGGGGCATCCTAAGAGGGTCCTGTTGTGTCTGAGCACATCCAGAGCCTTTAATCTCAAAAAAAAAAACCCAAAAAGCCCAAAACCAAGCGATTTTGGGTGTGAAAATCACCGCCCAAAGCAGTTTCTGTCATTCTGGCTCATTGCTGTCACCCGGTCGTCGCTTCGGTGATGTCTGAGTTGTGATAAAATAAATCTGCTTCTCTCTTCGTGTTTTAAAGGTGATTTCTCTTGGATTCCCTCATTAAAAGCATCACTTTGCAATGAATATAAAGACCAAGTCTCGCTAATTTTCTTTTTTGCAATAATTTCATTTTAATAAGTCAAAAAAACTGATTTAAAAGTTTTATCCAACTCTCCTGTTCTGCACTTTCAGTTTGCACTGCTCTGCATTTGCCTGGGAGATGTTTAAATTTATCTCTCTTTTTTTATACTTTATTTCATTTTCTGGTTTCCCTGAAGCCCCCCAGTGTTGTTTTTGGGGTGAGCTGCCGTGGTGGTACCCGCACTTCTGAAATATTGCAGGCACAAAGACAACACTTAAGTGAGGGCAAGTCTGGGCCAGCTTTTATTTCCCTTTTTGCATTTTTCCCTGTAAAAAAAGGTAAAACTTTCGGACTCCCTGATGCTACAACTGCTCATAAATACATTTAATTTTATTCTGCAGCAGCACATGAACGCAGCTACCACACAGAAGTATCAGCTCTCATTTTGAACGGAATTAAACATTAAATGCAGCTACAACACAGAAGTATCAGCTCTCAATTTGAACAGAATTAAACATTAAATGCAGCTACAACACAGAAGTATCAGCTCTCAATTTGAACAGAATTAAACATTAAATGCAGCTACAACACAGAAGTATCAGCTCTCATTTTGAACGGAATTAAACATTAAATGCAGTTACATCACAGAAGTATCGGCCCTCAATTTGAATGGAATTAAACATCAAAAAAGGAAATAAAAGTGCAATTTCCAAACGCTGTCCAGTTTTCTCTCAGCATCTTGCCGCATCAAAAACAACGTTTGAAACCCAGCCCCGAATGATTTCGGGCTGAGCTGAGGGAGGGACCTGCATCAGCCACACGAGGCAGGAGGCGGATTGGGAGACGGAGCATTTTTGGGGATGCTCCTGTTCCCACAGGCCTGTTTTCCCTCTGGGGAGGATGGTTTTGCTCTCCTTGGGCATTTTTGGCTCTGCTCCGTGCCCTGCTGGGGTTTTTGGGGCTGTCAAACGCGGGGCAGAGCGGGGAGAAGCGCCGGAGCCCACAGGGAGCGCGGGGAGGGGAGGGAGGGTCCTGCTGGGCACGGCACTTCCAGATGGCTCATTATGGGACCAGGTGGCACGATCCAAGCTCATCCCAGTCTGTTCTCCTGCCACAAAACCCTGCCGGGGCTGCCGAGAGGCTCCCGCTGCCGCCCGGGTGCCGTTCGCACCTCGCTGACCCCACAGACGTCGCGGTTTCGAGCCTGGTGGTGAAAATTAAATGTTTTAGTGCAGAGCTCGGGGTGGGATGGAGATCCAACCAAGCTTTTGGAGTTTTCCAGGTCTCTCAAGCCTGACTCCCCAGGTTTCCGGGTGATTCCAGAGAGCAGAGGGACATTTTGGGGGCGTCACCTTGCCGGAGCGACCAAAAAGGAGCCACCGAAAACTCTTCAAACTCTTCCCAATGGATCAATCCTTCCCTTTCCCCTCAGGGAAAGATCAGAAATGCTCAGGGATCACCCAGAGAGCCCCAATCAAGGCACTGAAGGATTTAGACTGGAAATAAATCCCCACGGATCAGGACTTGAACAACACCTCCATCCCTGCCCTCCTCTTCCAGGCCCGACCTTTCACAATCTCCATTTCCTGACCAGCGACTCCAAAGAAAACAGAGCAGCTCCTTGGAATTCCATGGAAATCTGCTCCAAACTTGTCAAAACACCCCCCTCACACCCATCAGCTGCCGGGGACGAGACCCCTGCAGCAGTTTGCAGAGCCCCGGTGCAATTACTCCCATTTGAAATTATCTTTAATTGGCGGGTGGGGGCTGCAGGAGCAGGGCCCCGTGATTAAGAGTCACCCCCTAATTGCAGCAGGGCTGGGGGGCTCTGGGGGGCAGGTGTGGGGGGCAGCCGGGGCAGCGGAGGTGGCAGAGGAGGTGACACAGCTCAATTATAGGGGGGCACTTTGGGGTGCAAATTTGGGAGGGGATTTAATTTAATTACCCGGCCAGATGTTTTAATCCCAGCTCCTCGTCCCCCTCCCCTGCCTGCAAACCCTCCTGAGATTTAAAAATCCCTTTATACAATTTAGAGTGAATTTGTTGAATTTTAATTGTATTTTTTTTTCTCTTTGGAATTGAAGCTCCTTTTGCTACCATAGAGATGATTCAGGTACACTTTAACATTTTTTAGGGAATTTTATCCCCTCCCACCATGTTTTAATCCCAGCTCCTTGTCCCCCTCCCCTGCCTGCAAACCCTCCTGAGATTTAAAAATCCCTTTATACAATTTAGAGTGAATTTGTTAAATTTCTTTCTCTTGGGAATTGAGGCTCCTTTTGCTACCAGAGAGATGATTCAGGTACAATTTAAAATTTTTTAGGGAATTTAGTCACCTCACCACATGTTTGATCCCAGCTCCTCATCCCCTCCCCTGCCTGCAAACCCTGAACTGGTGAAGATTCTGAGATAAAAAAAAAATTGTTTTATACAATTTAGAGTGAATTTGATGAGTTTTGCTTTTATTTTTGCAGGAATTGAGCATCTTGACATCAGGGAGATTATCCAGATAAACTTTTAAACATTTCAGTGAATTAATTACCTGGCCAGGTGTTTTAATCCCATCTCCTCATCCCTTGCCTGCAAATTGGTGGAGATTAAAAATCTTTAGAATTTAGAGTGCTTGCTTTTATTTTTGCAGGAATTGAGCGTCCTTCTGCCATTGGGGAGATTATCCAGGTAAACTTTTAAACATTTTAATGAATTTAATTAACTGAACAGGTATTTTAATCCCATTTTGTGGCCCCCTCCCCTGCCTGCAAACCCTGAACTGCTGAAGATTCTGAGATGAAAAAGTTGTTTTTGTGTGAACTTGATGAGTTTTGAGTTTTGTTGTTTTTTTTTTTTTTTAATTTTTTTGCAGGAATTGAGCATCCTTCTGCCATCAGGGAGATGATATTGGTTGATCTGGGACGTTTCTGGTGGGATTGCACTGCATGAGAATGAGCAGGGGGGTCAGGGAGGGTGCAAGACTGGCGAGGCAGAGCTGAGCTGGTGTGAAACGCTCTGAGCCCGGTGCCAGCAGCTCCTGTCAGGAGCATCCCTGCTGCTCCAGCAGATTCCCCAGGGCTCTTTACACTCTGACCCAATGTTCCTGCTGGCACAGAGCCTTGGAGGAGCAGCTAAAAGTGGCACTGCTGATCTGAGAGAGAAAGGAAATGTCTGTGCAGCCAGGAGAGGGGAACGGGGAATGGGCTCTGAATGCAGATCCATGAAGGGGAACAGGGCTCAGTGAGCTCTGCCTGCAGATCCATGAGATCCACGAGAGCTCCTTCCAGCAGGGAAGGGACCTGGCAGCACCAGGAGGAGCTTCCCTCTCATTCCTGGTTGGGATTTGGGGTGAAATCCGGGTGTGCACGTGCCACACATGGAAAAATCTCAGCCCGATGCCAACTGTGCCAGCAGCTCCTGTCAGGAGCATCCCTGCTGCCCCAGCAGATTCCCCAGGGTTTTCTGCATGCTGACCCAATGTTCCTGCTGGCACAGAGCCTTGGAGGAGCAGCTAAAAGTGGCCTTGCTGATTTGAGAGAGAAAGGAAATGTCTGTGCAGCCAGGAGAGGGGAACAGGGCTCAGTGAGCTCTGCCTGCGGATCCATGAGAGAGGAACAGGGAATGGGCTCTGCCTGTGGATCCATGAGAGAGGAACAGGGAATGGGCTCTGAATGCAGATCCATGAGAGAGGAACAGGGAATGGGCTCTGCCTGTGGATCCATGAGAGGGGAACAGGGAATGGGCTCTGCCTGTGGATCCATGAGAGGGGAACAGGGAATGGGCTCTGCCTGTGGATCCATGAAGGGGAACAGGGAATGGGCTCTGCCTGCAGATCCATGGGATCCATAAGAGTTCCTTCCAGCAGCACCAGGAGGAGCTTCCCTCTCATTCCTGGCTGGGATTTGGGGTGAAATCCAGGTCTGCACGTGCCACACCTGCAAAAATCCCCGTTTTTGACCACTCAAAGCCCTGAGCAAACCCACTCAAGCCCAAAGCAGGGGAGGCTCAGGCTGTTCTCTGTCCCAGCTCCAGCTGGATGGGGTTTGTTTTCAACAGTTTATCCCGTTCCCTGTGGCTTTTGTTCCCTTCTCACCCCATCCCATTCCCACTCTGTGTTTTCCAGGCATGGGCTCCAGGGATGGGAGAAGCCAAGCAAACAAGAAAACCAACAAAGCTCTTGAGAAAGGCTCAACACGTGGAGAGGAGCCCAAGTTTCCACGCGAAGGCCTGAACAGGACAAGCGTGACGTGAAACACACGGAAAATATGGAAAATGTGGAATAAGTCATAAAATTATAAATAAAACAAATACAATAAAATGGGAATGCAGCTTTAGCCCTAATGATTTGTGTTCCTAGTAACCCAAGCCTGCCTCACCTTTGGAAAATGCTGTGTTTTTCCAAGGGGGAGCTGCTGCAGGTACTGTGTGCAGGAGCTTGGCTCAGGGAAGGGCTGGAGCATTCCCAGGAAAGCTGCCCCTGCTCCAGCCCTTCCTCTGACAGTGACTCCATCATGATGTCAGGAAAAATCACTTCATCAGGCTGTGCTCGGGCTTGGAGCGGGAATTACAGCCAGGAATGAATCCTGCCTTGTTCTGGTTTGGGTTTTCCCTGGATTTTCCCTGGGTTTTCATGGCTGCTCCCTGAGTGTGCTCTCCTAGGGGACCTGGTGGGATGGGGACTCCAGGCTTGCCACAGACACATTTCATGGAAAATCCTTTTGCCAGGATCTTTTCTCCTGAGAAGCTGAGAGGCCTCAGAAATGAAATGCAAACAATGATTGCCTGCTGCTGTGGAATGCAACAGGTGCAGCTGGGATTGGTCTCATGTGGATGTTTCTAATTAATGGCCAATCACAGCCCAGCTGGCTCGGACTCTGGTCAGTCACAAGATTTTGTTATTTTTCCTTTCCCTTTCCCTTTTCCTTTCCCTTTTCCTTTCCCTTTTCCTTTCCCTTTTCTCTTTCCTTTCCCTTTCCCTTTTCCTTTCCTTTCCTTTCCTTTCCTTTCCTTTCCTTTCCTTTCCTTTCCTTTCCTTTCCTTTCCTTTCCTTTCCTTTCCTTTCCTTTCCTTTCCTTTCCTTTCCTTTCCTTTCCTTTCCTTTCCTTTCCTTTCCTTTCCTTTCCTTTCCTTTCCTTTCCTTTCCTTTCCTTTCCTTTCCTTTCCTTTCCTTTCCTTTCCTTTCCTTTCCTTTCCTTTCCTTTCCTTTCCTTTCCTTTCCTTTCCTTTCCTCTCCTCCCCTCCCCTTCCCTTCCCTTCCCATGAAATCCTTTCTTCTATTCTTTTAGTACAGCTCTAATATATCATTTTCTTTTCATATATCATAAAATAATAAATCAGCCTTCAGAAATGTGGAGTCAAGATTCTCATCCCTTCCTGCAAGTTCAGCACAGGCTGTCCCTGCCATGAGCACTGGCAGGTTCTGGATTTCCTGTTTTGGGAAATCCAAACTTTGCAAACCCCTACTTCTGTCAAACCCTCCTTAACAACTCCAGGATCATTCCAGTTCCAGGAAGGAATCCACAAACTCTAACTCTGAAAGGGAAATAAAAAGGAACTTCTTGTCTGCTTTGTGGTGCTTTGAAACAAGGAGACCTCGATGATCTTAAAGGTCTTTTCCAACCTTGATGGTTCCGTGATTCCCTGATGCTCCATCCGCAGCTGGAGCTGAAGAATAACCTTGTCAAATTAATGAATTATGGCTTTATTTGGAATTAATTAGAGGCTGATATTGGGGAAGGAGCTGAATTCCCATTTCCCTGGGTTTTAGGGCTGATATTGGAAAGGAGCAGAATTCCCATTTCCCTGGGGTTTTATGGTTGATATTGGAAAGGAGCAGAATTCCCATTTCCCTGGGTTTTTAGGGCTGCTGTGGCCCTGCCTGACCAGTGATGGTGCAAATCCCCAGCGTGTGCCAGGCCTGGGAAGCGTTTGTGCAGGACCTGGGGCCTTTGCCAGGGAAATCAGCTCGTCCCCTTTGTTTATTGTGCTGAATCCTGATAAAAGAAAGCCTGGGAGGGGGAAATAAAAAAATCCCTGCTTGTGGTGTGAGATGAACGTTCCCGTCTGGGCTCCGGGAGGAAGGGCTGGGCCAGCCCTGCCCCACAAATCCAAATTCTGGGGCTGCATCCTGGGCTTTGCTGGGCCAGGGGCAGCCCCTGCACCCTGGGCTGGGGATTTTGGGGTGTTTCTTGCTGGGCTGAGGAGGATGGGGATGCTCCACCCTGATTCTGGGAAAGGCAGGCCCGTGGAAGGGGGGTTGGAGACCCAAGCGTTGCCCCAGAATTCAGAATTCCCAATCTCCCGTTTTCCTGCTGGAAAAGGGCTGCACGTGGCAGCTGCTTCTGGATCAGCAGGAAAGACCCTGACCAAAGGGAATGGCTTTCCCTCTTTCCTTTCCTTTCCTTTCCTTTCCTTTCCTTTCCTTTCCTTTCCTTTCCTTTCCTTTCCTTTCCTTTCCTTTCCTTTCCTTTCCTTTCCTTTCCTTTCCTTTCCTTTCCTTTCCTTTCCTTTCCTTTCCTTTCCTTTCCTTTCCTTTCCTTTCCTTTCCTTTCCTTTCCTTTCCTTTCCTTTCCTTTCCTTTCCTTTCCTTTCCTTTCCTTTCCTTTCCTTTCCTTTCCTTTCCTTTCCTTTCCTTTCCTTTCCTTTCCTTTCCTTTCCTTTCCTTTCCTTTCCTTTCCTTTCCTTTCCTTTCCTTTCCTTTCCTTTCCTTTCCTTTCCTTTCCTTTCCTTTCCTTTCCTTTCCTTTCCTTTCCTTTCCTTTCCTTTCCTTTCCTTTCCTTTCCTTTCCTTTCCTTTCCTTTCCTTTCCTTTCCCTTCCCTTCCCTTCCCTTCCCTTCCCTTCCCTTCCCCCTTTTTTTCCCTTTCCCCGTTTTTTCCCTTTCCCCTTTTCCCTTTCCCCTTTCCCATCACTAACAGGGATGATTATTTCAATCAGGGGTTTATTTTTGTTCTATTATTTCAAGGCTTTGACAAGCAGCTAATCCCTAATCCCTGGATAATCAGCAGTCAGCAATTGGATCTCAGGGAATTACGGGAGGAGTTGGGAATAAAGATTCTGCACACACCAGGATCATCATCATCATCATCATCATCATCATCATCATCATTGTTTTGGGGCTGTTTTGGGCCTGTTTGGGGCTGTTTTGGGGTTGTTTTGCGGCTGTTTTGGGGTTGGTTTGGAGTTAATTTGGGGCTGGTTTGGGGCTGTTTTGGGAGCTGCTTAGGGACTGTTTTGGGACTGTTTGGGATTCTTTTGGGACAGTTTTGGGTCTGGTTTAGGGCTGTTTGGGGATGTTTTGTGGCTGTTTTGTGGCTGTTTTGGGCTGTTGTGGGGCTGTTGTGGGGCTGTTTTGGGGCTGTTTTGGGGTTGGTTTGGGGCTGTTTTGGGGTTGGTTTGGGGCTGTTTGGGGCTGTTTTGGGGTTCTTTTGTGACTGTTTTGAGGTTGTTTTGAGGCTGTTTTGAGATTGGTTTTGGGGTTGTTTTGGGGTTAATTTGGGGCTGTTTTGCAGCTGGTTTAGGGCTGTTTTGGGGCTGTTTTGGGGCTGTTTTGGGCTGTTTTGGGGTTGGTTTGGTGCTGTTTTGGGGTTGTTTTGAGGCTGTTTTGAGATTGGTTTTGGGGTTAATTTGGGGCTATTTTGGGGCTGTTTTAGGGCTGTTTTGGGTTGTTTTGGGGCTGGTTTAGGGCTGTTTTGAGGCTGTTTTGGGGTTGTTTTAGGGCTGGTTTGGGTTGGTTTGAGATTGTTTTAGGGTTGCTTTGGGGCTGTTTGGGGGCTGTTTTGAGATTGGTTTTGGGGTTATTTTGAGGCTGTTTTGGGGCTGTTTCGGGGCTGTTTGAGGGCTGTTTTGGGATTGGTTAGGGGCTCTTTTGAGGCTGTTTTGGGGCTGTTTTGTGACTGTTTTGAGGTTGTTTTGAGGCTGTTTTGGGGTCATTTGAAGCACTGGGGGGGCCGAGGCAGGCAGGGATCCCTGTAGGGCACAAGGCACATTCCTTGGGGTTTCCAGTGAAAAGCCCCAATTAACCCACAGCCAGCTGAGCATGGAAAAGGCAGGAGCTGGGGCCAAAGGCTAAAACCCCTGCAAGGAGCTAAATGAGCTCCCTAATTGGGATTTCTGCCCATCCTCGGGTCCTGACTGGGATGAAATCAGTGACAAATTCCCCATTTTCCCCCCTCACACCATCCCCTTGCCTTCCCCCAGGCAGGAAATTAATTACTGGAATTAGTCAAGAAATTAATTACTAGAATATATAATATTCTATATTTTTAGTCAAGAAATGAATTACTAGAATATATAACAATAACAGAAATGAAGGAGTCAGATTTAGAGCAATGACAAAAATGAAATAATAACTCCTCTTATTATTATTCCATTTAAAAAATTAAATAATGCTCCAAGGAAAAGCTGGAAGCTGTCCCTGAAGCAGCAGCCTCTGATCCAGCCCTGCATCCTGAGCAGATTTCTGAGTTTTGGGACAGGGGATGAGTTTCTCATGTTCCAGAGTGAAAAAAAAACCCATCAAAAAAAATTCATCAAAATTCTCAATAACCCTGAAGATTTTGATTTTAGGAAGAAAAAGGAATGACAGAAATTGGGAATTTTGTGTGGGATTTGCTTTGGGATCATGGAACGGGTTGGGCTGAATGAAGAATGGCAGAAAATGGGGGATTTTGTATGGGATTTGCTTTGGGATCATGGAATGGGCTGGGTTGAGTGAAGAATGACAGAAATTGGGAATTTTGTATGGGATTTTCTTTGGGATCATGGAATGGCCTGGGTTGAGTGAAGAATCACAGAAAATGGGGGATTTCATATGGGATTTTCTTTAGGATCATGGAATGGGCTGGGTTGAATGAAAAATGACAGAAATAGGGAATTTTGTATGGGATTTTCTTTGGGATCATGGAATGGGCTGGGCTGAGTGAAGAATGGCAGCAATTGGGAATTTTGTGTGGGATTTGCTTTGGGATCATGGAATGGGCTGGGTTGAATGAAAAATGACAGAAATAGGGAATTTTGTATGGGATTTTCTTTGGGATCATGGAATGGGCTGGGTTGAATAAAGAATCACAGAAATTGGGAATTTTGTATGGGATTTTCTTTGGGATCATGGAATGGGCTGGGCTGAGTGAAGAATGGCAGCAATTGGGGATTTTGTGTGGAATTTGCTTTGGGATCATGGAATGGGCTGGGCTGAGTGAAGAATGGCAGCAATTGGGGATTTTGTATGGGATTTTCTTTAGGATCATGGAATGGGCTGGGTTGGGAGCGACCCCAGAGTTCCTCAGGGGAAATCCCAAAGTCCAGGTGAGCCCCATTCCCACCCCCCAGGTGTCCCCTGTGTCCCCTGGCCCCGCCCAGGAGCTCCCTCAGCCCCAGTTTTCAAGGGGGGGCTCTTTTTGTGTTATTATTTTGTGGTCAAAAGGTTGCACAGACTCTTTTCTTTTTTTATTTTTTTATTTTTTTTCCTGATGCAGAGGCTTAGAAAGAGTGGAAAGGCAAATATTTGGATAATTCCTCAGGCCAGCGGGTTCCATCAAAAGTTCCACAGCCCTCTGCAGCAAACCTGAGCAGTTCAAGCCACAAACGCTGTTTTTGCAGCCATAAAACACCCAGGGAAAGGGAAAAAAAAAAAAAAAAAAAAAAAAAAAAGAAAGGGGGAGAGAAAAAAAAAAGAGGAAAAATATTAAAAATTAAAAATCAAATAATAAAATCCATTTTCCATTCGCTTGAAACTTGTAAAATTTAATGTGGTGAAAAATGACAGTTCAGTCTCAGAAGAAAAGGGCCCAGAGAGGTTGGCATGGGGGGATCAGGAGAAAACTCTGGAATTGTGTCCTCAGTCCCAGAAAAGAAATGTTGGGAGATGCCAGAGGGCAGCAGGAGAAAGCTCCTTTAATCCATGGATGAGATTGCAAAGAGCAATTCCCTCCTTGCAGCTTAAGCTCTAAAATCCCTTAAAATTCCGTGTTTAGGCACTAAAATCGGAAATTCAGAGAGTAAAATCCTAAATTTAAAGAGTAAATTTCCAAATTTAAAGAGTAACACTCTAAATTGAGAGAGTAAAATTCCAAATTTAAAGAGTAAAATTTTAAAGAGTAAAATCCTAAATTTAAAGAGCAAATTTCCAAATTTAAAGAGTAACACTCTAAATTGAGAGAGTAAAATTCCAAATTTAAAGAGTAAAATTTTAAAGAGTAAAATCCTAAATTTAAAGTGGAACATTCTAAATTGAGATGGTAAAATCGTCAATTTAAAGAGTAAAATTCTAAACTGAAATAGCAAAACTCCGAATTTAAACATTAAAATTCTAAATTTAATGTGTAAGACTCCAAATCTAAAGAGCAAAATTCCCAATTTAGAGGGTAAAATTCCAAATTTACAGCGTAAAACTCTAAATTTAAAGGGTAAAATTCTAAATTCATTCCTGGCTGTTTCCCACCCTGAAAATTCCCTGGAAATTCCAGAAATCCCAGGAATGGCTGGGGCAGGGCCAGGATCAGGATCAGGATCACGCTCCAGCAACTCCCACCATGAAAATCCCAAGCAAAGCCATGAATCCCATACAAAAATAGGAATTTTCAGCTTCCTGGGTATCACATGAAGGTTTTTTTTCCCCAATCCTCATCCCTGGAAGTGCCCCAGGCCAGCTTGGAGCCACCTGGAATAGTGGTGGGTGTGCATGGAAAGATGAATTTTTGGGTCATTCCCAACCCAATCCATCCCAAATCTCATCACTACCTCATTATTTTTGCTTTCTAAGTAAAATCCTCACAATTATCAAGGAAAAAAAAAAGAATTTTTAAAATATTTTTTTTTATCCCCAGGACATTAAAAACCTCATCCCATCTCCCAAAAATCCAGGAGGACAAAATATGTGAAAAATGTCCCAGGAGTCAACCACAAAACCCCAGACTCTGAGCAGCTAAAAACCAACATTATTCCCCCTGCCTGGGAGAATTTGACACTTCTGGGTCCTGGCAGCATTTTTCCAAAGAAAATTAAAAAATAGTTGTGTCCCAATAAAACAAAACAAAAAAAAACCCCCACCTCTTTGCTTTCCCTTTTCCATTTGCAAAGGGAAAAAATATAAAACAACCCTTTCTGTCTTTTTTTTTTTTTTTTAACATGGGAAACATTTAAAAGTCATCAAATCTCCCCAAATGAGCCTTAATTAACGAGCAAACACCAGAGCTGGGAAGAGAAATAAACCAGGACTGGGATTTTCTGTAGCTCGATTCAACCCTGGGATCCTTTCAGGCCATAAATGCATTTTCTTCATTCTGGACGTTCCTAATTAGGGGCTGGAGAGGAAATTGGGGTGGCAGGGGAACAGGGGATGCCTTTTTTTATTTTTTTTTTTTTTGGGAAATCCTTCAGCCCTGGTGGTTTTTTGGGATGGGGATGCCTTGAGCTGCCTCTGGAAGCTGGAGCCCACCAGGCAGAGCCACCACCCCTGATGTGCTCTCTGTGGGATCTCCACGAAATCTCCCCTCGTTTTTCCAAAAACCTCCTCCAGATTTTTTTTATTTTATGGATGTTTCACATTCCCAGCACCTCCAGCTGGGTTTTGAATGCCAACTTTGTCCCTGGCAGATGAAATGTTGGCGTGGCCCCACCATGAGGCCTCAACGAGGGCCGGGCTGGGCTCTTCTGGTGGCCACAAACCCAAACCCTGCCCCAGGTGCCAATGGAATCAGCCCCAGAGGATTGGGATCCATTGGGATCCTTTGGGATCAGCCCATGGACACCCTGGAGATCCAGCTGGAGCTCTGGAGGTGCCAATGGGTTCATGACCAAGGGTGTTCATCAGGAACACCAACCCTGGGACACCTGGAGAGGCAAAGTGGAAAAGGCCAAATTTAGGAGAAAATCCGTAAAAAGAAAGGGAATATTTTCCAGCCCAGAGCCAGGAATTCTCTGGGGTGAAAAATGCCAAATTTAGGAGAAAATCCATGCAAAAAAAACCAAAAGGGAATATATTCCAGCACCAATCCTGGGACATGTTGAGAGGCGAAGTGAAAAAGGCCAAATTTAAGAGAAAATCCATGAAAAAAAACAGGGGATATTCTGCACCCCAGAGCCAGGAATCTTCTGGAGTGAAAAATGCCAAATTTAGGAGAAAATCCACACAAAAAAAAGGGAATATTTTCCGACACCAACACGTTGAGTGGCAAAGTGAAAAATGCCAAATTTAGGGGGAAATCCACGCATCTTTCCTTAATTGCTGCTTCTCTCTGAGAAAAGGATGAAGATGGGTTAAAAAAAAAACACCCCAAAAGCTTTAATTTTATGGGGAGATTTTACAGCATTTCAGGAAATAATGATCTCAGCCAAGGGATTGATGGACAACCCCAGAGCCCGGCTCCTCGGAGAGAAGAAGGCCCTTAATTAGTGCAGTGATCTAATTAATGAATTTACGAGCGCGGGCCGGCAGCAGCGACAGCAGCAGGGCCTGACTTCAGCACAACCTGCGCTGCTGAGTAATGCTCAGATCAACACCTCCAGCCACCTCCAGCCTCCCCCGGGCTGGAATTCTCCGGGGAAAACCTTTCCAGATCATTGGAACTCATTGAGGTAATGGAGAAATTGTTCTCGTGCCAAAACACTCTTTTAAATTTTTTTTTTGTTGTTTTTTTTTTTTTTCTTTTCGTTTGGGATGAGGATTTTGTGAAAGTTTCTGGTTGCTGCTTAAAGGAGCAGGGCAGAGGCTTTGGGAGCTGTTTTGGTGCTGCAGCTCGTCCTTGGAGCCAAATTCCTGAGCTGGGCCCAAAATTTGGGATCTCCCCTTCAGCGGGAGCAGAGGAACTGCAGGGAGAGCAGGAGCAGCATTTCCAGCCTCGCCAAGGAAATTAAAACCCACGGAGAGGAGCTGTTCCTGTGTTTCTACACGAAATAAATGGATTAATCCTCAAAATTCAATGTGAGCCGGCAGAGTCCCATTCCTCAAAACTCAACGTGAGCCAGCAGTGTCAGCAGGGAGAGCAGGACCAGCATTTCCAGCCTCGCCAAGGAAATAAAAACTCATGGAGAGGAGCTGTTCCCGTGTTTCTACACGAAATAAATGGATCAATCCTCAAAATTCAACGTGAGCCAGCAGAGCCCCATTCCTGCAGGGAATGATCTGTGCAGTCCCTACATCAAGGAATGACCAAAAGTCCTTGGAGCAGCTTCTGCAGGGCCAATATATGGAATAAACCCACTAAATCAGCACATTTTTGGTGTTATTTACACCCAAGGAAGACAAATCCTTGCTTTGGTCACCTGGATTTCCCCGGATGGGACGTTAAAGGAATGGGAATGAAAGGAATTGTGCTGCCACTGTTGGAATCACCAGGCACGACCATCCCAGCCCAAATCCTTCCACCTGAGGAACGGGGACATTCCCAGAAATGGGAATTCTTGGTTTCAAAGAATTCCTGCAAGGAACAGGGAGAATTTGGGAAATGGGAATTCTTGGTTTCAAAGAATTCCCCTGAGGAACAGGGAGAATTTGGGAAATGGGAATTCTTGGTTTCAAAGAATTCCTCCAAGGAACAGGGAGAATTTGGGAAATGGGAATTCTTGCTTTCAAAGAATTGCCCCGAGGAACAGGGAGAATTTGGGAAATGGGAATTCTTGGTTTCAAAGTGTCTGTTCCAGGAGAGATGGGCAGTGGAGGTGCCCTCTGCTCCCACCTGCCCATCCCAAAAACCCCTCCTCATCCCCACAAATGCAAATCAAATTAATTTCCTCATCGAATGCAAATAACCAGAGGCTCAAAGGAGCAGCCCTGCTTTGCCAGAAGGTCCCAAAAATGTGGATTTAAAGGAGGAGCTGAGGGAAGGGAGCTCCAGCGCCCATTGTTTTCCAGCACTGCCTCATTTAGCAAACATCCCACGAGGGCAAAAAAGACCAAAAAAAGGGAATTTCATGCGCTGACACAGCCCCAGCTCCCGCATGGAAAAACTTCCCCCTGCTTACCCCTGGCATTACATCGGCCGAGGGCATCCCGGGCAGGATTGTTATGCAAATAATGGGGTTGGATTCCCCTGGGTTGGGGAGCGACATTCCCACCGGGACCTGGCACTCCGCTCATTCCCCCGCGCCAGGAAGAAAAGATCCAGCCTTAAATTAACTCCTGCTCCTTTCCCCTTCCCGATTTTTGTGCCAGGACGCCCCAGCCCATCGAGTGCTGCCATCAATCAGTCAGTCCTGGAGAGGGGAAAAGGATGGAAAAAACATACTGGGAGGTGGGAAAAGAGGGGATCAGGGGGAAAGGGGAACTTAGGAGGAAAGAGGAATTTAGGGAGAAAGAAAGTTTAGGGAAAAGAGTTCAGGGGAAAAGAGGGGTTCAGGGAAAAGAGGAATTCAGGGGAAAAGAGGAGTTCAGGAGAAAAAGAGTTCAGGGAAAAAGAGAAGTTCAAAGGAAAAGAGGGGTTCAGGGGAAAAGAGGGGTTCAAGTGAAAAAGTGTTCAGGGAAAAAGAGGAGTTTAGGGGAATTTGTGATTCCAGGATCTGGGAAGGGGCTGGAATGGGAAGAGTTTGAATTCCCTTTCCAACCCAAACCCTTCTGCCATTCTGTGATTCCATGATTTTGTGAAGGGGCTGGAATGAGGAGTTTCAATCCCCTTTCCAACCCAAACCCTTCTGCCGTTCTGTGATTCCGTGATCTGGGAAGGGGCTGGAATGGGAAGAGTTTGAATTCCCTTTCCAGCTCAAGCCCAGCTCTCAGGGTGCGATTCCGTGATTTCGGAGCTCAGATCTGCCTGCAAACCTCCCAGCGCGAGGGAGGAAGGAGAATTCCAGGATCTGCGATCCTGCGGAGGGCAGGGAGTTCACAGCAGGGAGAGCCGGCACATCCCGGGGGATGCGGCTCTCCCTGCCCTCCCTTAATGGGCAATTAGCGCTGGGGAGGGCACGGGGCTGATTGTAGGAGCCGAAATGAGGGATGAGGACTCCAGGGGCTCTCCAAAATGCAGTTTATTGTATAAAAAATGCAGTTTATTGTATAAAAAATGCAGTTTATTGTATCCAAAATGCAGTTTAATGTGTACAAAATTCAGTTTATTGTATCCAGGATGTCACAGCAGTCCAGGGTTGTGGGTGACAGAGCTGTGCCCACAGCTGTCAGCTCCAGCTGCAGGCAGGCCTGGAGACCCTTTGGTTTTGGTTACATTGCATTAGATACTTTTCTTTTGGTTACACTGCATTCTATACTTTTCTTTTGGTTACAATGCATTCTATCCTTTTCTTTGCTGAGCATCTTCACACAGTAGAACCAATCTATACCTTAACTTTTATCTGCAGCCTATCATAACTCCTGTAATTACCATATTCATGTCACTGTTCTCCAATCACTCAAAGTCAGTACATTACAGTTTAAGCCAGAAGTTGTTTTTCAGTTTTCTTGCACTGGAAAATTCTGAGACCTTTTTTCTACTTGCACCATTTGCTGCCTTGTTTGCCTGTGCTCTCTTTCTGCTTGGTAAAAACATCTTCTTGTTTGGGGTGGGTTTATCCTTTGCTCTAAGCCATACAAACCCCTTCTAACTAACATAAAATACCCTTTGCCTCCTTGGTTATCCAGCGAGGCTGGCTCAGCAATTCTTTTCTTCTCTGTGGTGGTGTTCACAGGGGTCCCAGGATGAGGGAAGAGATGAGAATCTTGACTCCGTGTTTCAGAAGGCTGATTTATTATTTTTTGATATATATTATATTATAAGAAAATTATATGTCAAAACTATACTAAAAGAATGGAAGAAAGGATCTCATCAGAAGGCTTGCAAGGAAAGGAATGATAATAAAATCTTGTGACTGACCAGAGAGTCCGAGACAGCTGGGCTGTGATTGGCCATTAATTAGAAACAACCAACATGGACCAATCCCAGATGCGCCTGTTGCATTCCTCAGCAGCAGATAATTGTTGTTTTTCTTTTCTTCTGAGGCTTCTCAGCTTCTCAGGAGAAAAAATCCCGATGAAAGAATTTTTCCTAAAATATCACGGCTGCACTTCTATATGGAAACTTGCTTCCATCTCCATTCCTTCCTCAGACTCTCCATTCAAAAATCGTTCTGCCAGCACAAATATCTGCGAGACTTTTCCTGTCAAACGTTCGTCCTTCCCCACAGCTGATATCGCCTCATCTCCCAGGGCACATCCAGGAGGATTCCCCAAACTCACGGATCCCTCTTTCCCCAGGTGCTGCTTTATCTCTGCTGGAGAAGGGAAATATTTCCTCCTCCAGCCCTTCCCCCGCTGATTTATCCCCACCTGACATTTGCATTTACACGGCTAAACCAGGTTCTGACAAGAACCTCATTAAACGAGGCGATAAATCAGTGCCTCTGACAGGGAACTGCTCCCTGCCTTTGGGAGGGAGAGGTGGAAACCTGTGCTGAGGTAAAATAAAATAAAATAAAATAAAATAAAATAAAATAAAATAACAAAAAATAACAAAATAAAATGAAATAATAAAAAAATGAAATGAAATGAAAAGAAATAAATGAAATAAAGTAATGTAAAAAATATAAAATAATAAAAAATGAAATGAAATAAATAAAATAAAACATAAAAATAAAATGAAATAAAATAATAGAAAATAAAATAAAATAATAAAGAATAAAATAAAATAATAAAAAATAAAATAAAATAATAAGTATAAAATGAAATAATAAAAAATTGAAATGAAATAACAAAAAATAAAATAAAATGAGAAACAAAATAAAATAAAAAGTATAAAATGAAATAATAAAAAATTGAAATGAAATGAAATAACAAAAAATAAAATAAAGTAATAAATAATAAAATAAAATAAAAAGTATAAAATGAAATAATAAAAAATTGAAATGAAATGAAATAACAAAAAATAAAATAAAATAATAAATAATAAAATAAAATAAAAAGTATAAAATGAAATAATAAAAAATTGAAATGAAATGAAATAATAAAAAATAAAATAAAATAATAAATAGATAAAATAAAATGAGAAATAAAATAAAATAAAATAATAAAATCCCTTTGGTTCTACATCCCGAGCAGCATTTTCTGTCATTTTTTGGGATAGTTTTCCATGTTCCGTGTCAACCGCCTTGGCAGCCACCATGGGAAGAGTCTGTCTATGCATAAACCTGGAAGAGCCACTGGAAAGGAGCAAAATCCTGGAGAGGAGGAAGAGGAAGAAGGAGAAGAAGGAGAAGGAGAAGAGGAGGAGGAGGAGGAAGGAGCCTTTCCTGCTCTGTGGGTCAAATTCGGGATGGGGAGAGGATGGGGGGAAACTTTCCCTAAATCCCTGCAAGCCCAGGGTTGGAGTGACTCCACTGAACCCCCTGGGGGCTTTTTGGGCTGGGCAGAATTTCTTGGGCTGTGTCTCCCCGTGCCTCTGTTCAAAACAGACACAGGAGCTGAGCCAATTCCCTGGATTTTGGCCAAAAGGCCGGAACACCCTGAGCTCATCCCGCGGAAGTTCAGGAGCCTCCCAGAGCTGGGATGAAAGGCCAGGCTGAGCTGAGGGGTCAGGGGGGAACATGAACCCAAATAAATCAAAGCAGCGGGGAGATTCCAGCGGCTCCCAGCGTCACCCCAGGGCCGGCAGAGAGGGACAGGGAGGAAAGGAGGAGTTGAGGAGTTCATTCCCTCAGCCCCTGGCAGAGGCAGCTGCTCACCCATCCCAGGGCAGGGACATCGACTGCTGCCATCAATCAGTCACTCCTGGAGAGGGGAGAGGGATGGGAAAAACATTCTGGGAGCTGGGAGGTGGGAATAGAGGGGTTCGGGGGAAAGGGGGGTTCAGGGGAAAAAGAGAAGTTCAAGGGAAAAGAGGGGTTCAGGGGAAAGTAGAAGTTTAGGGGGGAAAAAAGGAGTTCAGGGAAAAAAAGAAGTTCAAGGAAAAAGAGGGGCTAAGAGGAAAAGAGAAGTTCAGGAGAAAAAAAGTTCAGGGGAAAAGAGGGGTTCAGGGGAAACAATGGGTTCAGGGGAAAAGAGGAGTTCAGAGGAAAAGGGTTTAGGGGAAAGAGTTCAGGGGAAAAGAGTTCAGGGGAAAAGAGGGGTTCAAGGGAAAAGAGGAGTTTAGGGGAAAAATGGGGTTCAGAGGAAAAGAGGAATTCAGGGAAAAAGAGGAGTTCAGGGGAAAAGAGTTCAAGGAAAAAGAGGAGTTTAGGAAAAAAGAGGGGTAGAGGGGGAAAAGAGGGGTTCAGGGAAGAAGAGGAGTTCAGGGGAAAAGAGTTCAAGGAAAAAGAGGAGTTCAGGGGAAAAGAGGGATTTAGGGAAAAAGGGGAGTTCTGGGGAAAGAGAGGTTCAGGGAAAAAGAGGAGTTTAGGGGAAAAAAGGAGTTCAGGGAATGGGGTGGGTATTGTGTCCATAAGCACAGGGAGAGGCGGAGGTTGGGGATTGCCCACCTGGATTTCAGGGCTCTGCATTTCCCAAAAATGGCTCTGGGAAGGTGGGATGCTCTAATTCCCACAGAAACTTCCACACCAAGGGCTCGGGTACCACGCTGCCAGCTCATCCCACAGGGATTCACGGAGCAGGGTCAAAAAAATAAACAGGATTATCATTTCAGCGGGGTGAGGTATGGAATATGGAATATGGAATATTTCTGGACACCAGCAGTGAAATTCCTGTCTCCAAAATCCCAGTGGAGCCTCCAGAGGGGCTGATCCTGAGCACTGTCCTGCTCTCAGCTCCTCCTTTTGCACCAGAGCAGCTCCCTCTCCTCTTCCCTCCCCTGTCAGAGATATTGAAAATGTTCTGGGTAAACAAACCATGAGACAATTTATTTCACCATTTCCAGGAATGACTTTCTCCTTTTCCCCTTCATATCTCTGGCCCAGCTCTAAAGAATCCAGCGTGCTTTTGGAAAGTTGGATATTCTGTGATTCATCCATGGCTGCTCCACAGATTAATGTGCTGTGAGAGTGAGAAGATAGAAATAATGAGGTGCTCGCTGATTTATTTGTTGCTGTTAATATTTGTTCACAATTCAGGCTCTTTTTTTTTTCAGTTTCGTGCCTGTGAATTGTTCGTAACCAGCTCTGGGTTTGTTGCAATAATCATTTTTTTTTAATGGATGTGTGACTGAGAAACTGGGAGGAAACATCCTCTGGTTGCACAAAATCCTTGATTGGATCATTTGCTGCTTCCCAATCCCAGTGTGGGGAAACCACCTGATTCCCAGGGTGGGATTTTATTTCTCAGAATAAATCTTTGTTATTATTATTTTCACATGATTTGAAAATGTGGTTTTGGTCCTCACAAAAAGCACCAAAAAAAGGCAAAAATTCTCAGTGGGATGAGGAAATAACGGCTGCAAGGAGGAAGAAGAGGAAAATGAAGCACTGTGGTCACGCAGGGCTGTCACCTCACCTTGATTTTGCCCTTTCAGCCTTTCCCTGACTGAATTTGCCTCCGAGGCTCAGCCTTTTCCACGGATCAGTGTGTGGTGAAGCCCTGCACTGTGAATTCCTTGCTCTGGTGCCCCTTTTCCAGACCTGGGCACCATGGAAATCTGCCTCTTGCACCTGAGTAACCCCTTGGGTCTCTGAGTGTTCTCATGATTAAAACAGCCTCTGGCAGCAGAATTGGCCAGGAAATTCCTTGTTCTCCTCATCACAGAGTCGTGGAATGGTTTGGGTGGGAAGGGACCTTAAAGCCCACCCAGTCCCACCCCCTGGGAGAAGACAATTCCCAACAAATGACGTTAAACTCAAGGGGAAAAATGTGTAAAATTCAGGATAATGCCCGTGCTCAGGGAATTGGAGCAGCCACCAGGCAGATCCTGCAGGAGATAAAAGGAGAGCTGAGCTCCTATCAGCACTTTAATCCATTGCTTCCATTGCTACTGTGCACTCTTGACCTGGGAAAGGAATAAATCCTGAAGGGGAATTGCAATCATTGCAGTGAAATTGGAGTTCAGGGCTGGAAGGTGCTAATTTTGCTTAATCTTGTCCAACCTGCCTATAAAGTAACAAAACATTGAAAATAACACTTTTTATTTCATGGAGATTGGCAGCTCCAAAGCTGAGAGAGCCCCTGTGGCTGCACAGGAGGGAGAGCGTGTGATCAGATAAAGGATTCATCCAACTGGAACTCCAGGGTGAGCTCAGGAATTTCCCCTGTGGAACTTTGTGGGTGCCTAAAACCAGGAGAATTAATGGGAATCTTGATGGCAGAGTTTGATTTTTGCAGACTTTCATTGATTTTTGCAGACTTTCATTGATTTTTGCAGACTTTCATTTTTAGCTGGAGGTAAAGGTAAAGCCAGCCCGTGTGAGTCAGGGAAATCATCTCCTGTGTGATTCCCATAAAAATAACACAGTCCTGGGTCCTGGGATTCTTCCCTGTTGTCTTCATGTGGAGGTTTGTCCCTTTAGGGCATGGAGGGGCATTTCCATAACGTAGAGGAAAAAACTGGGACAAAACAAAGTGAAGCCACCAGGAGCTGATGATTCCTCTCATTTTTTTCCTTTTTGCTGGTGCTGAATCTTAGAAAATCCAGCTGTTTTCCTCTGCCATTTTTCCCTGGGAGCCTGAATGTTGAATTTAAGGGGATTCCCTGCCAGAGGGTTCTGAGCACATTGGAGCATCCCAAAGGCAGAGCATCCCCCTTAGTAGCTGAAAAACCAGGTCACAATCACCAGGATTTTAGGATTTTCTGGCTGTGGGGGATGGAATGGGATTTTCCCTACGAACTGCCTTGGAATCCCATCCCTGGGAATGAGGGGGCAGCGCCTGCAGCTTTCCCCCTCTCCCTGTCTCCATCCAGCTGCTCGTGTCTCGCCAGGGATCAGCACTTCATAGGAGGAGGAAATGAAAGGAGATGGAGCTGTCCTGGCATGAAGGGCCGGGACAGTTGGTGAACAAAGAGCTTTCTCAGCCCCTGTGCTCTCCCTCCTCTTCCTCCTCTGCCCTGCCCAGAGGATTCCGGGCTCTGGTTACAGGGATGGGATCCCTCAGCCCACGGAGCAGCTGGTGGGAGAAAATCCCTCAAAAGAGCCCCAAGCAAGGTGCTGGTCATGGGATGGTTTTGTGTTTACAGAGTGCCCTGATGGAGGCAGGAATGATGAATCTGACTCCACGTGCTCAGAAGGCGAACTTATTATTTTATGATACTACTTTATATTAAAGAATACTATACTAAAGAATAGAGAAAGGATACAGACAGAATGCTAAAAAGATAAAAATGAAAACTCCTGACTCTCTCAGAGTCCTGACACAGCTGGGCCCTGATTGGCCAAAGAGTGAAAACAACTCCCAGCAGAATCCAATGGAACAATCACCTGTGGGTGAACAATCTCCAAACACATTCCACATGAGCACAACACAGGAGAAGCAAATGAGATTAGAATTGTTTTCCTTTTTTCTCTGAGGCTGCTCAGCTTCCCAGGAGAAGAATCCTGGGCGAAGGGATTTTCCAGAGAATGTGAATGGCACAGGATGGGAAGCTCAGAGTGAGGGGGTGGAAGATCAGCACTGGGCTGAGCATTCCCTGTGTTCCTGGGGGCAGGGACAGGCAGGGAGAGCCTGGCTTGCAGTGGTGCCAGGCACAGGGAAGGAGTTTAACAGCACCCTGAAGGGCATTAAACCCCTCTGAACATCACCAATAACTCCCCAGCTGCCAATTCATTTCTTTTTTGGTCCCTCAGAACCCGGGCTGCACACACGTCTTCATCCTCCATACTCAGCCCCCTCCCCAAAATCCCCCTCATCCTTCCCAGCCAGACCTGCTCGCTGCAGCTTTTCCTCAAATTATATCTTTGATTTACAGGCACACCAAAATCACATAAAAGCAGCTACCTGGGGCAGGGCTTGAAAGCCTTTTTACAGCCGTGGCCCGAGCAAGAGGGATCAGTTTTACTGCAGAGACAGAGCTTAATAAAAATATCAAAATCCACCTGTCAATACCTTCAGGACCTTTTATTCTGGGTTTAACATCCATCCTAGGGTAAGACATCTTTATTTTAAAGCTGGTTTTTGTTAAGGAGAAGTGAGTCCTAAGAATTAGATCCAAAGGAAATGAAAAGCTCTTCCCTGGAAATTCACCCCGAAGGAGACAGGACACTTTTGTTCAGTGGGGTTTGGACACAGCTGCAGATAAAGCTCAGCTTAAACAGGCTCTGGGTGACATCTAAGCCAGGACTGGCACATCCTGAGGGGTCTGGGGGGAGGGACAGAGTGTGCTGTGATCAGTATGTGGATCTTTTTTAGGAGCCCCTGTGCCAGGACCGACCCTTCCAAAGCAAGGGATCTGTGGGGTTTTTAGGGGAAAAAAAAAAAAAGAGGCAGGAAAAATGGAGATCAGGTCTGGAAACTGATGGATGGGAGAAGCAGAGACGTGATTGTTCCTAAGGATCAGCTGGGAAATCCCAGTTCTGCAGCTCCCTCTTCCTTTGCCTCAAAGCCACCCCAAATCCTCGCTGTGTCAGGGCTCTGGAGGGAGTCACGAGTTTTCATTTTTACCTTTTTAGCCTTCTGTAAGTATCCTTTCTGTATCTTTGGTATAGTTTAGTATATTTAGTATTCTTTAATTTAATATCATAAAATAAGAAATTAACCTTCAAGAACATGGAGTCAAATTCATCATTCCTTCCTTCATCTGGGGACCCTGCAAATACAATAACTGACAGAGTCAGAATGGTTCTTTAATAGGGAAGAAAATAAAAGGATAAAATGAGCAATGCAGTGAACCAAACCAACACTGCCAGAGTCAGAACCCAGCCTGACACCCTGTGGGTCAGGGTGCTGGCAGCAGAACCATTGGAATTGTGGCTCAGCCCTCCTGCAGTGCCAGGGGTGGTTCTGCTGGAGCAGGGATCCTGGAGAAGGGTGCAGTCTCTTCCTCTGAAGATCCAGTGGAAGAGGCAGCTGCTGTTCCTCTGGGAAATCCAGTGCAGAAGCCGTGCTGGTGTTCCAGAATCTCCAGATTATATCCGGGTAGGAATGCTTGGCTGGTGTTCCAGAATCTCCAGATTATATCCAGGCAGGAATGCTTGGCTGGTGTTCCAGAATCTCCAGATTCTATCCAGGCAGGAATGCTTGGCTGGTGTTCCAGAATCTCCAGATTCTATCCAGGCAGGAATGCTTGGCTGGTGTTCCAGAATCTCCAGATTCTATCCGGGTAGGAATGCTTGGCTGGTGTTCCAGAACCTCCAGATTATATCCAGGCAGGAATGCTTGGCTGGTGTTCCAGAATCTCCAGATTATATCCAGGCAGGAATGCTTGGCTCCTCCCTCTGGGCTCACATCTCCCAGTGGGATGCTGCAGTTCTTATCAACCATGCAGGGACATTCAATGGCCTCTTATCAGCAGATGTTCCCTACTGAGGGAAGAGTGATTGTGGAAGAGATAAGGAAAACCGCCCACTCGAGAGATGATGGCAAATGGAATTTCTCTTGCCTTGCAGTCTGGGACACGGGACAGGGAGGGATGAGCAGTCCCCACCTGCTGGGATGTCCCGTTGGCCACCACAGGGCCACTCCTGGGTGCTGCTCCATCCAGGGAGAGCCGAGGCAGGAAAGGACAGTGTTTGTTTCTCTTCCCTCTCCCTCCTACGCTGGAAATTTTAAATTGGTTTATATGAGTTGCAGGCTAAGCTAAACATTTTAACTTGTCAATCACGCCGTGTTTGTTGACCCAAGATTGGCAGATACGGGAGACAGTTATTAGGGAAAAAAATGAGCCCGGTGCAAAACTCCTTCCTTGGGCTTTGTTTCAGCTCCATCATCTTGGCATCAGCTCCCAGGGTTTTTTTTTTTTTTTTTTCCTCCTTCCTCGGTGAAATAAGGCTGTAAAAATAAACCCACGCAATCAATTCATCTCCTCCACGAGACACGTGTGTGTTTAACCATGTTTAACTTGTTTACTGCTCACAACCCCTCACTGCTGTTCCCTGGTTAAGCCCTTCTTTGGAGCCAGGGGAAGTTAAGGAGGTTTGACAGCTGCACTTTCCTGAGCTTTTAGTGGAAAACATCTTTTTTTGGGGGGGAAGGGAGCAGCTACTGCTGGGGAGCTCTTGGTGGGAGATTTGTATAAATTTTTATTTCTATTTGACATAAATTTCAGGAACAAGCAGGACAAAACAAGCAAGGGGAACTCAGCTTTGCCATCCACAGGATCTGCTGGTCCAGAAATGAGGGAGCAAAGCAAACACCTCCACTCCAGCGTCCTCCTGGCTGTGGAATCCTCAGCCAGGGAATCTCCTGGGAGCCCATTTGCTCACAAACCTCTGCAAGGGCTGACTCAGGCCCAGGATGAGCAGGAGCTGCACAGGGAGGGAGAGCAGCAATCCCTCTTGGAGCCAGGGAAAGACAGGATTTAATCTGGATTTAATCTGGATTTAACCTAGATTTAATCCAGATTTAATCCAGCCCAGAACAAACAGGAGCTGCACAGGGCAGGAGAGCAGCAATCCCTGCCAGGCAAGGACAGGATTTAATCCGGCTTTAACCCAGATTTAATCCAGATTCCATCCAGCCCAGAATAAAGAGGAGCTGCACAAGGAGGAAGAGCAGCAATCCCTGCCTTGGAGCCAGGCAAGGACAGGATTTAATCCAGATTTACTCCAGATTTAATCCAGATTTACTCCAGATTTAGCCCAGATTTAACTGAGCCTAGGATGAGCAGGAGCTGCACAGGGAGAGAAAGCAGCAATCCCTGCCAGGGAAGGACAGGATTTAATCTGGAATTAATCCAGATTTACTCCAGATTAAATCTAGATTTACTCCTGAGTTAGTCCAGATTTAAATGAGCCCAGGATGAGCAGGAGCTGCACAGGGAGGGAGAGCAGCAATACCAGCGAGACAAAACCAAGATTTACTCCAGATTAAATCTAGTTTTAGTCCAGATTTATTCCAGTTTTAGTCCATATTTAGTCCAGATTTAATTGAGCCCAGGATGAGCAGAAGCTGCACAGGGAGGGAGAGCAGCAATCCCAGCCAGGGAAGGACAAGTTTTAATCTGGAATTAATCCAGATTTAATCCAGATTTCCCACCTTCTCCTGTCTGGAAAAGCCTGGTTTAACTGCCCATTCCTGACCGGGTTTAATGAGGAGCTAATCCAGGGAAAGGCCTCAGGACAGATGAGCTCAGGCTGAGCTCAGGAATGCGAGAGGATCCCGAGGAGAATTCCCGGCAGGATTTTCCCTCCCTGCATCCCGGTCTTTGCTCAGCTCTCCACCCTCGGAGCAGGGAGGATTCCCATGGAGGATTCTCCAAGGAAAATGGAATTTTTGGGAAGGATTTCCCAGGAAAAGGGGCATCCTGTGATCCCCAGGGATGGGATTCATTCAAAGGCAGTTTGTAGGGAAAATCCCATTCCATCCCCCACAGCCAGAAAATCCTAAAATCCTGGTGATTTTTACCTGGTTTTTCAGGTACTAGATACCACTAGAGTTGGAAAAATATGGAATATAGGATAACAGCAATGGGCTTTCTATATGAAATTCACTGTAACTCATTTATTAGAACCTTTATCAGAAATAACAGAAATAAATTTCGATAATCTTAAAGAAAAAACAGAAATAAATTTGGATTATCTTAATAAAATCCTAAAATCTTGCTGATTTTTACCTGGTTTTTCAGCTACTAAATGCCACTAGAGTTGGAAAAGTATGGAATATAGGATAGCAGCAATGGGTTTTTTATATGAAATTCACTGTAACTCATTTATTAGAACCTTTATCAGAAATAACAGGAATAAATTTGGATTATCTTAATGAAGAGCCACCTCAGCATGGCCACAGTCCATAAAGCTCAGATGCTGACTGCCCATAATACAGATAATAATGTGAATGATGTAGATAATATTTGTTATTTCCCAAAAATCTCTTTTCCAAGGGGGTTCCTGAGTGTTGCCAACTGCCAGGGAATTTAGGAACAGCTTGTAAATTTAAATGCTTTCCAGAGAGCTGTTGGGATGTGTGTAAAATACTCACTTTGCTCCTAAAACATGGCAAGACTTTTTCTTTTTCTTTTTTTTTTTTTAAATTTCTCTGCTTGAAAAAGAAGGAATGTAGAATAGATTCATAAGAAATAACAAACACCTGAGTCTGAGCATGAATTACTGTCTCAATGCCTTCAATCCAGACCCAGAGAAACCCACAACTGGTGCCCCCACACTGGAGCTTTAACTCCAGCAACAACTTGGGAAAAACCTCACCCCACGCCTCCTTCCACATCCTGATGGAAATTTTGGGAGCCAAACTCATCCTTTTCCCTCAAAATCCACCTGTAAATGGAATTATCAGCCCCCCATCTGTAAATGGAATTATCAGCCCCATCCACGGCCCTGATCGCGAATAAACAGATCCAACCCCACCAAGAACAAACCAACTTCACCCCCAGCGCTGGAAAATCTGAGCCAAAGGCTCCTCAAAGGCACCAAATTGCCTCATTTTTCCTGAAACAACTTGGGGTTAGACACCGAAATACTCCTGGAAAGCCAGCGCCGTGTGTTTGTTTTAAATTAACTCACACAAGTCCAGACAAAAATGGTATTAAAAATATCTTAATGGGCTATTCTGTAGTCGTGCACTTAAGGGTTATTGCTCTTGACTGGCTCATAAATTATATTTTTATTTGCCAATAAAACAATAAGAATAATTTGGATTATTCTCCTTTCAGAAGGGATTATTTCTTCCCTCATAATCGTTGATAAATGGTGAAATATGCTCCAGAACACCGAGCAATTCATGGATCCATAAAGAAAGAGTGGAAAAATCCCCTAAGCAAGCAAGGGAACAAGAGCAAGCTGAATTCTGAAATTCATTAAATGACAGATCCGCAGCGGTGGGTGACCTGGGAGAGACCCAAAAATGAGCAATTTTCTGTGCTCCCCAGGTGGGATTTGCTGTGTGGAACAGGAGATTTGGCCTTTGTGGGAGCTGAGGAATATTTTCCCAAACTCTTGGAAACTTTGGAATAATAAATGACGCCTTTTGGTGAGGTCACTTGGAGCAATCTGTCACCCATCTGCTTTTGCAGGAGACAGAAAATGCCCTAAAAATGGAAAAAATCCATCAGGATGGCTCTGAGCAGGACCACAGCCCCAGTCCATGGATAATGGGGGAAATCTCCTCTGAAAATCCAAAGTGGGAATTAAAGACAAGACCCCTGAGCCCCCTGAGAACATCACTCCCCTCTGACACGAGCAGGGAATTATCAGAATAATCAGAGTTATGGTCATGTATTACCAGCCCAGGCTGGATTTAACAGGGCTGGGTTTTTCCAGATGATTTTGTTTTGAGAGCATTTCAGACTCAGCAAAGGCCTGAGTTTCAAAGCCTCTCCGGTGGGATCCTCTCTGCCCTCTTTGCTGCATTTCTTTTGTTGAGCCTTTCCAAGTTCACCTTGACATTCAACTCCCTTGTCCACACCGAGCAAACTCCTTCCCTCTCCCATTCCAGCACTGGAAAAACCCAGTTGGCTTTGTTAAATTCAGTGAGCTTTGTTACATTCACCCAAGATGAACCAAAATGGCCCCAAAATGCACGGCCGGGCACGGGGTCTCTCCCTGGGATCAGTTCTGCTCCATTTGCACCTTGCAGTTCATTGTCCCATTCCAGCTTTAGCCCCTGCAGTCCCACCCTGCTTGTTTTTCTCTCTCCAGCCCACGGGGTTTGTGCTCCTGGGCTGAGATTTGGATCATTTGTCCTTGGTGCCCAGCTGGAGCAGGAATTGTTTTGTGTCCCTGCTCTGTGCACAGAGCTCAGCATCCCCTGATGTGAGCCCAGAGCCACACACTAAAGCAGCACAGAACCTGAAAAATAGAAAAGCTCAAGCCTGAGGCACCACAGGACTCCCAGACCATGAACAAATCCATGGGCAGGTGAAGAAAAAAGCAGCCAGCAACTGAAATGTTCGGGCAGTTGTTAATTCTCCTCACACTGCTCTGGGAATCCCGAAATTCGCCGCTTTTGACCCAAAACCTGCCCGGATTTTATGGCTGCTCTGCTGTCACTGCTCCATCACATGGCACCAGTGAGGGATTAATCGATGGCACCACCCAAATCTTGGGAACAAAATGTCCCAAACTCAGAAAAAAAAGAGTTTTAAGGTGGGCTCTGAGGCAGATTGGGACTGACAGGGAAGGGGCAGAGCTGGGAGGGGATTCCAGGGAGCTCTGCAGTTCCCGAGTTCCAAACTGCAGCAGCCCCGGGCTCATTCCAGGAGCCGCCTGCGGTTGGGTGAAGTTTTGTGAAGTTTTGATCACTTGGAGGAGAAGCAGGGTGGAAAAAAAAAAAAAAAATCAAATTGTTCTCGGAAATCACGGTTAATGTCGAAATGTGGTTGATATTAAATCGTAATCTGCAGTTTTCAAGTCTGCTGTTCCTCGAGGAAAACGTTTCCTGTTGGAATATTAAGGGTTCCCTTCTTACATCACTTCCTATGTCAGCCCCAACAAGCCTTCAACATGCATTAGTGCCTCAATAATGGTAATTTCCAAAGGATTGTTTGGGGGGAAAAAAAAAAAACCCCACCTGGGCAAAATTCCAATCATATGGATCAATTTAGCCTTGGAGCAGGGGGGTTTTTGACACTGGATCCAAATGGTGCTTTCAGCAGAGCTTTGCTTCACTGCAGCTCGATTTAAGGAACAGTTTTGGCCATCACTCCCAGCACCAAAGTGGATTTATTTGCTGCTAAACTGACTGTGCAGGCGAAATTTCCCTTAATCCCACACTGATGGATCACCGTGCGCGGAATGGAGCAGAAATTATGCACCCAAGTGTAAGAATTTATAGTAATGATATTAATAATAGAAATTATGCACCCAAGTGTAAGAATTTATATTAATAACAATAACAATAACAACAATAATAATACCAGAAATGATGCACTCAAGTGTAATAATTTATAGTAATAATATTAATAATAATAGAAATTATGCACCAAGTGTAATAATTTATAGTAATATCAATGACAATAACAATAATAAGAATAGAAATGATGCACCCAAGTGTAATAATTTATAGTAATACTATTAATAATAATAATATAAATTATGCACCAAGTATAATAATTTATAGGAATAACAATGACAATAATAACAATAATAATAATAATAATATAAATTATGCACCCAAGTGTAATAGTTTATAGTAATATTAATAATAATAATATAAATTATGCACCAAGTATAATAATTTATAGGAATAACAATGACAATGACAATGACAATAACAATAATAATAATAATAGAAATTTTGCACCCAAGTGTAATAATTTATATTAATAAAAATAACAATAAAAACAACAATAATAATAGAAATGATGCACTCGAGTGTAATAATTTATAGTAGCAGTAATAATAATAATAATAATAATAATAATAATAATAATAATAATAATAGAATAACAGCCTGTGAAATTTTGGGATGCTTTAAACTATAACCAAAATCTTTAGCACCACAAGAAGCCCAACCAATTCAACAAAAAGGGCAAACACAGCTCAAAGAGAAAGGAATTTCTGCTGGAAGATGACATCACCTCTGCTTCCTCTAAAATATTGATGGGAAGAGCTTTGCAGAGGTGGCAAGAACTAAAGAGGAGCAGAATTTTAACCCTCATAAATTCAAGATTGTCGAGGGTTTAATGTTTTATTTATCGTGGATTGATCCATCAGTTTGTGGTAGAAATGTTCACTGGATTACAATATCAATATTTGATTTATTGTGGATTGATCATCACTTTGTGGTGGAAATGTTCACAGGATTATAAAATCAATATTTTATTTATCATGGATTTATCTATCAGTTTGTGGTAGAAATGTTCACCGAATTATAAAATCAATATTTTATTAATCATGGATTATCTATCAGTTTGTGGTAGAGATGTTCACCAAATTATAAAATCAATATTTTATTTATCATGGATTTATCTATCAGTTTGTGGTAGAAATATTCACCAAATTATAAAATTAATATTTTATTTATCATGGATTATCTATCAGTTTGTGGTAGAAATATTCACCGAATTATAGAATTAATATTTTATTTATCATGGATTTATCTATCAGTTTGTGGTAGAAATGTTCACCGAATTATAGAATTAATATTTTATTTATCATGGATTTATCTATCAGTTTGTGGGAGAGATGTTCATGGGATTATAAAATCAATATTTTATTAATCATGGATTATCTATCAGTTTGTGGGAGAGATGTTCATGGCATTATAAAATCAATATTTTATTTATCATGGATTTATCGATCAGTTTGTGGGAGAGATGTTCATGGGATTATAAAATCAATATTTTCATTGCTCAGATGTTCCCAGGGCTCTGCTGGCGTTGGTTTTATTCAGGATTAACTGGCCCAGGATATTTCCAATCCAACATTGGTTCAAAGTGCTCGTGGGAGCCATCAGGTCAATGCAATTCTTTGTGGAAAAGAGAGAAATGGTTGAAATTTTTGATTTGGCATTTCTTTGAGTGCTCATCTCTTTAGAAAAGAGAAATTATTGAAAATTTCAATTTGCCATTTCCTTCAATGCAATTTTCTTTGGAAAATAGAGAAGCAGTTGGAAATTTTGATTTGCCATTTCGTTAAAAAGCCAAAATAAGTCGGGAAAAATAAGTTTTTATTAAAAAAAAAAGTTTAACTATAGTAGAAGAAAGCAAAACGTCAAAATATTCCTAAACCAATCAAAATCAAATATTTAATTTATCTGCCTCAACATGGAAAATTCAGATTTCATCTGCTGGAGGTGAATCCACTGATTTTCCTGGGATTCCTGCGCTCCGTCCCAGGCATCTCCTGAGGAATAAATCCCTTTTTGGGGATGAGGAGGCTCCAAACGCTCCCCTGGGTGACCCAAAGCAGAAGAATTTTGAATTTTCCCATTTAAAATTGCTCTCCCCAGGCAGGGCGGTGCAGCCGCTCCGAGGCAGGGGGTGATGATGATGATGATGATGATGATGATGATGATGATGATGATGATGATGATGATGATTCTTTTTGAGAGGCAATTCCGGGCTCTGCAGCCCCTTCCAGACCTTCAAATATCATTTAATAGCACAATTGTCCCTTTGAATGGACCTTTGGGTTGCTTGATGCAAAACCAATTTATTTCCGCACTGAAATATTCCTCAATTCTGATTTTTATCGCTGTTAAATCCAGTGTTCATTAAATAATTTAATATAGAGTTATATATACATATATATATATATGCAAATATTTAAAATACATTTTTATATTTTATATATTTATATACCACATATAAAAATATGTACAATAAACAATTCTATTTCCACATGGAAATATTGCCGTGTTTGTTCCTAAATTCAGTTTTTTATCATCGCTAAATCCAGTGTTAAATAATGTAATATAGAATTACATATAATAACAATTTTATATTTTATATAGTTATATATTTATATAACACTTATTTTTATATATATATTTATATACCATATATATAAAATAATTTATTTCCACATTGAAATATTGCTCCCCTTGATCCTAAATTCAGTTTTTTATCATCGCTAAATCCAGTGTTAACTAAATAATTTAATACATAAGAAATAATTCTATTTCCACATTGAAATATTGCTGCACTTGATCCTAAATTCAGATTTTTATCTACAATAAACAATTCTATTTCCACTTTGAAATATTGCTGTGTTTGATCCTAAGTTCTGATTTCTATCATTGCCGCATCCAGTGTTAATTAAATAATTTAATATATAATTATATATAGAATAAATATTTAATTTTATATTTTATATATATATATAATATTTATATATATATATAATAATTCTATTTCCACACTGAAATATTGCTATATTTGATCCCAAATTCTGATTTTTATCACTGCTAAACCCAGCGTTAACGAAACAATTTAATATATAACAAATCAGTCTATTTCCACTTTGAAATATCGTGCACTTGATCCTAAATTCAGATTTTTATCATTGCTGCATCCAGTGTTAATTAAATAATTTACTGTATAATCTCAGTGAAATAAGGGATAAAATCAATGAGAGCAGAACGTAACATCCACTGGAAACTTCTATTTAAATTGAATTTTTTTTTTCCTCAGCCAAGAACACGGTGAGCGTGTTCCTAACATATTCAGAAGTGGCTGGAGCATGTGTTATATATTAGAAAATTGATCAATTTTCATTCAGTTCAACGTTCGTGGCACCACACGTTAAATTTGGATCTGTCACCCTGACAAATAATTCAGCTGCAATGAAAATGGAGCGGTGTTGTCATGCTGGGAATATGCTGCGCTTTACATACATTATCCTTTTTTCTATTGGCCTGGAAGAGGGGATTTTTCTCTCAAAAATCTGCACAGATTCTTTTCCCTCTGCTAATATTGCAGGGAAAAAAAAAATATTCCTGGTTTATCAGAGGAAATAAGAAGAGAGATAAAGCAGAAAAATTCTCTTTTCTTTAAGTTTTGTCTCTTGATGTAATTCATTAAAACCTTTTGGTTGGCCACGCATCTGATGAAATAAATGCTGTTTTATTTCAAGTAGAGTGAGAAAAAAAAAAACCCAAACCAAACTCTTTTCCTGTCATTAATACCAGGGAAACTCAAGAAATTAATTCAGAGAAATAAATCAGTTTTTCATTGGTGTTGGGAGCAGGACCTGCCCTCTTCCACCTTGAATTAATCTCAAATCTACAGAGAAAACTGGGCTTGATGTGCTCAGAGCAGGGGCGATGCTGGGGGATCCAGCCAGGCCCAGCCTTTTCCTCCCACACAAACAGTCCAGGTTCAGCTGAGCCAGACTTAATCCGGGATTGGTGTGGATTTGGGAATTTCCATGGAATTCTGTGGAGATTTGGCTCCTGTCCCTGTGCAGGGATTTATCCTGGGTTAAAAATGAGCAGATTTCACCTCCCCACCACCCTTCTGTCGGTGCTTGGGACTCAGCAGAGCAAATCCTGCTGCCTGCAGAGCTTGTGCAGGCAGGATCCCACAAAATCCATCCGCAAAATCCATCCCCAAAATCCATCCCCCAAAATCCATCCCCAAAATCCATCCTCCAAAATCCATCCCCAAAATCCATCCCCAAAATCCATCCCCAATCTCCATCTCTTGTGCAGGATCCCATCCTTCCAGGAAGGATCCCCCAAAATCCATCCCTTGTGCAGCCAGGGAGGGTTCCCCCAAAATCCCCAAAGTCCATCCCCAAAATCCATCCCCAAAACCCATCCCCAAACCCATCCCTTGTGGAGCCAGGTAGGATCCCCAAAATCCATCTCCCAAAATCCATCCCCAAAAATCCATTCCCAAACCCATCCCTTGTGCAGCCCGGAAGGATCCCCCAAAATCCATCCCCAAAATCCATCCCCCAAAATCCATCCCCAAAATCTATCCCCAAAACCCATCCCCAAACCCATCCCTTGTGCAGCCAGGGAGGGTTCCCCCAAAATCCATCCCCAAAATCCATCCCCAAAATCCATCCCCCAAAATCCATCCCCAAAAATCCATCCCCAAACCCATCCCTTGTGCAGCCAGGGAGGGTTCCCCAAAAATCCATCCCCAAAATCCATCCCCCAAAACCCATCCCCAAACCCATCCCTTGTGCAGCCAGGGAGGATCCCCCAAAATCCATCCCCCAAAATCCCCCAAATCCCTCCCCAACCCCGTCCCTCGTTCAGCCGGGCCGGTTCCCCCCCTCCATCCCAAAGCCAGCAGCACCACGAGCTCATTTTTCATTTCTCAGCTCCTTTCCAGCCTCCTCCGGGCTCCGGCTCCAGGCAGGAGCCAGCCGGGCAGACTCACCAATATTTTCATAATTAACTGCCCCAGAATGTTCATAATTTGTAAACACAGTAAAAGAGCCGGGAGACAGAGGGGCAGCGTGTGTGTGACGGGCAGGGGGAGGCGAGGAGGGAGGGAAACGTTTCCTCAGGCAATTCACGGTGGATTCGGGAAATCTGGGAAGGTGCCCGCTGCCGTTAAGTGATCGGGCTCACGGCTCAAAGCGATTTTTCTTGAAGTGTCACCGCTGCACACACAACCACCGTGTGTTCTTTTCTTGGCTCCGCTTCCCCCGCCGCTGCTCCAAGGCTGCTCCAGCCTGGTTTGCATCCATTCGCTCCAGCAGGGAACGGGACAAAACTGGGGTTTGATGCCTGGGCTCCTCCTTCTCCTCCTCCTCCCGCTTCCACCAGAAGGGGCCCTCCCGATTTTTTGGGATTTGGACAGGAGTGTTGGGAGCTAATGGACAGCAAGGGCGAGGATGTGTGTCTGTGTGCAGGAGTGGAAAAGGAATTAAAAAATGTCAGGAGCCATCCAAAGCGTGTTTGCCAGACTGGACTGATGTGGCAGCTCCAGACTCCAGCACTGCCTCTGCTGCTGGGCTTGGGCTCCAGATGCTCCCCCAAAATCCACTCCCAAAATCCCCAAAATCTATCCCCAAAATCCATCCCCCAATCTATCCCCAAAATCCATCCCCAAAATCCATCTCCAAAATCCATCCCCCAAAATCCACTCCCAAAATCCCCAAAATCTATCCCCAAAATCCATCCCCCAATCTATCCCCAAAATCCATCCCCAAAATCCATCTCCAAAATCCATCCCCCAAAATCCATCCCCAAAATCCATCCCCAAAATCCATCCCCAAAACCCATCCCCAAAATCCATCCCCAAAATCCATCCCTCAAAATCCATCCCCCAATCTGTCCCCAAAATCTATCCCCAAAATCCATCCCCAAAATCCATCTCCAAAATCCATCCCCAAAATCCATCCCCCAATCTATCCCCAAAATCCATCCCCAAAATCCAAATCTATCCCCAAAATCCATCCCCCAAATCCATCCCCCCCCAATCTATTCCCAAAATCCATCCCCCAATCTATCCCAAAAATCCATCCCTTGTGCAGTTGGGCAGGATCCCCCAAAATCCATCCCCCAAAATCCATTCCCAAAATCCATCCCCCAAAATCCATCCCCAAAATCCATCCCCAAACCCACCCTGTGTGCAGCCAGTGAGGATCCCCCAAAATCCATCCCCGAATTCCATCCCCAAAATCCATCCCCAAATTCCACCTCCAAAATCCATCCCCAAAATCCATCCCCAAAGGTTTCTGTCCAAACAGGAGACAGAGGAGTCCCTTTCTGGCTTTATTCCAATGAAGGCAGAGGCCTTGGGGCATTTCCCTCTCCGATTTTTGGAGGGTGCAGCCTCCCTTTTTATCCCAATTTCCCAGCCACATTTCCCTTCTCTTTCCCCATTCCTGAGGTACTTGAGAGGTTCAGACTTCCCAAAACACCTGATCCCAGAGATTCCCCTCTGATGTACAGCCCTACAGAAGCTGGGATCCTGAGGCACCCCAGAGGCTGTGGGAGCCCCGAGCTGGGGGTGCTGGGGGTGCTGGGGGTGTCCTCCTTCCTCCCATGCACAGCAAAGCAGAGTCCATGGTGTGCACACACAAATTCTGTCCCAAAATTTGGATTTTGTGTCCTCCTTCCTCCCATGCACAGCACGGAGTTGGTGTGCACACACAAATTCTGTCCAAAATTTGGATTTTGGGTCCTCCTTTCCCTCCTTCCTCCCATGCACAGCGCAAGCAGAGTCCATGGTGTGCACACACAAATTCTGTCCCAAATTTGGATTCTGCATCCTCCTTTCCCTCCTTCCTCCCATGCACAGCACAAGCAGAGTCCATGTCCACACACAAATTCTGTCCCAAAATTTGGATTTTGTGTCCTCCTTCCTCCCATGCACAGCACAAGCAGAGTCCATGTCCACACACAAATTCTGTCCCAAAATTTGGATTTTGGGTCCTCCTTCCTCCCATGCACAGCACAGTGTCGGTGTGCGCACACAAATTCTGTCCAGAATTAGGATTTTGGGTCCTCCTTTCCCTCCTTCCTCCCATGCACAGCACAAGCAGAGTCCATGGTGTGCACACACAAATTCTGTCCAGAATTAGGATTTTGGGTCCTCCTTCCTTCCATGCACAGCACAAGCAGAGTCCCTGGTGTGCGCACACAAATTCTGTCCCAAATTTGGATTTTGTGTCCTCCTTCCTCCCATGCACAGCACAGTGTCGGTGTGCGCACACAAATTCTGTCCCAAATTTGGATTTTGTGTCCTCCTTCCTCCTTTCCCTCCTTCCTCCCATGCACAGCACGGAGTTGGTGTGCACACACAAATTCTGTCCCAAATTTGGATTTTTTGTGTCCTCCTTCCTCCCATGCACAGCACAGAGTCCCGGCTGTGCACACACACAAATTCTGTCCCAAACTTGGATTTTGGGTCCTCTTTTCCCTCCTTCCTCCCATGCACAGCACAGAGTTGGTGTGCACACACAAATTCTGTCCAGAATTAGGATTTTGGGTCCTCCTTCCTCCCATGCACAGCACAGAGTCCCGGCTGTGCACACACACAAATTCTGGCCCGATTTTGAAAGCAACCTGGAACAATTTGCCCAAATTCCCGGCAGGAACGCGGTGTCCTGCTTTCTGCTGCTGGTTTTTCCCCCTGTTAAATAAAAGATAAATGGCAGACAACCCCTCACTCATCCCCATCCGCCTCCTGAGCCCCACACTCCCAGCCCAGCGAGGCACCCAAGGCGGAGCTGAGGAGCTTGCCAGGATAACAAAGGCTGCCTGGAGGTGAGGAAATGTTTTCCCTGGGTTCTGTGAGCTGTGGTTTCCCCTTTTTGGGGGCGTCAGAGGCTTTCAGCTCTGTCAGACACCCGGCCAGACGAGGGAGGGATTAGCAGAGCTCCCTGGTATTGTTCTAGGGGTGGTTTTAATCCACCCACAGCTCTTGGCACCGCTGCTGCCGCTGCTGCTGCTCCCACTCCAGGAAATCTTGAACTGTTTATTGATTCAAAGGCAAGAAATAGAACATTGGGATGGAGATAATTGGCCGGAGACATCATCTGCAAGTCACCCAAATAAATATTTCCATTAATTGAGACCCAGCTCTGGGGGAGGAAGGAGCAGCCTGACTCAGGAGTGAGAATTTCTTGCAAATCTCCATTTTCTTGTTTGTTTTTTTTCACGGGCAGACCCTCAAGCGCTGCCTTAGCTGAAGATGTCACAGCACCAGACCAGGTGCCCGAGTCCACACCAGGCCTGATTTGGGCTGGACTAAGTTTGGCCTTGCTAGGAGAGGGCTGGTTGGTCTGCCTGGGCTGTTTCAGGGTTTCACTGCAGATATTTCAGTGCTTCAGTGCAGATATTTCAACATTTCAGTGCAGATATTTCAACATTTCACTGCAGATATTTCAGGGTTTCAGTGCAGATATTTCAGTGTTTTACTGCAGATATTTCAGTGTTTCAGTGCAGATATTTCAGTGCTTCAGTGCAGATATTTCAGGGTTTCAGTGCAGATATTTCAATGTTTCAATGCAGATATTTCAGATTTCAATGCAGATATTTCAGTGTTTTAGTGCAGATATTTCAGTGCTGCACTGTAGATATTTCAGGGTTTCAGTGCAGGTATTTCAGGATTTCAATGCAGATATTTCAGATTTCAATGCAGATATTTCAGGGTTTCAATGCAGATATTTCAGGGTTTTAGTGCAGATATTTCAGAGCTCCAGAGCAGACATTTCAGGGTTCCATTGCAGATATTTCAATGTTTCAATGCAGATATTTCAGGATTTCAATGCAGATATTTCAGTGTTTCCATGCAGATATTTCAGGGTTTTTTTCCCTCCAGAGATCTCTGGGCCTGGCTGCTCCTTGTGCCTGTCCTTAGGGACAGAGGGGTTGGATGTGCCTCACATCCTTAAATTGGGAGCTCCAGTCTTGAGAGAGCCCCACAAGTCTGATCAATCCCTGCAGAACACCCTCTCCTTTTTTAAGTTTTAATTTTTAAGTTTTAATATTTAAGTTTCAATTTTTAAGTTTCAATTGTTAAGTTTCGATTGTTAAGTTTCGATTGTTAAGTTTCGATTGTTAAGTTTCGATTTGCAAGTTTCGATTTTTAAGTTTTGATTTGCAAGTTTCGATTGTTAAAATTTAGAATTTAAGCTTCAATTTTCAGCTCCAATTCGTAACTTTTAATGTTTAATTTCCCCCTTTCGCACTCAGAAATATCCACAGGCTGCTGCTTTGAGCCATCCAAGTTTTTGCAAGAGGCCGACTGGATCCCAAGCTTTTTTGGGGAGAAAAAAAATTCCCATTTAAAGGCTGCTTGGACAGCGTGGAAAAATGCTGCTGGAGGGAGTTGAGTCCCTCAGGGTCACTCTGGGCCCTCTGCTCCTGTGTCCCTCTCATCTCTCCGGAGCTGGGGAGGATGGAGCTGCTCCAAAGCGCTCAGAAGAGCAAGGGCAGTAAAAGCAGAGCAACATTGATCAAATTTCAGCCTCTGCAGCACCAAGGGCTGGGCTCCTCGCATGAAAGCTCCTGCACTGCACAGAAACCCTGAACTGAAGCGTCCCCTTTTTATTTTTTCTGATTTTCCCCCCCCCTCCCTATTTTTCTAATTAAGCAGGACTCCTCTCCTCGCCGCCTCTCATTTTACAGCAAATTAGATCTGAAATCAGAGCTGCTTTCCCCGCTTCCCTGAGCTCCACTGACTGCCCTCCATGGAGGAACATTTTGTTTGGGCCTGGGAGAGGGGGCAGGAGCCAAGAACAGTTGGAAACAGGCTGGAAATGTCCAAGGAACTCCTGTGCTGCTGCAGGGCACGGCCCAGGGACAGGGAGAGCTGGGGCGGAGGGAGGGAAACGGCCAGGAGGGCAGAGGGCATTGCTGGCCACACAGAAAAGCAGAATTTACCATTCTCCAGGGGTAAAGAATTTATTTAGGGGTAAAGAATTTATTTAGAGGTGAAGAATTTCCAGGATTTATCCTTTTCCAGGGGTGAAGAATTTATTTAGGGGTAAAGAATTTCCAGGATTTATCCTTTTCCAGGGGTAAAGAATTTATTTAGGGGTAAAGAATTTATTTAGAGGTAAAGAATTTCCAGGGGTAAAGAATTTATTTAGGGGTAAAGAATTTCCAGGATTTATCCTTTTCCAGGGGTAAAGAATTTATTTAGGGGTAAAGAATTTATTTAGAGGTAAAGAATTTCCAGGGGTAAAGAATTTATTTAGGGGTAAAGAATTTCCAGGATTTATCCTTTTCCAGGGGTAAAGAATTTATTTAGGGGTAAAGAATTTCCAGGGGTAAAGAATTTATTTAGAGGTAAAGAATTTCCAGGATTTACCTCTTTTTTCCAGGGGTAAATAATTTATTTAGAGGTAAAGAATTTATTTAGAGGTGAAGAATTTCCAGGATTTATCCTTTTCTAGGGGTAAAGAATTTATTTTGAGGTAAAGAATTTCCAGAATTTACCCCCTTTTTCCAGGGGTAAAGAATTTATTTAGGGGTAAAGAATTTCCAGGATTTATCCTTTTCCAGGGGTAAAGAATTTATTTTGAGGTAAAAATTTCCAGAATTTACCCCTTTTTTCCAGGGGTAAAGAATTTATTTCGAGGCAAAGAATTTCCAGGATTTATCCTTTTCCAGGGGTAAAGAATTTATTTAGGGGTAAAGAATTTATTTAGAGGTAAAGAATTTCCAGGATTTACCCCTTTTTTTCCAGGCTGGAAAAGACCAGATTTATGGCTTGCTGCTTGTCGTGGAATATCAGGCAGGTAAATAAAATTCTTCATGCCCAACATCCCACTGGAAGGTGAAGAAAATGAGGATTTTAGTACAAAGAGATGGGTGTTTTAAAGGAATAACCCCCCAGTCCTGTCCTGTGCAGCCTCAAACCTTCATTTTCTCCAGAGGAAATGGAGCCTGGGAATTCTGTCAGGGTTAAAAACTGAGCCCACCTCGAGGTGTGTTAGGGTGGAAAAACATCACTGCGTCTTTTCAGGAGCCTTGGGAAATAATCTGAAATCCAAAGAGTTCATGGGATGGAGGGATGAAAAAAAGCCCTTCCCTCCCTGGGCTGTGCTGAGCTGGATGGGCCTTGAGGCTGCTGCTCCTTCCTCAACCTTCTTGCCTTGCAAAAGGAAATGAAAAAATCTCATTTTGCTGCTTCCCAGCCCTGGGTTTTGCAGAGCTGGGCTGCAGGAGCAAGGCCTTGGGAGTTCCACTCCTTCCTTAAACTTCTTGCCCTATAAAAAGATGAAAATCCTCCCTTTTTGCTTCTTCCGAGCCTTGGGATGTGCTGAGCTGGGCTCAGGAGCAGGGCCTTGATGCTGCTCCTTTCTCAACCTTCTTGCCTTGTGTAAGGAAATAAAAAAGTCTCATTTTGCTGCTTGTGAGTCCTTGGATGTGCTGAGTTGGGCTTCAGGAGCAGAACCTTGATGGTGCTGCTCTTCCCTCAAATTTCCTGCCTTGCAAATGGACCAAAAATCTTCTCATTTTGCTGCTTCCCAACCCTGGGTTCTGCTGATCTGGGCTGCAGGAGCAGGGCCTTGATGGTGCTGCTCCTTTCTCAACCTTCTTGCCCTGCAAAAGGAAATAAAAAAATCTCATTTTGGTGCTTCGCAGCACTGGGTTTTGCAGAGCTGGACTGCAGGAGCAAGGCCTTGGGAGTTCCACTCCTTCCTTAAACTTCTTGCCCTATAAAAAGATGAAAATCCTCCCTTTTTGCTGCTTCCGAGCCTTGGGATGTGCTGAGCTGGGCTCAGGAACAGGGCCTTGATGGTGCTGCTCCTTTCTCAACCTTCTTGCCTTGCAAAAGGAAATGAAAAATCTCATTTTGCTGCTTCCCAGCCCTGGGTTTTGCAGAGCTGGGCTGCAGGAGGAAGGCCTTGGGAGCTCCACTCCTTCCTTAAACTTCTTGCCCTATAAAAGGATGAAAATCCTCCCTTTTTGCTGCTTCTGAGCCCTGGGTTCTGCTGAGCTGGGCTTAGGAACAGAGCCTTGATGCTGCTGCTCCTTCCTCAAACTTCTTGCCTTGCAAAAGGAAATAAAAAATCTCATTTTGTTGTTTCCCAACCCTGGGATGTGCTGACGAGCAGGGCCTTGATGGTGCTGCTCTTCCCTCAAATTTCCTGCCTTGCAAATGGACCAAAAACTTCTCATTTTGCTGCTTCCCAGCCCTGGGTTCTGCTGAGCTGGGCTCAGGATCAGGGCCTTGATGGTGCTGCTCCTTTCTCAACCTTCTTGCCCTGCAAAAGGAAATAAAAAAATCTCATTTTGGTGCTTCCCAGCCCTGAGTTCTGCTGAGTTGGGCTGCAGGAGCAGAGCTTTGGCAATTCCACTCCTTTCTTAAACTCCTTACCCTATAGAAGGATGAAAATTCTCCCTTTTTGCTGCTTCCAAGTCTTGGGATGTGCTGAGCTGGACAGGCCTTGATGGTGCTGCTCCTTCCTCAAACTTCTCACCTTGCAAAAGGGAAAAAAAAAATCTCATTTTGCTGCTTGTGAGCCCTGGGTTCTGCTGAGTTGGGCTTAGGAACAGGGCCTTGATGCTTCTGCTCCTTCCTCAAATTTCCTGCCTTGCAAATGGACAAAAATCTTCGCATTTTGGTGCTTCCCAGCCCTGGGTTCTGCTGAGCTGGGCTGAGGGAGCGAGGCCTTGTTTGTGCTGCTCCTTTCTCAAACTTCTGCCTTGTGAAAGGAAATCAAAAATCTCATTTTGCTGCTTGTGAGCCCTGGGTTCTGCTGAGTTGGGCTTAGGAACAGGGCCTTGATAATGCTGCTCCTTCCTCAAATTTCCTGCCTTGCAAATGGCCAAAAATCTTCGCATTTTGATGCTTCCCAGCCCTGGGATTTGCTGAGGAGCAGGGCCTTGATGCTGCTGCTCTTTCCTCAAATTTCCTGTCCCTCAAATGGACAAAAATCCTCCATTTTTGCTGCTTCTGAGTCCTGGGTTCTGCTGAGCTGGGCTGCAGGAGCAGGGCCTTGATGCTGCTGCTCCTTCCTCAACCTTCTTGCCTTGTGAAAGGAAATCAAAAATCTCATTTTGCTGCTTGTGAGCCCTGAGTTTTGCAGAGCTGGGCTGCAGGAACAGAACCTTGATGGCACCATTCCATCCTCAACCTTCTTGCCTTGCGAAAGGAAATAAAAAATTCTCATTTTGCTGCTCGTGAGCCCTGGGTTCTGCTGAGCTGGTCTTAGGAACAGAGCCTTGATAATGCTGCTCCTTTCTCAACCTTCTTGCCTTGCGAAAGGAAATAAAAAAATCTCATTTTGCTGCTCGTGAGCCCTCGTTTTGCTGCTTGTGAGCCCTGGGAGGTGCTGAGCAGCCAGGCTGGGCTGCAGCATCCCCTCAGAGCCCTGCTGAGCCCCTCCAACACGCCCAAATCGGCAGCAGCAGCAAGAACAGGAACAAGAACAAACAGCCGGTTGTGCGCTCGGGGTTGGGGGGAAGAGGTCCCCGAATGCCTGGGCAGAAATAACCAAAAAATCCAAATTACAATAAACAAAGGCCATGTGCTTGCACAAAAAACCCAAAAATCTCCCACTGGGAGCCGTCGCAGCCCTCAGTCCCATCTGTCCATAACCCAGCTGCTCTGCGGGGGCTGCTCAGCATCTCCCCCTGTTTTTCCAGGCGTCCTGGCTGCACCCTCCCAGTGATTTTCAGCCCTGCTCTCTGTGCCTGCTCCCCTGTTTGCTTTGCTCTTGACCTCACCACTCCTATCTTGCTGCTGTTGCAAAACCCATTCTGGTTCTTAAATCCCACTTCTCCCCGTCCTGGTGGGGAAAAGCTGGGTTTGTTCCTGGGGCAGGAAATTTCCAGCCCTGAGCTGCCTCTGGATCCCCCTCCCGGGTGCCTCAGCTTTCTTAATGATCTTTTATCACTCATTAGCTTTGTTCATTAGGTGAGAATCTGGGGCGGCTTTAATTGAGTTGGCCCAGAGATGTGGAGATAATGAAGGACTATCAGGGCTGCATCTGGGCAGGAATGAGACAAGTCAGCTGGAGCTGCCGGGCTTTGGGGTGCCTCAGAAACGGCAATTGCAGACACCTGGGCTGTGCATGGACTTGTTTGACAGCTTCCCTCCATGCCAGGTGAAAGTTCCCTGGATCCAGCAGAGAATCCTTGAGAAAGGCAAAGAGAAAACCTGGTTCCACTTCAAACCCCCAGCCAGCCCTCAATGCTCTTTCTTAACCTCATGGCAGCTTATCAGGAGCTCTTTATTCTGCAGTTTCAGGGAGAATTTCTCTGGTTTATTTTCCTGGTATTGTTTTGATTTCATCCCAACTCCAATTTCTCTTTCCCAGCAGGGATCCTCTGCAATTACAGCGTCACTCATCGTTTCCCATATTACCTGCATTGCATCACTGGGGCTGGCACCTGGGCTGGAAGGGAAAAATGTCATTTTAGCTTGGCTCCAATGCTCCCAGAGATGTTTCTGGGCCAGGCACCAGAGTGCTGCAAATGAATCTGCCCTAAAAGATGGATTTGTTATGAAAAAATTAAAGCCTAGAAGCTTTTAAAGGATTTCTCTCTGTGAACTCTGGGATGAAGGGACCCTTTCCTTTCCTTTCCTTTCCTTTCCTTTCCTTTCCTTTCCTTTCCTTTCCTTTCCTTTCCTTTCCTTTCCTTTCCTTTCCTTTCCTTTCCTTTCCTTTCCTTTCCTTTCCTTTCCTTTCCTTTCCTTTCCTTTCCTTTCCTTTCCTTTCCTTTCCTTTCCTTTCCTTTCCTTTCCCTTTCCTTTCCTTTCCTTTCCTTTCCTTTCCTTTCCTTTCCTTTCCTTTCCTTTCCTTTCCTTTCCTTTCCTTTCCTTTCCTTTCCTTTCCTTTCCTTTCCTTTCCTTTCCTTTCCTTTCCTTTCCTTTCCTTTCCTTTCCTTTCCTTTCCTTTCCTTTCCTTTCCTTTCCCTTTCCCCTTTCCCCTTTCCCCTTTCCCCTTTCCCCTTTCCCCTTTCCCCTTTCCCCTTTCCCCTTTCCCCTTTCCCCTTTCCCCTTTCCCCTTTCCCCTTTCCCCTTTCCCCTTTCCCCTTTCCCCTTTCCCCTTTCCCCTTTCCCCTTTCCCCTTTTTCCTTTCCTTTCTTTTCCTTTCCCCCTTTTCCCCTTCCCTTCCTCACTTTTATCAGTCTGAAATATCTTCCTTTCCTTCCCTTTTCCTCTCTTTTCCTTTCCTTTTCCTTTCCTTTCCCTTTCCTTTCCTTGAAATTTTCTTTCCTTGAAATTTCCCTTCCCTTTCTGAGATATCCTCCCTGATGACTTCACAACTTTCCCCTTCCATTTAAAAAAGTCAATTGTGACCATTTCCCTTCCAATTGAAGTGTTTCATGCAGAAAAAAAAAAAAAAGAGAATTATTTCACCTCCCTGCAGCAGGGGGATGCTGATGTGTGGGGTTCCCCACTGGGTTTCTGAACACTTTTTGTCCCCTCACCAAAAATTCTCATTTTTGCGCATCTCCTGAGGCCAAAATGAATCTCCCTGGTGATTTCTGACCCTCAGGTGAGCCCATCCTGGAGCACCCCACACCCTGCTCACACTGACTGCCCAGCAAAGCAGAGACTCAACCCAACGCGTTTGTTTTGCAATAATCCCTGCAAACAGAGCATGATAGCGGCTCCAGGAACTCCTTCCCTTTCCTTTTGGCACTTGCAGCTCTTCTTGAAATAAACAGGTAACTTACAGGCCTCGGGGGGACCTTAAAAACCACTTGTCCCTCTATCATTTTTCCACTTCCCAGCTCCCGCCCGGCGCAAAGAGCCCTGCAATGTTATTTATGTTCCTGCAGACTTGGCAGGGCTCATAATGGGCCGTGTTTTTTGGGGGCTGGGGGGAAGGCGGGGGGGGGGCACAAATTTCCACTCATTTTGTATAATTATGATACAGAAAATATTTGGAGATGGTGTTTTTGGACTGCTGTGCTCGGGGCTGGCTCCTACGTGAGCCTGACACGTTTTGCCCCTTGCCTGGGGGATATTTACACCCTGCTCGGTGGCTTTGGGGGTGACATCATGGGGCACAGGCAAGAAGTTGCATTTTTTTGGGGCTGTTCTTTGTCAGTTGGCTTGGTTGGAATTCCCTCTGCCACAAACGAAACAAACCATGAAAGGAAAAAATCCCCCTGAACCCCCTCAGCTCATCCACAGGCAGGATTGGGTTGGGATTTTTTGTCAAAAAATGTTGTCCTGGTTTCTCTTTTTGGGTGTGTGGGCTGCTCAGTGGTGAAAATCGCTGGAGAATATCTGTAGGGGTTCCTGGAATAGCCAAATTTCAATTAAATTTGCACCCAAATAGAGGAGCCTGTGGGTGTGTGGGGTGCTTAGTGGTGAAAATCGCTGGGGAAAATCTGTAGGGGTTCCTGGAATAGCCAAATTTCAATTAAATTTGCACCCAAATAGCCTTTGGGTGTGTGGGGTGCTCAGTGGTGAAAATCACTGTGGAAGATCTTCAGGGGTACCTGGAAAAGCCAAATTTCAATAAAAGTTGAGTGTGCAGCTCGGCTGGGTGCTTCTGGTGACTGCTGCTGCCTTCTCCTACATCTTGGACCATCAGTGTCCTCCCAGAGGGAAAAAGGAGGTGTCCTGGGAGGCCCAAGGTTCACCTGGCACCCAGAGGAGCTTCAAAGGGAAAAGGGGAATAAAAGGGGAATCCTGGGAATCACTGGAATCCCCAGGTCACGCTTTTCCAGAGCCTGGAAAATCCAACATCCCGAGCATCCTTCTGGAAGTCCTGCTCAGCCTCTTCCCCCAGCGATTGCTGACCCTGATTTACCTCAGGGCAGGGAAATGTTCCAGGCTGAGGCAGCTCCATCCAGAGACTCAAATTTCCCCCCAGAACGAAGCCCCTTTTTTCCTTTTTATCCCCAAAGCTCTCCCAGTTCCTGGTTCCCCTCCCCAGCCTCAATAATTGCTTTTTTTGTGCCTCCCAGGCACGGGGAGAAAAGCCCCACAGAACTGGAGGCGAGGCAGACAGATTTCAATTAGCAATGCCCACAAACCATCTGATTAAATCCATAAAAATAATATCTTCCCACCTCAGCAGCTCGCCATGCCCCCTAAATTAAAATAAACACTTCCAGCCTCGACTTTTTTTTGTTCATTGTAATCGTCCCAAATCGGTGGCTCCAGCCTCCCTCGCTGGCTTCTGTAAAAATAATTCCATTTTCCTGCTGAACCAAAGTGTCTTTATCCAGGCCTCATTTACCCAGGGGAATTACAAACAGGATGCTTGGATCCCAGAAAAATCCCCAGGAGCTGCTGATCCCAGTGCCAGGAATCAGGTGTGTGGCAGGGCAGTTATATGTATTATATAATTATATTTATGTATTATTAATTTAATAATATAATTGTTAAATTTATGTATTATATAATAATAGGTATAATTATATTGTCTTTATTATATTATGCCATACATTATTTTATATTATATTATGTATTATATATTATATATTATATATTATATATTATATATTATATATTATATATTATATATTAGCCTACATTATTACATATTACATATTACATACTATATATATTATATATAATATATAATAGATATTATGTATTATGTATAATATATAATATATTATATATTATATATTATATATTATATATTATATATTTTATATTAGCCTACATTATTACATATTACATATTACATACTATATATATTATATATAATATATAATAGATATTATGTATTATGTATTATGTATAATATATAATATATAATATATAATATATAATATATTATATATTATATATTATATATTATATATTATATATTATATATTATATATTATATATTATATACTATATATATATTTTATATATTACATAGTATATAATAGATAAAATTATATAAATAAAATTATATAAAATATATATACTATACAGTATATAGTATATAATAGATTATAATATATTATTATATATTATATTATTATATTATTATAATATATTATTATATATTGTATACTATATCTTATAGATTTTATATTATATATTCCCTATAATTATATATTATATGTTCCCCATAATTATTTATCTATTAATTTATTCTATATTAATATGCATATATTAATATAATTATATAATTATTAAATATATAATTAATATACATAATTAACATACATATTAATTTATTATATATTCCCTATATTGTCCTCTCTAGGGAATATCAGGGAATTTCCTGAGCTGGATGTGCCTCAGGGATCATTCAGTCCTGCCAGGACACGTTCCCACCCTATGCAACCCAAATTCTTCCAGATCATGGCAAAAATGCTGATTTGAACAGTCACGGGGCTTTTTTGGGAAAAAAAAACTTGGGGGAAAAGGAGATTTCTTGTCCTGCTCTGGTGCAATCCCAGGATCAAGAATTGATCCCTCATTTTAACACTGGATCTGGTCCTGCTGGAATCCAGACACAGAACTGGGCTGAGCTGGGGGAAAAGGAGATTTTTGGGATGCATCTGCCCAGGGTATTAACTGAGGGATTGGTGTAACCCCAAATGCACGGTGTAGGTGGAATAAATGGAATATTTGGGCTCTGGAGAGGCTGGAACTGCTGGCAGCTCCTGCTGGGGCTGGATCAAGCACCAGGGACATCCCTGGGGAAGGGAACCATGAGGAAAAGTGTCCTGGAGCAGAGGCTGTAACTAAAAACCTCATTTTGGGTTCTATTTGAAATATTGAGACACCAATTAAAACAAGAGAGCCACCATAAGGGAAGAGAAAAAGCGCAGGGAACTGCCATTCTTTGCTATTTTATCTCAAATTTTACTGTTTCAAAATGTATTCTTAGTCTCAAAGGCTGGAGGAGAAAACCAGGATAAGAAGAATTCTTTTCTTAACTATTTTGATTTATTTTTTTTCCTCTCCAAGTTTACTCCAGGAGAAGGGAATTTAGCAAATGTTCCAACCTGAAAATGTAGAGGAATACTTTGAATTTCTTAAATATGGGTGCAAAGATGCAAAGATGCAAATCCTTTTTGCATTTTTTTTCCTGCTTAACCTCCACCCCCAAACCAGATCCTTAATCAAGAGCCAGGATTTTCCCTCAGAGCAGGGAAAATTGGGATATTTTGGATATGTTGCAGTTGTTTTCACCCCAGAGCAGGAGCAGGTTGTTCCTGCCCTCTCTTTCCTGCTTTGCTGTCCCTTTGTCCTGGGAATTTTGTCCAGAGCAGCCTTCCCAAAAGACAAAAGTCTTAAGTGTGAATAAACTGATAATTTGTAGCTTCTCCCCCTGAAGCATGTAGTTTGGCAGATTTTGCAAATTCAGGCAGATTTTTTATATTATGAGAACATATCTAAGACATAATTCTTTCTCCCACATCAAGTGTCTCCTCAAAGATTGTGGAAGAGAAACTTTTAATTTCTAAATGAAAAAAAAAAAAAAAATCTGCGTGCATGAAAGCTTTTTCTTAGCCTCATTTTTGGAACTGTGTGAGTTTTTCCTGGGAGTGGGAGGACAGAATTTGCAAAAATGTTTCTCTGCAGGGTTTGGTTGTGATCAGCGATTCCCTGCCCAGGCCAGGCTCTTATCACCTGCCCTTGGGATGCTCAGACTCTGCTGGGTGAGGTTTGGATTTGGGGAATGTTTGAAGGATTTTTCAAATCCTTCCTGGACTCAGTGCAGCCTCTTGCAGGCCGCTGCTCCAGCAAGGATTTAATGGGGTTTTTAATGGGGTTTTTATTGTTCCTGATATTGCCGAGCTGCAGGGGAGAGGTGGGGAGGAATCCTGTGTTAATGCTGGCCTCAGCCTGGAATAATCCCAGCAAAGCTTTTATGGGGCTTTGCTACTGAGCAGGGCCCTTGAAAAGGGACTTTCCTCCACTTTGGTAGCCACTGTCATGCCTCAGGTTTTGGCTTTGCTATTTTTCAGGTTCTGTGCTGCTTTAGTGTGTGGGTCTGAGCTTCACAGTAATTCCAAAACATTGCAAGTTGTAAATGGCAGGGAAGGCAGGAGGTGGCAATACCATGCTCAAACTAGAGACAAGAAAGGAAAAAAGAGATAAAATCCCCCCAAAAGTTTTGCTGCAAATGCTCACCTTGGGTACAACCTCTTGCAAAATGCTTTGGGATGGAATAGTCAAAGATTATTTATTCCAAAACATTGTAAGATGAAAATGACAGCTCAGGGTGAAAGAGTTGAAGGGTTGGGTGTCCAGAGTAACAAAAAAACACCTAAAAATCAGAACCTTGGCACTGTGAGAGGTTCCTGGATGAAGAAAATCATCTGTGGAAGTCATTTCCTGTTGCTCATTGAACATCCATTGCTCTCCTCTGGATCTAATTCATGATTGTGGGGATGAGAATCTGATTTTTTGGGCAGTGACCTCCAAACCCAGTGAAGCTCCAGATCAGGTGGGGTTTCCAAAATGATGCCCAAAAGCCCTGGACAGAGGGATGGAGTGACATCAGTGATGGCTCAGGTTTGAGCTTTTCTATGTTTCAGGTTCTGTGCTGCTTTAGTGTGTGGGGCTGGGCTCACATCAGGGGATGCTGAGCTCTGTGCACAGAGCAGGGACACAAAACAATTCCTGCTCCAGCTGGGCACCAAGGACAAATGATCCAAATCTCAGCCCAGGAGCACAAACCCCGTGGGCTGGAGAGAGAAAAACAAGCAGGGTGGGACTGCAGGGGCTAAAGCTGGAATGGGACAATGAACTGCAAGGTGCAAATGGAGCAGAACTGATCCCAGGGAGAGACCCCGTGCCCGGCCGTGCATTTTGGGGCCATTTTGGTACCTCTTGGGTTAATTTTGGGACCATTTTGGTTCATTTTGTGACCATTTTGGTTCATCTTGGGTGCAGCCCTGGCTGGGCTCTGGTGCTGCCCAAGGTGGATCCATGGAGGAGATGCTTTGAATAAATCCCTGCTTTATTCTGGAGCTCTGCCCAGCCTCTGCTCCAGCTCAGCCTCCCCAAGGCACCCCTGGCAGCAACAGCAAAGGTCCCTCAGCTGTGAGCTGGGGCTCTGAGCAGAGCCCAGGAGCTTCCTGGCTGTGCCATTCCCCATTTCTGTCCTGGGGCAGTGCCTGGCTGTGCAGATGAGCAGATAAACTCCCCATTCCTCGGGAATTCTGCCCCTAATTCCCAATGCCCCGAGCAGCAGCAGGAGCTGAGCCCGATGTGATCGGCCTCATTCATCTCCCTTTGCTCGCACCCTCCCTGCTCCGAGCACGGCAGGGCCCAGCACAGTGAGATCCCGGTTTTATCTCGGTTCAGGGATCTCTCCTTATTTATTTAAACCTCTGCTGCCTCCAGCTCCAGTAACGATGCTGCTGCCCTCAGCATCACGGCCCCTGCCAACAACAACAAGCTCCATTTAGTCTGCTACAGCTTCCTACAGAGAATTGTTTTCTCACTTTACTCCTGATCCTCAACCCTTTCAAAATAGGCAAAGCCTAAAAATTATCCCCAACAGGCTTTTGCATTCATCCACTTTGAAACAAAGCCTTTACACATGTTTGTTCTGCAGGGTCCCACTGATTTTGCCCTTTGCAAACTTTTCTCCCATTGCTTCTCTCCAAGGCTTTTCCTTCCAGGGCTTTTTTTATGTGAATGTGAAAGGCTGGAATGGGACAGAGACAAAAAAAAAAAATTAACAATAAAAAGGACAGAAAAAAAATCCAATATGTATTTCTTTTATTTGATTCCCAGTTCCTTATTTATGCATCTACACACACACACACAGGGGCAGAAGCTGTGTTCTAATCCTACAATAATTGGCTCTGGAAAAACAGGAGATGATGATGATGATGATGATGATGATGATAATAATAATAACAACAATAATAATAACAACAACAACAATAATAATAATAATAATAATAATAATAATAATAATAATAATAATAATAATAATAATAATAATAATAATAATAATAATAATAATAATAACAATAATCTTATGAGTGGCCAGAATCAAAAGAGCTGCTGGAATGATGGGGAAATTAATCCTGAGTGTGCATGGGCACCCCAGCAGTACCAGGGAGAGAAAAATCCTCCCCTGTGCCTGCTCCTGTCTGCAGATCCCTGATCCAGCCCCAGCAGGAGCTGCCAGCAGTGCCAGCCCCTCCAGAGCCCAAATATTCCATTTATTCCACCTACACCGTGCATTTGGGGTTACACCAATCCCTCAGTTAATAACCTGGGGAGATGCATCCCAAAAATCTCCTTTTCCCCCAGCTGAGCCCAGTTCTGTGTCTGAATTCCAGCAGGACCAGATCCAGTGTTAAAATAAGGGATCAGTAAGGGATCAACGCTCAGTCCTGGGATTGCACCAGAGCAGGACAAGAAATCTCCTTTTTTCCCAAGGTTTTTTCCCCAAAAAAACACAATTTTTTCCCCAAAGTCACAGCCCTGTGATTGTTAAATGAGCATTTTTGCCATGATCAGGAAGAATTTGGGTTGCATAGGGTGGGATGTCCTGTGCAGGACCCAATGGTCCCTGAGGCCCATGGTGGAGGAGACAGAAGCTGAGGTGGCTCCATGCAAGGAGCTCAGCAATTCCTGTCCTGCTGTCCTGGGCTGTTCCCAGCCTGGAACAGGGAACTCAGAGCTGTCAAAAACCCCACACAACCCCTGAGCCTTTGGTTTTGGTCAGTTTTCTCCCTAAGCCTGGCTCTGCTGGGACAAGCGCAGCCTGGGAGGGCTCTGTGGCGGCTTTGTGCTCTCCAGCCTCCCTCTCTCCACAAACAGCAGAGGGAAAATCCCCAAAACAGCGGAGGGAAAACGCCAAACAGGCTGCTCTGCCTGCAGGACACTGCTTTGGAGCAAGGTGTGAAGAGGAAATCCGTGTCCTGAGCAGCCCACCCTGGGATGTGCTGAGGGGAAAATGCTCCTCCAGGAGGAGCAGCTCTGGCTGAGCTCCTGCAGCTCCTCTCTGCTGTCCCTCAGTTTTGGGCTCTCTAGCTGCTCACAGTGACCCCAAGATGCCTTGGGCAGTCTCTTTTCCCAGCCTGGCAGTCAAAGGAGTCAGAGCTCTTCAGTTCTCGGTCTCAAGGCCGTTTATTGTTCCTTATCTATAAAATTCTCTCTCCTGTGCAGCCGAGGTCCGTTCAGCAGGACAGACAGAGGCACTCTGCCTGCCCCGGGCTGGTGTTATCCTTTTATACCCAAAGCCACGTGTGCATTATTTACCACGAGTTCCCAGAAACTCCGCATTAAACATCGCGGCAGAACTCGGGGGCTGTTCGCGCACACCAGGGGCTGGGCAGGGGCAGCAGCTGCTCAGCTTTCCCCTCTCGGGGTCTCTGCTGCTCACAGTGACCCCAGCATGGGTTGGGAAGTCTCTTTTCCCAGCCCGGTGGTTGAAGAAGGAGTCAGAGCTCTTCAGTTCTCGTTCTCAAGGTTGTTTATTGTTCCTTATCTATAAAATTCTTTCTCCTGCCCAGCCGAGGTGCGTCCAGCAGGACAGACAGAGGCACTCTGGTGTTATCTTTTTATACTAAAAACTACCTGTACAATATTTACCATAACTTCCCAATACCCATCACCCGTGTTAGACACTGAGCTTCCACTCTAAACCAATCCCAAAGTGCCACCAGCACAGCAGGAGATGGAGGCCAAGAAGAAGAAGAAGGAGAAAGGCTGGACATGCCCAGATTCCTCCATCTTGCCCCCTGAACCCCCATTCTAAAAACCCAAAAAATCCATTTTTCACCCCATGACAAACTAATTATTATCCTGCTTAGACTTTTGTGGCTTGCAGATCCTCATATAAGGTTGGTAATTTTTTCCATGGGTCATGATCAAACCCACAGGTGTGTCCTGGGCTCTGTGCCAGGGTCTCTGAGCCCCTGGCAGGGGTTTGGGCAATCCAGGACAGACAGAGGGATGCCCTGAATTCCAACACCTCAGGTGCAGAATTCCCAAGGATTTTGGTGTCAGGTGGCTCCAGCTGCTCTGGAACACGGTGAGACCCGAGCTCCTCGTTATTTTGGGGCAACATCTCTGCCTTGAGTGCATCAGCTCAGCCCAGGATGTGATTTCAGGGCTGGGCTGGAGCTGATCTCAGCCCCTGCTGCCCTGCCTGCTGCTCCAGCAGCAGCATCCCTGTGCCTCCCTAAGCCCAGCCCAGCCCAGCTCAGCTCAGCCCAGCTCAGCTCAGCTCAGCTCAGCTCAGCTCAGCTCAGCTCAGCTCAGCTCAGCTGCTCCAGAAGCACAGCCAGGCCTGGGAGCTCATCCAGCCCAAAGCCGAGCCCCTTCCCTGGGGGCTGCAGCAGGGGAAGTGTTTGGGATCCTCTGCATTTTAACAACACAGTCCCATGGGCATCCTCTTTCCCATTTTGGAGAGCATGGAATGCTGCTGTTATTTCTGTGAAATAATGGGAGGTGTCCTCTCCAACCTTCTGCCCCTTTTCACACGTACTCCAAAACCTCCACATCTCACTGGAGGCTCCAAAAAGCTGCTCTGGGTGGACAGCTGAGGTTTTCACTCTGGAGCAGCACATCCAGGATCCTGAACTGTCCCAAAACTCCAAAGGAGACAAGACCAAGAACACTGAACTCACTTCTCACGAGCCTCCTTCCTTGGCTGCTGTGGGGAGGACAATTTGCCCGCTCACAGGCGAAGCAGAACTTGTGCTGTGGCTTGGCTAAACTGTGCCAAACCCTGATCAACACTGGAGCACCAGTTTTGGAAAACGAGATATTTAACAGGGCCTGTTCCATCAGGCAGAGTCTTAGGAAGGGGAGCTCAGGCTGGAGGAGGAGTGGAAGGAGAGCTCTGAGTGGAAATGCATTCCCAGCACTTCCAACACCTCTTTTACCACAGAATTTTACCATTTTAGCAGGAAATTAAAATATTTATAACTGAGGGGGTGAGCTGTGATTAGTTTTGATTTGTAGGTGCTGGAAGGAACTTTTCACTTATCTGTTGCACTTGTGTTATCAAATCTGTGAGCATGACATAAAAGAGAATTTACAAAATCATTCCCAGCCACGTTTTCCAATTGCATTTGCAGGAGTCCATAAGAACAGTGATGTCTCTGGATGGTTCACACCACCAAAACTGTGGGGCAGAACTTTCTGGTTAAAATTCTCCCTGGTTAAAACAGAACTGGAGCAGCTCAGAGAACTGGATCTGCTCTTCACACATTTCTTGTTGAGAAGGTGGCTCCAGTGTGAAAGTCCTTTAAAAGTCCAGGCTGTATATCCAAAGTGAGCCCACCAGAAAAGAAAAACAATAAAGAAAGTAGCTTTGAAAGCCTGGGCAAAGGTCTGGAGGAGCCAGAGTTTTCCTTCCCTGCAGTAAAGCGTGGCTAAAACAACACAAACTCCTATGGCTTACTAATTTTTCAACCCAATATTTTCATATAATTTGTGTGCTTTATAAGCCTTGGAAAAGCCACAAGAGGCCACACATTTCTGATGTAATCGTCTTTGAATTCAACAAAGCCCATTACCATGTCAATGAGGGGGCTGGGTTCAAAGAGCGCGGGGTGGTTTGCAGAGCACCCAGAGGGGATTTGCGCTGCTGCTACTGAAATCATAAACTCCTCGCTCCCCCCTCCCTCCCTCCCAGGGTCTGGCTCCAGCTGGAGACGTTTCAGGAGTTTCGTTCTAACGGCAGATGATTCTTTTTTTGTTGTGTCATTTTGGGTTCTGTTGCTGGCCACAACAAATGTTGCTACGTGACTGGGGCAGCTCTAGGTGAGGTCACTTTGAGCACAACCTCTCCGCGTTTTGGCCCTTCAGGATGTTCCACGCTTGGGGTGGAGGCTGCCTTTTGTTTTCATGGAAATGCCTTTTTTGCTCCATGAGTTTATCCCAGTTTTTCTGCCCTCTGCAAGCTGTGCTGATTTTCGGGATATTTTTTTTGTTCTGTTTTTTTTTTCTCCAAGCTTTAATTAGAAGAGGTTAATCACCGATGCTTAAACTGTCAAACACTTCTGCATGGGGATATTTTCCTGCAGGAGAAGTGCCACTGCCTTACACTGAGCTATTCATGGTGCAGAATATTTTATAGACATTCAGGTTTTGCACGTTTTGGACCTCACGTGTGCCCTTCCAGGAGCAAAGGGGAAGGCAGGAGGTGGCGATACCATGCTCAAACTAGAGAAGAGAAAAAAGAGCAAAAATCCCCCAAAAGTTTTGCTGCAAATGCTCACCTTGGGTACAACCTCTTGCAAAATGCTTTGGGATGGAATAGTCAAAGATTATTTATTCCAAAACATTGCAAGATGAACATGACAGCTCAGGGTGAAAGAGTTGAAGGTTGGGTGTCCAGAGTAACAAAAAAACACCTAAAAATCAGAACCTTGGCACTTGAGAGGTTTCTTGATGAAGAAAATCATCTGTGGAAGTAATTTCCTGTTGCTCATTGAACATCCATCACTCTCCTCTGGATCTAATTCATGATTGTGGGGATGAGAATCTGATTTTTTGGGCAGTGACCTCCAAAGCCAGTGAAGCTCCAGATCAGGTGGGGTTTCCAAACTGATGCCCAAAAGCCCTGGACAGAGGGATGGAGTGACATCAGTGATGCCTCAGGTTTGAGCTTTTCTATTTTTCAGGTTCTGTGCTGCTTTAGTGTGTGGGGCTGGGCTCACATCAGGGGATGCTGAGCTCTGTGCACAGAGCAGGGACACAAAACAATTCCTGCTCCAGCTGGGCACCAAGGACAAATGATCCAAATCTCAGCCCAGGAGCACAAACCCCGTGGGCTGGAGAGAGAAAAACAAGCAGGGTGGGACTGCAGGGACTAAAGCTGGAATGGGACAATGAACTGCAAGATGCAAATGGAGCAGAACTGATCCCAGGGAGAGACCCCGTGCCCGGCCGTGCATTTTGGGACCATTTTGGTTCATCTTGGGTTCATTTTGGGACCATTTTGGATTCATTTTGTGACCATTTTGGTTCATTTTGGGTTCCTTTTGGGACCATTTTGGTTCATTTTGTGACCATTTTGGTTCATTTTGGGTGCAGCCCTGGCTGGGCTCTGGTGCTGCCCAAGGTGGATCCATGGAGGAGATGCTTTGAATAAATCCCTGCTTTATTCTGTGACTCTGCCCAGCCTCTGCTCCAGCTCAGCCTCCTCAAGGCGTCACAGGGAAGGAGCTGTCACCGAGCTGAGGGCAGGATTGAGTTGCCAAAACATCAAAGATTTAATTACCAAACACCAAGGTCTGCACTCAGAGCCCTGTGCTAGCCCAGGTGTGTGTGTGGGGTGGCAGAGAGGATTTAGGAGGTTTCAGAGGAGATCCCAAACCTTTCCACAGCACCTGTGGAGCAGGAAAAACACCCCAGTGATAAAATCCCCCCTCACCTCATGGATGGCTGAGCAGAAGGACCAACAACCACAGAGACACAAAACTTTTGGGGATTTTAGGGCAGGGAAGAGCATTTTCCTCTCAGTTTGGGAAGACACCCCTGCAGGTAGGGTTGCAAATCTTGCAGCTCACCAGAGCAGAGCCATTAAGGGTTTATTACAATCAGGTTTTATAACCCACCTTCTAATAAGTCCTGCAAGAATGTGGCTGCATGCAGTAATCATTTCATAAATATTAATACAGCATTTAGAAATGGGGCCTTAATTTAAAGTGTTACCTTTTTACTGGCAAGTGCACGGTTTAATTACAGCAGTAAAAGCAGAGATTAGTTAAGCCTTGCTGCTGTTCTAATACCTGGGAACCAGCACCAGCCCAGCTTTAATAAGCAGCTTCTGAGGAGGTGAAAGAAATTCCTCTGGCTGGAGAGGCTGGGGGGGAAGGTTTGCTGCTGGAAAGTGGCTGTATTCTTTAACAAGGCTAGACTGTGGAATGACTTCTTCTTGCTGTCTGCATTTTTGTGTGCGTGTGTGTTCGCTCACACAGGGCTCCAGGCAGGGCCAGCAGGGATTGAGACTCCCTCAAATAAAGCACCAGGACAAGCAACCAGCACCAAAGGCTTGCATTTCTTTTCTGGAAATCCAATTGTATTTTTTCTTCTGGAAATCCAATTGTATTTTTTCTTCTGGAAATCCAAATTATTATTTTTTTCTGAAAAAAAAAATTACTTATTTTTTCATATATGGGTTATTTTTGTTCATATATTGGTTATTTTTGTTCACATGTTGGTTATTCTTGTTCAATTCCGTGCTCCTGGAAGCTCCTTTTCCTTGCCATGCTGGTTTTTGTTCCCAGATAGGGCAGTGGGGAGGAGGCAGGAGCCTGAGTTTCCATCGGAGGGAATGGAACAACAACCTTGGTGTATCATTTTACAATGAATGAGATAAAAACGACCGGCCTGGAGATTGTTGGGCACATGGGCCTGTGGAAGAGACAGCAGAGGCCTCAGGGGCTGCACTTTGAGCACTTTAGACCTGATTTAATCTGGAGCAGGGGAAAAAAAAATCTGCTTTAAATCTCCCTGCCTAAAATCCACTGCCTAAAATCCCACTGCCTAAAGTCCCTCTTCTTAAACTCTCACTGCCTAAAATCCACTGCCTAAACTCTCACTGCCTAAAATCCCAAAGCCTAAAATCTCACTGTTTAAAAATCTTACTGCCTAAAATCTCACTGTCTAAATTCTCACTGCCTAAAATCTCCCTGCCTAAAATCCCACTGCCTCCCTGCCTAAAGTCCAACTTCCTAAAATTTTTTGCCTAAACTCTCCCAGCCTAAAATCACTCTGCCTAAAATTTTTTGCCTAAAATCTCCCTGCTTAAAGTCCCACTGCCTAAAGTCCAACTTCCTGAATTCTCACTGCCTAAAATCCCACTGCCTAAAATCCCAAAGCCTAAAACCTCACTGTTTAAAATCTCACTGCTTAAAATCCACTGCCTAAAATCTCCCTGCCTAAAATTCCACTTCCTAAAATCCCAGTGCCTAAACTCTCACTGCCTAAAATCCAAAAGCCTAAAATCTCACTGCCTAAAATCTCCCTGCCTAAACTCTCACTGCTTAAAATCTCCCTAACCTAAAATCCCACTGCCAAAAATCTCACTGCCTAAACTCTCACTGCCTAAATTTTTTTGCCTAAAATCTCCCTGCCTAAAGTCCCACTGCCTAAAATCCGACTGCCAAAAATCTCCCTGCCTAAAATCCCACTGCCTAAAGTCCAACTTCCTAAATTCTCCCTGCCCAAAATCCCACTGCCTTCAATCCCAGGCAGCTGCAGCACCAAATTCCCCCTAAAAGCAGAGCCTGGCAGCACTGGGATGTGGTGTTTGGCCAAGGAGAGGACAATTCCAGCAGATGGGAAGGGAAGGGCAGGAGAGGCCGTGCAGGAGCAGATTCCAGGCACAGGAAACGCTCTGAGCTCCCTGAGGAGGGCCCTGGCTGTGCCAAAAGCTGAACTCACGTCCCTTTAGTCCCAGCCTGGGGAGATAAGCCCTGGTTTTGGGACAAGCCCAGTGGGTGAGGACAGCTCTGGGAAGAGAGGCAGTTGTGGTTCTGCTCTCTGCAGCCCCCTCCATCCCGTGATTGATGACAATTCTTGTTTTTCAGGCCCAGCCAGTGCAGATTGGAACATTTGGAGCCACTGAGGGTCACACCCTCTCCAAAACCCTGGTGGCCACAGGGCCCAGGCTGTGTCCCCACACGTGTCAGGGCTGAGGGCGCTCCTGGCCAGAGCTGGGATGGCAACAGGCCCCTCCTGAGGGAATTGTCACCCTTGGTTCCTGGAAATAAGGGCACACGTCCCCCTTGGAACCATTTGGATGCGGGGAAAAAGAGCAAAATGAGAGAGATCAGGGAGAGGGATTGGAATCACAGAATGTCCTCAGTGGGAAGGGGACCCACAGGGGTCATCCAGCCCAACTCCTGCTCAGACAGCCCAAAATCCCACCCTGGGCATCCCTGGGAGTGGTGTCCAAACCCTCCCGGAGCTCTGTGGGCCTTGGGAATGTGCCCCTGGGCACCCTGGGCAGGGCCCAGCCCCTCTGGGGGAAGAGCCTTTCCCAAAATCCATCCCAACCCCCTGACACAGCCATTCCCTGCGTTCTGTCCCTGTCCCAGAGGCCAGAGCTGCAAATCAGGGCTGGGGGAAAGTGGCAAAGTGGAATCCCAGCAGGACTGGCGCTGGATCCAGGGGCAATCCTGAGCATTCTGGGTGTGCAGTGGGAATTCGAGGGCTGAAACCTCCCCAGCTTTTTTTGCACCTTCCTTGGCCAAGCTGAGCAGCATTCCCAGCCTTTCCCAGCCACTCCCAGCTGTGACACTTGGATCATCATTAGGGGATGTTGCCATGGCTGCTTTCACAATTAAAAACAAATCCGGTTTACGCCACAGCCCGTGTTATAAAAATAAACACAAACTACTTTGCATAACAGCAAAATTAGGGCCTAATTGCCAGCTGGTGTGTTAAACCATAAATGAAAACAAACAGGCAATAAATGGAATTATTAGAAAGATACAATGGCTTGGGGAGATATTACACAGTGAGGGCTTATTTGGAGGATCACAGAGCAAAGCCAGCCTGAGCAGAGCAAAGCAGGGCCCTTGTCCCTCCTCTTCCTCAAATCCCTTGGCATCAAGCAATCCATCATCATCCTCTTTCCACTTGGGATCATTGGGCCGTCCTCACGGACAGAAATCAGTTTTTAGTGTGAAGAGATGCAGCAAATGGAATCACATGGAAAGGCTCAGAGACAGAAAAGGAATATTTGTGTGTCCCTGCTCATTTCTGGGAGAGGGATTGGGGTTGGGAATGGCACCAGGCCCAGAGTTTTCCTGGAAATTTTACCTTATGCTAAAACATGATCCATCGTTAAAGCTGATTTAAATTTTCAGCATTTCTGCCTCCGTTTCCTGCTGGTGCTGCTTGGTTTTGGGTGAACATTTGGAATTGCAGGGACGAGTCAGAATGGACCTCCCCAACGCTGGCAACCCAGGGAATGGTGCTGAGCATCACCTCCAGGAGCTCCTGAGCTATTTCCCTCCATGAACAGACGCAGGAACACTGGAGACACCCTGGAACAGCCTCTGCTGTCATTCTCCCCTTTTCCCCCCTTCACAAGGAGCTTTCCCGAGTGCTTCTATCAGAAGAAAAGCCTGTCCTGTCAGGCAGCCCTTAAAAATGAAATTACTCGGGGCAATAACAAATTCAGGGCAGGATCTGTTGAAAACAAGGCATAAAACACCTGTTGAAAGGGAGCAGGGAGGATAAAAGTTCACGGGGCACAGGTGTGCCCACAGCTGTCCCCAGCACAGCTCTCTGGTGTTGTATTTTTTATTTGCTGTGATAAGAGCGGGGCAGGCAAAAGGAGAAGAGAAAGAAAAGAGAAAATCCAACCCCACAGCGAGTCGGTAGGTCAGAAATGCTGAATCTTCAACAATTTCCCATCCTTCCCATGGCGCCGCATTGGATTTGACAAGATTTATCCCTGTTCCCTGTGTGAGTCAAGTGAGAAACGTGAATTGGAGCAAGCAACGCTCCAAAGGTCCTTGGGAGCCTCGGGGGAGAGGGCAAACCTGAGGGAAGGGCATTTGTTGTGTTGGAGAGGATTTCCAGCTCTGCTGCCGCTGGGTTTTGGAGATAATTGAGGATTGCACTGCCAGGAATTGTCTTGCCAGGACCTGTGTGAGCTCAGGCGCCTCTGGAACACCTGGGTTGCATTAGTGCTGATTTTGGGGCTTCCCCTGGTGACACCGCTCACCAGGGCAGCTCCAGGATGTGGCTTTGCCATTTCCTGGAGCCTCTTCACCAATTAGGGCAGCAATTGGATGGGGAGATCCCAGCCAAAGGGATTGAGAGGAAATCACAGGTATTTGTGGCACTGAATCCCTCATTGGAGGGCCCGGGGCAGGGGGGTTTGCTCAGCCCCTTCTTCACTCACAGGATGTTCTGCAATTTTGCAGCAGCTTCCAGAATTGGAAAATTCCAAATCCCTTCCGAACGTGGGTCGAATGTTGTGCCAGTGGCACCAGCAGGAGCTGGGTCTTTGCTGGATGTGACCCACAGGGTTTGGCCACAGAGTGTCCTCAACCAGCAGATCTTCCCAGGGGTGATAAATCAGATTTTGGACAAGGTGTTGCCTTTGCTCAGAGCTGCACCCCTCTGCCTGCACACGCTCTAACCCTGGGTTTGGGTGCTCCAGGCAGCCCAGTTTTCCTGTGGATCAGTCCTGTTCCTGCTGAGCCTTTGGGCAGCTGTTTCCCTGAGCATTCCCACATTTGTACTGGGCACTTCCTTCAGGGACACGTTGCCATTCACGTTTGTTTTCTGTTCTCTTTGGCTGCCTCTCGTCGCTCTCCTCCAGCAGTTCTGGCAGGAGTGGGGAGCTAATGACTTCAGAAGGTCCTATTTCATGTAAAGTTTATCTCCTCCTGACTGACAGCTCCGTGGATGCTTTCCAAAAGCTTCAGGTTGGTTTTCCTGATGTCCTCTTATGTCAGACATAAGATTTATTCTCCTGCCAATACCCAGAAGGTTTGAATCACAGAATGTGCCCGTCGTGCTCTGCCTCTCCACCAGCTCTGAAGGGCATGTGGGCTGTGAAATGGACACTCTCTTCCTTGGGGAGAAGAAAAGACACTTTATTTTAACAAGTTTGCTCCATCCATGTGAGAGGGGAGCAAGAGAAAGAGATGCGAAAGAAAGACGTGAGAAAAACGTGAGCAAAATTAAGGGCAAAGAAAATGAACGAAGGATTAATAAAAGTGAATGAAAAGAGGCAAAATGAAAAGAGATTTAAGAAGAGATCTTGGAATGTCCCGTGCAAGAAGTGCAGACATCAAACCCTGCTGGTGAGAAGGGATTTAGAGAAGGGAGGAACGGGGAGAGTGGAGAGGACCTCAAAAGGATCCACGTGAAATGGAACCTTCGTGCCTGTGGTGATCCAGCTGCAGATTCCGGCGGCTGGGCTCAGCTGGGGCCTCCTTGGAGCAGATTTTGGGAATAAACTCTTCCCTGGCACAAATTCCCGGAGAGTTTGTGGGATGCCCATCCCTGGAAGTGTCCACGACACTTGGATGGGGGCTTGGATCAGTCTGGGACAGTGGAAGGTGTGGAATGAAAGGGGCTTTAAGATCCCTTCCCACCCAACCCATCCCATAATTCCATGGAACACAGGGAATTACTGAAGGCTCCCCGTGCTCCCTTTCCTGCGGGTGCAGAAGAAATACGGAAAAACTCTGCAGTTCCTCCAGCCCCCCTTGGAAGGGTCACACAATAAAACGAGATAAAGGAGGGAGCCAAGGCAAACACAACGGGCCCACTCTCAACATTTATTCCTAGATATTTTTTTAGAAAAAAGAAAATACAGACTAAGCACATAAATGGACAAGACTTACTTAGCTCAGTCATTTTTTTCCCTCCCATGCACCACTTTGGAAAATAAATAGTTTTAAAAAATATGGAGGTTTTTTTCTCTTTGCAGTCCAAGGCCTGTGCATACACTCACAGCAAACCTTTAAGAGCTACATTTTTTCCTTTTTTTTTTCCTGCTGTAATTATGGTCTCATTAAGATTCCAATAAAAAATAGTCAAGAAAACCATTTTTAATTTTTTTTAATTTTTTTTTTCAGAGAAAACAGAAGTGCCCACAGTGTCTCTCTCTACATGTTATGCTTTTAAAATATTTGCATTTGAAATTCCTCACTGCAAATAATTCCAAGCCAAATGTAAATATAACACTTAGATTACTCCCAGAAGAACATTCTTTTGACCATTAATCCCTCCGATTCGGAATCAAATTTTTCCCTCTCTCTCCTCTTTTTTTTTTTTTAATTTTTTTTCCCCCCAGGACTGTAATTTCACTGTATTGACTGGGCCCTGTGATTCGACAGGCGATGTGTGCTATGGGGAAATATCCAAATTTTAGAACCTGCTGGAGACCTCTTGGTCTCCTCTGCTTGATTTTTGTCAGGCTCTTGCAGAACCCATGGGGACAGAGGTCCCAGAACACTGGGATGAGATTCCTGGCAGGGTGGGGAGCGGATCATGGAGCTTCCTGGCTGGAGAAACAAGGTGTGACATGCTCAGCTCCAGCTTGGAAGCAGAGCTCAACACAGAGCTGGAATAGGAACATGACCACCCCCACTTCCCGCCTGCATTTCCCTGGGACACTGAAAAGTCGGGAGGAACCATCCCAACCCTCTGAGGCCAAACTCCTATGGAGCACAGGCCTAAGGATTCCACCCAAGAGCTCCTTCTTGAGCAAATCTTCTAAAAACAGAGGAAATCCTGCAGGAGGGGCAGCAAGGGTTGGAGCTTCCCTGAGGATTTTAAGGAGAAGGGCTCTAAACTAAAAGAGGGTGGGTTTAGGTTGGATACTGGGAAGGAATGGTCCCCTCTGAGGGTGGGGAGGGGCTGGGATGGGATTCCCAGAGAAGCTGTGGCTGTCCCTGGATCCCTGGAAGTGTCCAAGGCCAGGCTGGAGCAGACTGGGGTGGTGGAAAGTGTCCCTGTGGAACTGGATGGGCTTTAAGGTCCCATCTCACCCAATCCAACCCAATCCACTCCACTCCAATCAAACTGAATCCAATCCAATCCAATCTGATCTGATCCAGTCTATCCAATCTGATCCAATCCATTCAAATCTAATCCAATCCAATCCATTCCAGTCCAATCCAATCCAATCCATTCCAAACCAATCCAATCCCATCCAATCCAACCCAATCCAATCCAATCCAATCCGATCCAATCCAATCCAATCCAAACCAATCAAATCCAATCCAATCCAATCCAACCCAATCCAATCCAACCCTGATTCCATGATTCTGTGGTCCCGATTTGTGCCAACATTACTCCTCCTGACCTCCCCAGAGGAGTGTGCCATAGGAGACCCCAGGAGGTGTCTCAGCAAACCAGGACACGCTGTCCCACCCCGCCATGGTGACACCGAGGGAGGAGCAGTGCTGGAATTTCACTCTGGACCTGTCACTGATGGCCAGAAATGCAAGGCCTGATCCAGAAACTTCTCCATGCTGTGGATTGGATTGGATTGGATTGGAATGGATTGGATTGGACTGGTTTGGATTGGTTTGGGTTGGGTTGGATTGGATTGGACTGGATTGGGTTGGATTGGATTGGATGGGATTGGATTGGATTGGATTGGATGGGATTGGATTGGATTGGATGGGATTAGATTGGGCTGGATTGGATTGGATAAGATTGGCTTAGTTTGGATTGGGTTGGATTGGATTGCATTGGATTGGATTGGATTGGATTACATTGGATTGGGCTGGATTGTGTTGGGCTGGATTGGCTGGGTTGGACGGGACCTTAGAGCCCATCCAGTTCCACAAGGATGCTGCGTTTGTTGGGATTTGTGCGCGGCCACGGCAGAGGATTCTGGAACATTTGAGCAGTGCTGGATGAACGCGGAGCTGCAGGCTCCATGGACAATGCACTTCTATGCGCTCCCAGCTGCCCGTCCAGCCCCCTCCCCTCAGGAAGATGGTTTATGAACTGTGTACAAATGTTTTCATTCAATGGCAGGAATGTTGTTTTCCTAAAATCGGGAATTAGGACTGGGGCTCATTTCAGGAATTAAGGTGTTAAGCCTCAGGAATCCAGCGGCAAAGACAGGCAGCATCCAAGGGCAGAAATGCCAACCGGCAGGAATCTGGGTGCGGAGGCTCTGCAATGTTAATTGGTGCTTTTTTTTTTTTCCCCAAGATAGGTTTGTCCCGGTGAGTGGAAGGCGTTTTGTGCACTCTCTGTTGAAGCAGCACTTGGAAAAATGCCCTGAGGGACTTTTTCCAGCCCTTGTGTTCATTGGAAGCGCCGCGGTTGGAGCACCCTGCTTTGCCCGTGGATTTTTCCCGGTGGGAACGCGGTGCGGTGCTGCTGGCACCCGGCTGCCTCCCACCTCCGAGCCGGGGTGGAATGCAGGGAGCACAGACGGATCATCCCAGGAATGCAGTGGGTGTTTCCTTGGGTCTCGTTTCTAGGTTTTAATTGCCTTAAAAATAATAGCGAGCGTGATTCGAAAATACAAATAACAAAAAACCAAACCAAAAAAACCCAAGAAACCCAAACAAACCAAAAAAGATACAAAGCTGTGAAGTGAAGGGGAAATTAATTTGTGAGATAATGGAGCAGATTGCAGCACCCTGAGCCAAAGGCCTGGGGCAGCTTTCCCCACCTCTCCTGCCCTGCCCTTGGCTGATGGGAATCTCCCAGTTTCCCTCCTGCCAAACCTGCAGCTCCCACCCTGCTCCTGATGGGGACCCCAGAGGGATCCCCTCGGTTCCTGTGGGTCCAGACTGACACAGCTCAGTCCTGACCCACTCACAGCTTCCTCTGCCAGGAATTGCCAAATGTCCAGATTTCCAAAATTGGGATTTTAATGGCTCCATCTGTGCTGCATTTGGTATGAAATATATGCAAATAGATCAACATCTCATACAAACAGATCAACATCTCATACAAATAGATAAGCATCACCTACAAATAGATAAACATCCCTAAAAGGCATTTTTCAGCTTTGTCTGCTCCTCTCTCAGGTCTCCACTGTACCACAAACTCTTCCTTGACACAAACTCCACTTTCTCATTCATCAGCCAAAATCCAGAGCACAATTTAAGTACATTTGCAAATGCATCAAAGCTAAATCAGAGCAGCATTTCTCTGAAACTCCTGCTCAGGATTTTGGGCTGATTTTAGACTTTCTTTTTTGTTTTTTTGTGTCTGCAGAGGAAACATCAGCCTCTGTTCTTGACCCAGTGAAGATACAATCACAGGAGACTCCCTGAGCTGGAGAGAAATCAAAGCCACTGGATTGGCCTTTATTTGGGGTCAGTAATTCCTGCCTGGCATTTCAGATACAATTGCAACATTTGCCACGAAAGCTTCTCGGGAAAGATAAACTTAATTTTCCTCACCACTACAAAATGTATTAATTTATTGTCAGCAGCAGAGATTACCTCTGGACACAGAGTCCAAACCACCCTTTCCAGATTTCACTTCTCATTCCCAAGGAAGGTTTTTCCCACCCAGCCATCCCTGGGCTTCCTGCCCCACTGACCCATTTGTGCTTTGGGTGATTTTTTTGGTTTTATTTTTTCCCTGCAGCTGCCCTGAGATGGAATTTAAGGGTGTCAGGGATAAATTTGCTCCGTGGATTTAATCAAGAGATCTGCAAAGGGGGAGAGGATTGAGGATTGAATGAAGGAAAGCAGAACCAAAGGCACCCACCAAGGATAAATTTTGTGAGCAGCAGAATTCCCCCGGTGCGAAGAATAATTTGAATAATTATGTCAATGACTTGAATAAATATTCAAATAATTTGAAAGGAGAGATGGCAGAAGTGGCTCGGACTGAAGGGCAAGGCCAGCTGTGGGATAACCTTACCCAGTGTCATGTCTGAGGGCATCCCGTCCCCATGCAGTGACACTGAGCCCAGCACAGAGCTCTCAGCACATTCCAGATCCCAGGAAAGCTCCTGGCAAAGCTGCTGGGTGTGCTGGAGGTGCCCCAAAGCTGGGGGTGAGGCCTGTGCTGGAGCCAGGGCACCAGGCTGGTCCCTGGAGGCCTCACCAGGATCTGCTGCTGGCTGGGGCTGTCTGGCTCTGGGTGTCACATCCCTGTCTGTGCCGGGACAGCTCTGTCCTCGGAAAGCCTCCTGCATTTCCGGGAATGTTACTGCCAAAATTCTCCTTTCCAGAGTGCCATGGTTTGACCCTGGCACAATGGCAGTGCCCCCATGAGGATACCCTCTCTGTCACAGACATCTTTCATGAAAAATCCTTTCTTAGGATTTTTTCCTTGTGAAGAGCTGCAGTTTCAGCAACCAAAAGGAAACAATGGTTATCTGCTGCTGTGGAATGCAACAGGTAGACCCGTGATTGGTCTCCTGTGGATGCTTGGATTTCCTGACCACTCATGGCAGAGCTGGCTCTTGCTCTGTCTGAGACACAGATCTTTGTTATTCATTCTTGTCTATTCTTAGCTTAGCTAGCTTCTGAAGAAACCTTTTCCTTTCTATTGCTTTTTAGTGTAGTCTTAATGTAACATATATCATAAAATAATAAATCAAGCCTTCTGATCATGGAGTCAACATTCTCGTCTCTTCTTCATCCTGAAAACCCTTGTGACCATGGTCACACCCTCTCCCTGGTTTCTGCTGCGAGATGTGACCAGGAATAAGCAAAGCAGGCTCCCACTTAGGAAAAAAAAAATATTTATTTACTAAACTACAAGGGAAAGGAAGAAAAAGAAACACAGAAGGAAAATGAAAACTTCACAAATACACTCCTCCTCCTCCCCACCGAATTCCCAATACAATGCATCCCCCAAATCATCGACTTTCGGTCTGGCACCACCCTTCAGAACACTCAATCCTCAGTTCTTTAAGAGTTTAAAATCTGAGCATCCATTGGCCTAACCCCAGCATCCCAGAAAACACATTGCCTGTCAAACCACCACACAGAGGGATTTGGAGGCTGCCAGGTGTGGCAGGAGGGCAGGGGGAGCCCTGAACCCCCCGACAGCTCAGCCCTGTCCAGGCACAGGAACCCTCTGGCAGGTGGAGGACAGGGAGGTGTGGAGCTGATTTCTGATGGACACTGGAGCTGGAGATGGATGGAGCTGGAAAGTCAGTGAAGACTTCTTCCACAGCTTTGGAGCTTCCACAGCCTTGGAACTTCTTCCACAGCCTGGGAGCTTCCACATCCTTGGAGCTTCCACAGCCTTGGAGCTTCCACAGCCTTGGAGCTTCCACAGCCCGGGAGCTTCCACATCCTTGGAGCTTCCACAGCCTTGGAGCTTCCACAGCCTGGGAGCTTCCACAGCCCTGGAGCTTCTTGTATTAGAAGTCAGTGAGAACTTCCACAGCCTTGGAGCTTCTACAACCTGGGAGCTTCCAAAGCCTTGGAGCTCCCACAGCCTGGGAGCTTCCACAGCCTTGGAACTTCTTCCACAGCCTGGGAGCTTCCACAGCCTGGGAGCTCCCACAGCCTTGGATCTTCCACAGCCTTGGAGCTTCCACAGACTTGGAACTTCTTCCACAGCCTGGGAGCTTCCACAGCCTGGGAGCTCCCACAGCCTTGGATCTTCCACAGCCTTGGAGCTTCCACAGCCTTGGAACTTCTTCCACAGCCTTGGAACTTCCACAGCCTTGGAGCTTCTTCCACAGCCTTGGAGCTTCCACAGCCCGGGAGCTTCCACAGCCTGGGAGCTTCTTGTTTTAGAAGTCAGTGAGAACTTCCACAGCCTTGGAGTTCCACAGCCTTCTAATTTCTCTCCCCTTTCCCCTGCGCCCTCAGCAGCAAGGAGGAGGCCATGACATTGTCAGGCTTCCTGTATTTGTTTTGGTTTAGAGCAAATTTAGGAGAGGATTTTTAAAGGGGTTTTTGTAGGAAAGCAGATTTAATTGGTCTTTTTTTTTTTTTAGAATTGGTTTGGGAGAAACTGCTTTTTTGGAGAAAAGTGGAAAAAACCTGTTTATTAAACACTAAAACCTAAATAATATTAAACAATAAATTTTTTTTGCTGTTTTAAAAGTGATGATAAACTGAGGAAAGCCCCCTCCTTGGGTTGTAGTTGAGCTTATTTAATTTTTTATTAATTTTTTTTGGTGCTGGAAATGTTGTAGGCTACGCCCGGCCCGGTGGGCTGTGGGTGTAGTTGTTGGTGGTTTTTGGGGTGAAAACTGGGAGAGAGATACCTGGGTTTATCCCCCTCACCAAGGCAAGGCTGGTGGACAGGAGGAGAATCCTGGTTTTATCCTCCCCTCACAAAGGCAAGGCTGGTGGACAGGAGGAGAATCCTGGTTTTATCCCCTCACCAAAGCAAGGCTGGTGGACAGGAGGAGAATCCTGGTTTTATCCCCTCACCAAAGCAAGGCTGGTGGACAGGAGGAGATTGTGGACAGGAGGAGAATCCTGGTTTTATCCTCCCCTCACCAAGGCAAGGCTGGTGGACAGAAGGAGAATCCTGGTTTTATCCCCTCAAGGCAAGGCTGGTGGACAGGAGGAGATTGTGGACAGGAGGAGAATCCTGATTTTATCCTCCCCTCACCAAGGCAAGGCTGGTGGACAGGAGGAGAATCCTGGGTTTATCCCTCTCCCAAGGCAAGGCTCATGGACAGGAGGAGAATCGTGATTTTATCCCCTCAAGGCAAGGCTGGTGGACAGAAGGAGAATCCTGGTTTTATCCCTCTTCCAAGGCAAGGCTGGTGGACAGGAGGAGATTGTGGACAGGAGGAGAATCCTGGTTTTATCCCTCTTCCAAGGCAAGGCTGGTGGACAGGAGGAGGCACTGGGGGAGCAGGGACTGTAAATCCAGTCTGTTTCCAGAGTTTACTCAACAGTGCAAACAAAAATAAACGGGTGTCAGCTCGCCTGCTTAAAGAGGCCGTGAAAGGTGACACTGTGTCACTAATCCCTTGTTGCCATTCATTAAATACATCCTCTGGGCTGTTAATCTTCACACCTTCCTTTGGGGGCCACCAGGCAACAAGCTGGGAGGTCTTGACCATGGCAGAGGATGGCAGGAGATGCCGAGGGTCAGCCTGAATAAGCAAAAGCAGGAACATTGGAATGGTAATAGGATCATGTGTGAAGAATGCACGTTAAACATGATCAAACTGGCCAGGGTGGCTGCAGAAGGAGCAGCCCAGCTGAGAGGATATTCCAGAATGCCCAGAGAGGATATTCCAGAATGCCCAGAGAGGATATTACAGAGTGCCCAGAGAGGATATTCCAGAGTGCCCATAGAGGATATTCCAGAATGCCTATAGAGGATATTCCAGGGTGCCCAGAGAGGATATTCCAGAATGCCCAGAGAGGATATTCCAGAATGCTCAGAGAGGATATTCCAGAATGCTCAGAGAGGATATTCCAGGGTGTCCAGAGAGGATATTCCAGAGTGCCCAGAGAGGATATTCCAGAATGCTCAGAGAGGATATTCCAGGGTGTCCAGAGAGGATATTCCAGAGTGCCCAGAGAGGATATTCCAGAATGCCCATAGAGGATATTCCAGAATGCTCAGAGAGGATATTCCAGGGTGTCCAGAGAGGATATTCCAGAGTGCCCATAGAGGATATTCCAGCATGCCCAGAGAGGATATTCCAGAATGCTCAGAGAGGATATTCCAGAATGCGCAGAGAGGCTATTCCAGCATGCCCAGAGAGGATATTCCAGAATGCCCAGATAGGATATTCCAGAATGCTCAGAGAGGATATTCCAGGGTGTCCAGAGAGGATATTCCAGAGTGCCCATAGAGGATATTCCAGAATGCCCAGAGAGGATATTCCAGGGTGCCCAGAGAGGATATTCCAGAATGCCCATAGAGGATATTCCAGAATGCCTATAGAGGATATTCCAGGGTGCCCAGAGAGGATATTCCAGAATGCCCATAGAGGATATTCCAGAATGCCTATAGAGGATATTCCAGAATGCCCAGAGAGGATATTCCAGAATGCCCAGAGAGGATATTCCAGCATGCCCAGAGAGGATATTCCAGAATGCCCAGAGAGGATATTCCAGAATGCGCAGAGAGGCTATTCCAGAATGCTCAGAGAAATGGGAGGAATAATCCAGGTTCTCACTGATTCCCAAATGTGACAGGAATGGCCTTGGCCAAGCTGGGCAGCAAAGGTGGGGGAAGAGTTGGGGCTGATCATGTCCACAGTGCGAGTGTCTCTGCAACATGAAACATCCAAAGGAAAGGAATAAACGTGGACTGGTTTCCCACAGAGAGCAGAGCAGCTGGAGGAGGGATCCCAGCCAGCTCTGCTCCCACAGAGCAGTGGCTGTGCCTGGACAGGAGTGACCACAGGACCCTCACTGTCCTTCGAGGGCAGGACGAGGCACTCCTCACCTTGCCTGAGATCAAAATTGTCTCTTGAACCCTGAATTTTCCACAGGAGCTCTGTTGGCTGGTCCTGCACTGAGCCACAGGAGCAGCAGAGCCATCACATCCCACAGGGCAACAAGGAAAGGCTGCCCTGGGATGGGGTGAGTGGGTGAAACCCCACAGGGTGGGCACTGGGGTGAGTGCTGAAACCCCACAGGGTGAGCACTGGGGTGAGTGGTGAAACCCCACAGGGTGGGCACTGGGGTGAGTGGGTAAAACACCACAGGGTGGGCAGTGGGTGCAACCCCAGAGGCTGGGCAGTGGGATGAGTGGTGAAACCCCACAATCTGAACAGTGGAGTGAGTGGGTAAAACCCCACAGGCTGCCCTGGGATGGGGTGAGTGGTGAAACCCCCCAGGCTGGGCAGTGCTGACCCTCAGGGCTCGGGCAGGGTTAGGAGAGGCGCTGCTGTGTGCTGGACCCTGCTCCTGATGGACCAGTTCAGCAGTTGGCACGTCTGGGCTGCTGCTGTGGGTGCTCCCCGTGCTGCTCTGTCCCTCCCCAGGCTGCTCATCCAAGCAAAGCCTCTGGAGATGTTCCCTGGGCTCTGGGCAAAGACAACAAACAAACACAAAGTGGGATTTGGGAGCTGGGCTGTGCTGACCTGCCCGTGTTCAGGAATGTGACAGCTCAGGATAAACCCAAGGATTTTGGTGGTTTTTCTGGATTTTTTTTTGTCTTTTTTGTTTTGTTTTGTTTTTGTTTTTGTTTTTGTTTGTTGTTGTTGTTGTTGTTTTTGGGGGGGTGTTTAGGTTTTTTGTTTGTTTGTTTGTTTGTTTTTTGCTGCTTTCATGTTGTACCATGGCACTTAGAGGCATGACACTCTATTCTGTTTTATGCTTAGAGGCATGACACTCTATTCTGTTTTATGGCACAGGATGCATCTCTGGCTGATACACTGGAGGCCAGGCTGCTTTAATGCTGTCAGCCTGCATTAACCTACAGCTTCAATGAATGCTGGCCAAATGAAATTGAGTTACTCATCAATAACTCAAGTGGCAAAATAATGGCAAACCCCACAGCTTGTGTTCTACAAGCTGCCAGTTATTTATTAACAAATAGATCCAAATATCTTATTCAGATGCCACAATGCTTTGTGAACAAGGAAAGTGGGGACAACTGGTCTTTGCTCTTTGCTGGAGTGTTTTGCTTACAAATCAGAAGTCTGTGTCTTTTTAAGGATAATTCTATAGAGATGCCCTGGAAATCTTTGTGGTTTTGTTTTTCCATTCTAGAGAAATGCCATGAACTTGGATGTTCAGATGGTTCCTCCTGGGAAAGAAATCCACAACTGAAGTACAAGTTATGGGTGAGCCTGTAGAGATTTGCAGCTGACCAAGCCCATCCTCCTTCCTGATCCTGCATGGCAAGGAGGGGAATATTTGGGGCTACAAAGCTTCTCCCTCCAGCAGATAAATTTAGCTGAGGTTTGAAGCACTCACACAAATCTGCAAGGCAGGGATTCAGCTCAAATTCTTTCCAGTGTTGTATCACCACATAATTCTCCACAGGTGCTGTTGTTGGTGGTGTTTCATGGTAAATAATCCAAGCAAGTGGATGTTTTGTTACAACAATCTCTTGCTCCACTGGTTTGTCCCTGGCTCTCTGTGCTGAAGTTACAGTGCCCTTGTCTGGAAATGGGGCCTCAGCACAAAATAGACCAAAAAAAAAATAAAATAAGAACAACACCTGGCAAGGAAGAAATCATCCAGCTTGTGTTATCAGCCAAGAGTCTGGGTGTTATCCATCCCATTTTTCCTTGGATACACCGAGGTGTCAGGGTGGCTTTGCTGGGTGAGAGACATGAACAGCAGCTGACTCCCTGCCCCTGGGTGTCCTGGGGAATTCCTCTCCCCTGTAAGAGCGCCCACAGCATCCCTGAGCTCAAAGGAAAGCTCTCATTTGGCTCACAATGATGGCAGACCCCAAAAGAATGGGCCCAGAAGAAAACCACCCCGTTTTTGTCCCACGAAACGGGCAGGTAATAGGATATTTAGAAGAATTAAATCTCTCATTCGGCTCACAATGATGGCAGACCCCAAAAGAACGGAGCCAGAGCAAAACCACCCCGTTTTCGTCCCACGAAACGGGCAGGAAATAAGATATTTAGAAGAATTAGCTGGAATTTAGAATTTAGCAGAGATCAAGCGGCACAAGGGAGAGGTGGAGAGAGGCCACTGCAGCGGGTGGTGGCTCAGTGACCCTGTGGTGAGAGATGGGGAATTCTCCTGCAGGATCCAGCGTCATTCCAAGGTGGCAATGACCCTTTCCTCAGAGCACAGGGCAGAGATGGGATCCAGACCCCAGACCCGGGAGCAGCTCTGCCACAGGGCCATGGAACTCCTGGGATTTGCACAGCAGGGCGTGTTGGTGCACGTGCTTTGCCACCAAAATGTCTCTGTGCTCATTTTAACAACAACAAAAAAACCCCCAAACAAGCCCCAAACCCACAATTCTGTTGCACGGGGCCCTATTTACTGTTTATCTTTGCTGAGAACATATGGTTCCACTTTCTTGGGCTGTTGGTCTCCAGGGTTAATGACATCTGACCAGATGGCCCAAAGCAAAGAGTGATGGGACCAACGTGCAGGACAATTAATCTGGATGGGGGAAAAAAAAGCAAAATAAAACAAGAAATCCCAAAATGCTCCCCCCTTCACCCATAAAATGTCAGATCCTTGGGCTGCCATCTAGACAGATGTTGTTACCATCTGGGAAGATGTTAAGTGGAGCCTTTCTGTTCCCTTTTTTTTTCCCCCCATTGAAATGCCCCAAATGTAAATAGTAGACACAAAAACATTTATAAATGATGCTGTCTTTTTTCCCCCCGCAGTTGTCTCCATGGCACTTCCAGCCCAGCTTTTAAAGGTTTTTCCAGTGACACACTCCCAACGTGTCCAGTGACAAATGATGTAACGTGTTGCTGGCCCAGGGGGGCTGTGCAGGGGAGCCCTGGCTTTCATTACATTTTGCACGCGAACGTTTTTCTCTCTCACAAACTCCTCCGGCCCCACCACGCCTCCCACAGCCCGGGGTGCCAGGGCAGCACCAAAACGCCACCAAAAAAAAAATATAAAAAAATTGCCACAAAAGGGCTGCAACTCCCTCTGAGCTCACCCTGGACTTTTTGTGGGATGGGTACCCCTGGGAGATATTCCACACTGGAAACCCTGAGGGAATCTGGCGCCCAGCTCATTAAGCTGCCCCTGTATTTCCAGAAACCAGGAGCAAACTGGGCTCAAACACCAGCTCTGGCTCTGGAAAACTCAGCCTCCACCCTGGCAATGCTTTGTTTGGGGCTTGTTTTCCTGAGAGGAACAAGTTCCAGCGGTGTCACTGAAAGGAAAGGTTTCCTTTGAGTCCCTGGCTGAAGCTTTATGCCAGTGACACCGAGGGCAGATAGAGTTTTGCTGAGAGAAGAGTGCTTTTTGGAGCATTGCTTATTTGGTTTGGGGCACTAATATAAACTGTGCTGGCAAATCCTTTCTCCTGTAGGCAAAGGTTAAGTAGTCCATTGATTTAATTGGCTTAAAGTTAAGTAGGTGTCTACAAGATTAGAGCCCGAGAGCAGCCCTTCATTTCAAGCTGGCTTCCTTCTTCCTCTGACATCACAAAAAAATCGTCAGGGAGCTTTTTTTTCTCTCCCCAGCTTTGAAACTTCAACGTTATCTTTTGTCAGCATCTCAGAAGTTGGCAGAAAGATGCAAAAGAAAGAGGTTTTGTGGTATTTTCATCTCCCGCTGGCTTCGTTGCTCGTGCAGCTTCACAAGCAGCAGAAGACACATTTGTCCTGCACCACCACCACCACATCTGAGGGAGCTCAAGGAGCAGCTTGGCTTTTTAGACTCGGCTTGGTATTTTAAATGCTGAATTCAAAGTTTTCAACCCATTTTTGCACTGTTTGCCCAGGTTTTATAGGCTGGCTACAGAGAGAATTCCAGGGAAATTGAGGTATAAAATGGGCAGAGTGTCCCAGGCTCCTTGAGATCCTTCTCCCTGGAGGAGCAGCCACCATCCCATGACTTCCACGTGGAAACACTGAAGGTTTGAGTAAGCCTTTACTGTAAAGAGCCTCTCAGCCCAGTGACTCCTCCACATGCTCATCACCCACCCACCCAAATCAGTATTTTGGGAGTGGGAGCACTGCTGTGGGTGTCTGGAGCTTCAGTGCTGGAAAGCACAAAAGGTTGAAGCAAAAATCAGAGTCTGAAAGATGAGGGAAAACGACTTTAAAGGGTCTTCTGTGTATTTTTTACCTATTTGACTCTGTGCTTCCTCTCTGTCAAAACCCTTCTGAATCAAAACCCTCCCAACATCATCTCCAAATGAACCAGCAATTGGAAGACATCTGCTTCAAGTTGGAAGGAAATTATTTTAAAAAACCCTCTCCTTTCTATTTTTGGTAATTTCTTAATACTGCAGAAGCCTGTTGGATTATACATGTTTATTACAGATGTTTGCAATGCATACCTGGCTCCCTGGAGCACATTTAATATTCATATATTAGATTATACGATTAAATCTTTATTGGAGACACCGTCCAGCACAATTTTCCATTGCAGGATGTTTGGAAGAACAACTGAGCATGAATTTAGGGCTTCAAAGATCCTTCCTTGTTATTCATTGTCCTGTTTAGGATGGAAACATTGGATGAAGCAAACAGGTGGGAATTTCCTTCTTCCCTCCACAGGCAGCACCACTCTCTCCAGAGGGAGTTCCAAGGACGCTTCAAGAGGGTGAAAACAACTCCATCCAAGCTTCCTACTGAAATCAGGGCACTTTAATTTAATTAATTTAATTAATCCACTCGTGCTTTAAGCTCTTCAGAATGGGAACAGAGTTTCCTTTCTGTTCCCACAACCCCCACCAAAAGGAAATTCTGGGTTTGTTTGTCTCTCTCTTAAACACTTTCAGTAAATGTAATAAATGAAAAAAATAAAATGGAGAGGTCTGGGAGAAAACATAGATTAGGTTTTCACAGGTATTGAGATGTTAAAGGTGTAGATAAATGCAGCTTGGTTTTGGGATCTCAAATGGGTTGGGTTGGGGTTGGTGTTGGGATCTCAGATGGGTTGGGCTGGTTTGGGGTTGGTGTTGGGATTTCAAATGGGTTGGGTTGGGTTGGTTTGGGGTTGGGATCTCAGATGGGTTGGGCTGGTTTGGGGTTGGTGTTGGGATCTCAGATGGGTTGGGCTGGTTTGGGGTTGCTGTTGGGATCTCAAATGGGTTGGGTTGGGTTGGTTTGGTGTTGGGATCTCAGATGGGTTGGGCTGGTTTGGGGTTGCTGTTGGGATCTCAAATGGGTTGGGTTGGAAGGGACCAAATTCCAATTCCAAAGCTCTGCCATGGGCAGTGACACCTTCCAGGAGCTCCATCCCAGCTGGTGGCTGGACTTTGTGATCCTGAAGGCCTTTTCCCACCTGGAGGAGCCCAGGTGCAGATGTGAGGTGCTGTGAGGTGCAGGATGTGCTCGGGGTACATTCCTGATTCCCATTTGGCAAACCCTGGGACTGGCAGTGCCTTCAGTCACGTAGGGTGGGATTTCCCTGCCAAAAAGAACGGGAGCTCTGACTGAAACCTGCAGATCCCTTAATGCACAAATTACCCATTAAACAAGATAAGAGCAGAGCAATCCCTGCTGGAATGAGAGCTGGGTGTTTGCCTAAACGCTCGGATCTGAGCTGGGGACATCTGTGGGACGGACACTCCACTTTCCCCTTTCAGCTGGCTGGGCTGTGGGACGGACACTCCACTTTCCCCTTTCAGCTGGCTGGGCTGTGGGACGGACACTCCACTTTCCCCTTTCAGCTGGCACTTGGAAGGGCACTGCTAATTGCTTATCTCCTCTTATCTGATCACCTCCCCCAGCCTCTCCGGTGTGGTTGTTAAAGGGGTTTTCATCTGTGCAAAGCCCTGACAGAGACAGGTTCAAAAACCCAGAATAAACACCCCCGGGGGTTGTCTTTTCCCTGTTTCCTCAGCTGATTATCTGAGAACAATCAGACTGCACCGTGCTTTCTTTGGATCTGGCCGTGCCCTTACGGAGTTCCAGGAGAATGCAAAATGAGCATGCATCGTGTTGGAGCAGGCAGAGGCTGCTCGGGGTGGCTGAGGAGCTGAGCTCTGGATTTCCCCTCCTTCCCGGGCAAGGGGGTCATAAATCCATCATTTTGTAATTTAATGCATTTGACCACATGGATCTCCCTGAAAAAGCCATGGAAACATGGAATGTTTGGGTGGCAAGGGACCTTAAAACCCATCCAGTGCCACGGGCAGGGACACCTTCCACTATGCCAGGTTGCTCCAAGGTGGCCTTGGACATTTTGACACTCTGGACAGCCTGGTTCCATTTTGTTCCCTGTGTGAAAAGAGAACATTCTTGGATCTCAAAACAGTTTCTGCGTTGGGAATCATCCAGCCTAAGAGTGTCCAGTAATTCCAGGTTTTACGCAAACTCCAGGGCGGCTCCAGGATGGAATTTTACTTTGTCCTTCACCCATTCCCCATTTCATCTCTAACCAGAAGAGAGCAGCCGTCCCACCAGACTGGGGATTTAAAGGAATGTTTGGATTGCCTTTGGAGCAGACAAACAGAGCTGGAGCACGGAGGGAGAAATGAATTTAAATGCTTTTTGTGTTTATTTGACTTAAGCAGGTCCATTTTCCCCGCACCAACCCACGGGTGCTTCCTGGAGAAGTTCCCCAGCCATTCCTGTGACAGGCTGCATCAGACAAAATAAATTAACAAAAATTTAATTAGTTTGTAGCATTCCTGTCAAAACTGACAACTCAAACATGGGGAAAAGATCATGTTTTTCCCCGGGGAACATTTTTTATTCCTTTTATTTTGCTCTCTGTCTGAGGGGGAACACAAAGTTGCAGAGCTATTTTTGGGTTTTACACGGCCCGCTGCTTCCTGTGCTGTGGGAGGGTTCAGGAGTGAGGCCATAAAGGAATTGAATTTCCTTCTCTCCCTTCAGGACTGTGGATATGGACCCTCTGCTTATTTACATTCTCCCTGACAGGTTTTCCTGTAATCCCCACGGGATCCTTGACATGGATTTCCATCACAGAAGGTCCTTTCAAAGGATTAGGTCTTGGTCCTGGCCTAACTCTGTGGATAGAAATACATGGATGGATATGTGACGAGTAATTCAGATGGATTTCCGACAGCCAGGAAGGATTCCCCTTGGAAAAAAATCCCAAAATATCACTCAGAAGCAGAATTTATTAACAACATATTCACATCTCCCACTTTCAAACCCATTTCCCACCTCCTTGTCAGTTAATTGTGGTGACAGTTGTTAATTGTGGTGAAAATTGTTGGATGTCACAAACAGTGAAATATCAGAGGAATATAATAATAATATAAATATAATATATAGAAATATAGAAATATCATATATATATCATAGATATATATTGTGGTGACAATTGTTGGATATCACAAGCAGTGAAATATCAGAGAAATATAATTATATTATAAATAGAATATCTAGAAATATATAAATATAATATATATTTATATATATAATAGATATATTATAAATTGTGGTGACAATTGTTGGATGTCACAAGCAGTGAAATATCAGAGAAATATAATCATAATATAAATATAATATATAGAAATAGAATAGATATAATATATATTCTATATTTATATATATATATATATATACATATACATATATATATATATAAATATATTTATTATATAGAAATATAAAATAATATCAGAAATATAATGTTCCAAATGCAGTCCTGGGGGATGTCCTGCAGGGAGGATGTAATTCCAGAGGAGCTCCCTCATCCTGGTCTGGCACAGAGCAGGGGAAGGTGTTGTGGTTGGAGTAGCTGCGTGCTGGAATCAGCTCAGTAATGATTTTGGGCCTTGAAAGCAGCTACTAATTACTTTAATTAAACAATTATCCAGGAGATCAAATATATAGCAAATAATAAATCTTGCAGGTTGGGAGTATCATGCATTTCCCACAGATAAGCATCAGTGAAATATAATAGAGTTGAGTGTTATTGTTAATTTTGACTTGGGGCTTACAAATCGCAGCTCCCCTGAGCTCTGCAAGATCCAGGTAAAGCAAGAAATCCAAGTAAAACCTCTTTAATTCTTGTTTTCCAAAGAAAACTTTGCCTTTGGTTTCCATCTTCCCTGATTGTGGTCGGGGAAGGTCTGTCTGGGATGCCAGCGACTCCCCCTGGCTCTGCTGGGCCCCTCAGCAGGGAAAAAACAGAGTTTAATTCATTATCTGAAGCATTTCTGTGGTGCTGGGTGCTGCTGGCAGCTCACATCCTCGGGGAATCCTCTCCTCCAGGAGGAATCAGGAGGGGATTCCACACTGGGTGTGGAATGAGGGAGGGAGACAGAACATGGGAATGCTCCCCTCAAAGCGAACTTCAGGAGTTTAAACAATGATATTTACCCCAAAAGGGAGACCCCAAATCTCTGCTCCTGCCCTGAGTGCCCAATGCCGTTTTTTGGGCCACTCTGGCAGCACCACCCCCCCTTTCCCAGCCCTGCCCAGGTGCGGAGCTTGCACGGGCACAGAACAGAACTACTGCATTAAAACTTAATTAATTCCATGCATCTTATGAAATCAATAATAATCCCTGGGCCCTGAGTGTTTCTTACAGGATTAATTCCTGGGTCTGAGCCAGCAGCTTCCCAGTCTGCCCAGTTGAGGCCCAAAGGAGAACATTTCCAAGTCAGTAACCAGGGGCTGATTTGTGACACGTCAGGAATATCCAGGGAAAAACGATGGGAAAACATCCAGAAACCATGGAGAATGGAAATCCATCTTCTGCTTGGGAAGAAGAGGTGAACAACTCTTGGAAACCCAACATAATTCACCTTCCCCCCCTTTGGCTCCAAAGCCTGTTCCAAGGTGGAAGATCAGTCGTGTGCAACTGAAAGAATTCCATATAAAATAAGAAAGGGAACAGATTTCCAGGAGCAGGAATGATACCAGAAGGGAGCCACTGCCTGTCCTGCACTGAGGGAACATTTATTCAGCAATTAGGTTGTAATGGCAAAACTTTCAAGGCAGTGCTGGGCAGAAAGTCAAAATCTACATTTTAAGGCGATGTTTTAGGTCCCCTACAATGCACAGGAGCCTGAATGATTTTTCTTTCCCTGTAACACAAGAATTTGTCTCCCTACAGAGGAGATAAATACAGACATCCCATAAAATTCATTTAATTCAGCTTCTCCGAATTTCCCACCTGAATCCCAGAGATGGATGATGCAATGTCACTATGGGGTGCTCACTCTAAAATGGAAAAGATCTTGAGATTAATTACATTCCTTAAATTAAAGATTTGAGGGGAAACAAACAAATAGGCGTTTTAAACAAAACCATAAAAGCAGCAATCAGCAGCACAGTGGTTGGTTTGCAGGTTTAAACCAATGTTTGAAGGATTCCTATTGTGGAATCAGTGATTTTCCACAGAATCCCAGAATGGTTTGAGACGGGCGAGAACCTGAAAGCTCCTCCCATCCTTTGCCATGGGCATGGACGCCTTCCAGCAGCCCAGGCTGCTCCTTGGACACTCCAGGGATGACAATGTGGAGTTCAGGAGGATCTTCAATGGTTCAGAGCTGCCCATCCCATGGGATGTTTTACCTGGCAGAGCATCCAAATCCCTGCCTGTGCTCCTGTGCTGTGCTCAGCTCACCTCCCTCAGGGACTGTGCTCAGGAAGGGTCTGACTCTCATCAGCTTTGCCCTAAACTTCATTTCTTGCAAGTTTAGTGCAAATACAGCAAGAACAAGGCCCAGCTCAGCTGCTCTGGGGCTGCTCCCTGCACTGAGGGCAGGACTTGGCCCAGGACAGAGGAATGACTCCTGGGAGATGAGCTGTGCAAAGAAATAGGAGTGTGAAGAGCTGAGAAATCTCTTTGTAACTCCTCAGCTTCCTCTTAACCAGGAATATTGACACAACCAGCTCTGCAGAGTGCTGAAACCTGCGAGTCTGGAGTGCTGGAAAGAACTGGGGTTTTCATAAAAAAATAAAATAATCCTTGAAGAGAGTGTGAAAACCCCAGAATGTGGGGAGTAGATGGCAAACTGAGCTCCAGAGCAGGGAGATGGCTGCAGGTCCCATCCCCTCCAGAGCCCTTGTTTGTCCCTGCAGTGCAGCCAATGCAGGAGTGCAGAGGGAAGGAGGGGGGTGCATTGCCATGAAAGCTTCCCCCATCCTTTCTTCTCCTCTCTCTAATGCTGCCCCTGATATATTAAGCTGCATTCCAGCCAGCTTCAAGGACATGTTTCTGAATCCCATTCAAGATGCTGACAGCCCCTGAAGGTGTGAGAGGAAACATGCCCTCAGATGGACTGCATTTATTCGTCTGCTTAGACCTTTAATCTGACATGTTTAGCAAAGCCTCTGCAGCGCTGCTGAGAACGTTCCAGCAGAAGAAAGGAGGAGAAGCAGGATTCAGGTGTTGCCTCTGGAGGTTGTTGTGGTGTTGGTGGGGCAGGCTCCAAAGCTGACAAGGAAAGAGCAGTGCCAGCCAAGGAATGGGGCTCTCTGGTGCTGCTGGGCTGGGCAGGCTGCCCTGACTGGTCTTTACTGGGCTGTTTTGCCACATGGACCCCCAAAATGCCCACAAGCTCCTTCACAACCTTTATTGCAAATGGTACCACGTCTGCTCTTGAATCCATTCCACCCCTGAGGGCCACAGAGCCCAGTTTCCCTTCTTGACCCAAACCAGGACTCTGTGGAATTACTTTGTGCAGATCCTGAGCTCAGACTTGAGCCAGACAAGCCTTGTGGCAGATAAGGTCTCCTGTCCTTGCTCTGCACAGAAATCGCTGAAATCCTGCCCACTTTGAGGAGAGATCTGCTGATTTCCAGCAGCAGGAGAAGGGCAGCTTTCCAGTCCCGGTTTTAATCCATCAGAGATCTCCTGCAAACAGCTGCCTTTTATTTATTTTCTTCTTTTTTTTCCTCTCTCTTTTCTTTCTCGAGTTGGGACTAATTCAGTGTCTTTCTCCTTTTTAATTTTTTCTTTTTCCTGTGGAGAGAATCTCTATTTGCTGTGTCTTGGTGAAGTCCCAGTTATTCCTATTTCATTTACATCAACATCACTCAAGACTTAGTCACCAGCCTTAAATGATGTTGACTTAACATGGGCTTAAACAGAATAAAAAATGACTCATCACTGTGTGAGGGATTTCTGAGGCTGAGCAAAGGGGAGAAAGTGGAACAGCTTAATCCTTAACTTCTTCAAATCCTTCTTTTCTCTCCTGCTAAAATGGGAGGAGGGGATTCCCTGTGGTGCTGAAACTCTGACGATGGGAAAAAGGGGTCACTTTGCAAAATACAAAATGAAAAGAAACTTTAATCACTATGATAAGATTCTCCTTAAAAACGTTCAGTTCTGCCTGAGGGCCCTGCTGCAGCACATTCATCATCACAGGGACCTTGAGTTGTGCTAAATTGTAAAATTGTATTTGTAATTGTGGTTACAAATCCTTTGGTGCAAGCTGATGGCACAGCAGTGGGGACACAGAACAGTTCTGAGGGGGCTCAGGTCTGCTGCATTTTGGAGCAGATCTTAAAAGGGAAAAACAATCCCCAAATCCTGAGAAACCCCTGCCTAAATCATTTTAAAGCCTGGCCCAAGGAGATGATGGCACAGCAATGGAGACACAGAACTTGGGGCAGTTTTGGGGCGCCTCAGGCCTTCCCTCAGGTCTGCTCTGTTTTGGATCAGATTTTTAAAAGGGAAAATAATCCCTGACTCCTGCAAAATCCTGTGCCTAAATAAAGCCAGGACCAAGGAGATGATGGCACAGTTGTAAGGACACAGGACTTGGGGGCAGTTTGGGAGTCTCAGGCCTTCCCTCAGGTCTGTTGCATTTTGGAGCAGATTTTAAAAGGGAAAAAAAATCCCTAACTCCTGCAAAATCCATGCCTAAATAACTTTAAGGCCTGACCCAAGGAGATGGAGGCACAGCAGTGGGGACACAAGGACTTGGGGCAGTTTGGAGGAGCCTCAGGCCTCAGATCTTCCCTCAGGTCTACTGTATTTTGGATGAGATTTCAAAAAAGGAAAACAATCCCCAACTCCTGAGAAATCCATGCCTAAATGATTTTAAAGCCTGGCCCAAGGAGCTGATAGCACAGCAATGGGACACAAGGATTTGGGGCAATTTGGAGGGGGCAGTTCAGAGGGGTCTCAGGCCTTCATTCAGGTCTGCAGTATTTTGGATGAGATTTAAAAAAGGGAAAACAATCCCTAACCCCTACACAATCCATGCCTAAATAGTTTTAAAGCCTGGCCCAAGGAGCTCAGGGCACAGCAATGGGGACACAGGGCCTGGGGACAGTTTGGAGGGTGCTCAGGCCTTCCCTCAGGTCTGCTCTGTTTTGCAGCAGATTTTAAAAGGAAAAAAATCCCAAACTCCTGCAAAACCCTGTGGTTAAATAACATTAAAGCCTGACCCAAGGAGATGATGGCACAGTTGTAAGGACACAGGACTTGGGGACAGTTTGGGGGTCTTAGGCCTTCCCTCAGGTCTGCTCTGTTTTGCAGCAGATTTTAAAAGGGAAAACAAATCTTCAACTCCTGCAAAATCCTGTGGCTAAATAATCTTAAAACCAGGCCCCAGAGAGCCCAGGGTGTCCCTGCCATGGTGCCACAGCTTCTCTGGGGACAGGAGGGCTGTGGGGTGCCCAAGCTGGAGCCCCCCTGAGCACAGCGGGCCCTGTGGCAAATCCTCCCCAAGGGCTGGAATTTGGCAGCCAGAGCCAAATCCACATTATCCACATCATCCAAGAGCAGCCACTCCAGCTGCTGACGACAGCCAGGCCTCAGATCTGCACTTTGCTCCTTTCTGTGGAGCAGGGAGACGGATCAGAGGACACCCCCCAAGCCTTTGAGGAGCATCCAGCTCGGGCTGGAGAGCCCCATGACTTCACTGCGAGCGCCACTCGACGTCTGGAATAAAGAGACAGACAGAAAAAAGCACCTTTGGAGCCTTTAAGACTAATTAAGGAGTGCATCAAAAGAAAAAAAAAAAAGGAGAAAGAGAGAGAAAGATACGTTTGGCTGACTGTGAATGAATCTTATAAAATGGAAATGGGAAACATGTGCAAACACTTTAAATATTTTTGCCCCTGCAAGATACTTGAAGACTTCCCTTGTAAAACAAATAGGGAACAAAATAAAACCAGGTTTCCTTCAGTCAGCACATAATCATTTTCATGTTAATTTTTATCTTGTTAACCCAAAAATCTATTAGAAGAAAATTATCTGCCTGAAATCTGGCTTGTGACTCACGCTAAGTGGTTCTGATATTTTGAGAAAATAAATCTTTACACTGTTTACACAAGTCTATCTGAAATTACAGTGTGTAAAAGAAATAATGGTTTCGAGTGACCATAGGTGACAAATGATCAGGCTTCTGATGTTATTCCCCTTGGCCTTGGCTTCAGGGGAGGTTTTTTCCTTTTTCTTTTAATCCCTTCTCATTGTAACAATGGCAAAGCACACCCAGAGCTAAACGCAAAACTAATTGAACATTAATTCAACAGTAAAATAATTGTGCTGTGGATTCTGCCCGGGTGCTGAGTGGTCAGATCCAGCCATAATTAAAAAGGGCAGAAGAGAAATTTAATTACAGACCTATCCTTCATTGTGAGAAGCCTCCCTGCTCTTCATGCCAAGTTGTGTTACCAAAGGGTTTGGATTTTAGAAAAGATCATTTGCACACAGAGAGCAAGATGGTTTTGAATGGAATCACAGAATCACAGAATCATGGAATCATGGAATCATGGAATCACGGAATCACAAAACATAAAATATGGAAAGGACCCACAAGGATGATCCAAGTCCAGCTCCTGGCCCTCCACTCCAATGTTTCATAGCTGTCATCTTAATTTTTAATTTTTTCTAAACAGGCCTATGGATTGCCACTAAAAGGAGAATTTAAGTTCTTTCAGGATTGAAACATTCCTGTTTCTCCTCACGGATACCACCAGTCTCCACACATTCCTTGTGTCATTCCTGAAATACAGTACAATAATAATAATAATTCAACATCTGTGGCTAATCCTGCAAGCCAAAGGCTATAATTAATTCTAACCCCTTTCTTCTGCTTGAATTTCAGCAGCGTAAAATAACAGGTAGAAGGAGATGTTCAATAGGGAGAAATCTGGATAAATACACAGAAGTTCATTAGCAAGAACAAGTGGTGTGTTTTGGCTGGAAAACATCTTTTTGGGGTAAAGAGAAGGAAGCAAATGAAATGCAACCTGGGCATTTTATTCCAGGATTTGAACTTTCCATATTCTGCCCTGCTTTATTAGCTAAAGCTCTGTGAGGACAATTATTGAGTGGTTTATATTGAAGTTATTACTTAAATCCCCTTAAATTCATAGCGGGCAGCTTGGAAATCTGCCTTGGTTCTGGGATTCCTGAGGAGGGCACAGACTGCAGGCAAAAGCTGCTTTTTAGCATTTTTTTGTTATTTTGCAAATTTCTTCCACTTCAGCCCTACCAGTTATCAAAACTTTTACAGCTGAATTTTGCTTTTTGAAGGGAACAGAATCCTTCCCATCCTTCTTTGAGAAGTTCATTCCCATGCCAGCTTTTCCATCCTCTGGCTTTGAGTCTGGCCAACTTCATAAATAAAAAATAAATAGATTATTTATAATAATAGATTATTATCAACCTCTGCTTGAGGCTGAAACCCTGGGAAGGGGAGCCAGTCCCAGCATCCACCTGATGGGACTGGCACATGGATTCTCTCTTTTTCCAGACTGGGAAGGCAACACACTGGCACAGGCTGGCATAGAGAAAGGTTAGGAATAAATATTTGAATGGCACCTTGGAATTCCCAGGAGGATCAGAAAAGCAGGAAGGGCTTTGGTCCCTGGGTGAGGGAACAGCTGGGATGGGACTGGAGGGGGGAAGAGGAGATGCCCATGAGTGGAGCTCAGGCTTGGAGCCTGAATTCCTTTGGGAATTTTCTCCCCTGTTTAAAAGCTGTGCCTTGGCTGGGCGCTCTGGAGCTGTTTAACAGGAATTACCCCAGGAATTCTCCCGGGTGAGACAGGGCAGAATCCAAAGGGAAAGCCCGGCAGGTGCCTTTGCTGGTCAGGGATTTGCCCCTGCTGAATGGGGCTCTGGGTTAAAGCAGCTCCATACATCCAAGGTTTCCTCCTCATGTGCACTTCCCATCCCATCCCGAACCTTGTTTGATCCATGGGAGTGCCACAGCACAGGGGACAGCTCAGCATCCTCAAGGAATGAACAAAGAGCTGCATTCCAGTGGGACACGGGCAGGAAAAGCCATTTACTGGAAATCAGCTCCAAAGACTGCAGAGTTCCGAGGTGACAGGATTTGTGTCGTGGCACTAAACAACATCCCAGCCCAGCAGGGCCAGGCAGGCTGAGGGTGATGCCCAGAACCACTCTGGGATGGCATTTTTGGGCTGTTCCCAACGGGAGAACTTCCCAGGAATGCTGGGGGTGAGCTGCCCACCAGGCCGCAGCAATAGCTGGCTTTGGTTTGAGATGCTCATCTCCCACCACAACAAGCAGCACTCCCAGCTGGGCAGCTGGCACCAAAAACAGCTCCAGGAAATCCAATCCCACTCAGCAAGGGGAAAAGATTCCTGCTGGGAAAACAGGGAGAAGCTCCTGCCCTAAAAACCTGCCCTTCCATCCCTCCACAGGTACCTGCTGGGCTTGTTCCTTCCAGGTGCTTGAGGGTTTAAAATACACAATAATTTCACCGAGAGGAAAACCCAGGCTGGGCCCCACCACAGCATCAGCCACAGAATTATACCCTGTGCTTCCTGCAGCAAGGAGAATTTGCTTCTCTATTACCCAAAAACGACACGGCTGAGCTCCGTGGCTTGAAGTTAACATCACTTGGAAACATGAGGAGGAATGGTTGAAGGATTTTAGCAGTGAACTGCAGTGATTCTGTTCACAAAGTGTCTTGGTGGCTGTTAAAACGTTTAAAAATTCCTTAATTTTTTTTTATTTAATTAGAAATTAAATCGAATGGGATTTCTTTAATTCCGAGCACATCTAATTATCTTTATGGTCACATCTAATAATACAGATTCTTGTTTGTGGATGTGAATTTGAGATTGGTAAATCATCATGAATCAAATATTAAGCCACACAAAATGGTCTTAAAATGGGGCAAACTAGAGAAGTTATTAATTAATTAAATGACCAGAATAAACATTATTCACCCAGCACCACTAGATAATCTTTAAGGTCCCTTCCAACCAAAAGCATGCCATGAATCCATGAACCATTCTATGAATATTTTAAAAGAGCCTTAAAGATGCTCTTCTAGAGCCAAACTCCCCCAAATTTATACACTAAAAGGAAACAGTTTGATCAGCAGATATAAAATAAAAGGTAGTAAATAATTTGAACATTATTTTGCTTCATGAAAAGCACTTTCCATCCCCACAGCTGCAAAACCCAACTGATTGCCCAGGTTTAGCTGAGCAATGGTGACACAATTCCAATGATTTTTTTTTTAAGATCCAAGCAATTACTGTCTGCAGGAGATGGGGCTGGCACTGAATTCCTGTCAAACCCAGCTCAGGTGCTGAAGTGAAGCTGCAGCTTGGGAAGATTTGCTTGTTTGCGTTGTTTTGGGGTTTGTTTTTCTGCATTTGCCTCATCTTTGTCCATGTAAATATTCCGCTGCACCCCGGGTTGTTGTCTAAGAAAATAAATCACAGAGCTCTTGTCTGGAGGGGCTTGGCCTGGATAAACCAAGCAGCAGGTCCAGGCACATCCAGGATGCCTCTGTGTGCTTCAAAGAACCCCAACCCACAGCAGCGACCTCAAGGTTTGAGTCAGGAAACATCTTCACCCTCACTGGAGGGGGCGGCAGCTGATCTGCTGCAATTATTGAAGGTCTGATGAGCTGAAAGAATAAAGCTGTTATTGAAAGGCTGGTGAAGATCAGGGAAAAGAGAGCAGATCGTCCAGGGAGGGGATTGGGTGATTTCTGCACACACTCTTTGTACTTAAAGGACTGAGAGTAAGAACTAGAGGGAGCCATGGCATCCTGGAACGGCTTGGGTGGGAAGGGATCTTAAAAATCATTTATTCCATGGGCCAGGACGCCTTCCACCATCCCAGGGTGCTCCAAGCCCCGTCCCACCTGGCCCTGGGCACTTCCAGGGATCCAGGAGCAGCCTCAGCTTCTCTGGGAATCTGTGCCAGGGCCCCTCCACCCTCACAGGGGAGAAGGTGAAGGCTGAGACACAAGAACTGTGGTCCAAGCCCAAGAAAAGCAAATACTCCAATGTTTTGTTCAGGCAGGGCGAGCCAATCCTTTTGAAACAGCACATTGGAGCCTGAATCACTTGGATCCTTTTGAACATCCAATTGCATTTTGATACACAGAGATCATCAAACGTGGAGGTGGTGGGTGGGGAAGAACAGAAAGTAACATTCTCCTTAAAATTCAGAAATAATATAAACTTCATGGAATGAACACACTGAGCAGTCCTAGGAAGACACCTCTGGGTTACTTGGATTGGGTAGAAATTAATCTGGATGGAAATAAGACCAATCCGGCAGCAAAAACATCCCTGACAGGCTAATGTTCAATTTAAATAAACAGTTCTAATGAGATCTGTTATTACCTGCTATTTTGTCATGCTCTGGCATGCAGTCCCAAGTCTAATGTTTCTAAATGCTGTCATAAATTTTTTCAGCCTAATCTGCTCCTAAAGATTTCAGCTCGTGTCCCTCCTGGTCCACAGTAAATTATAGACAGTGTTGAAGCCTCTGAGGGAGCCTAAACCTCTCTTAGAGAACCCCAAACCACCAAACCCAGCCTTTCCTCGTGCCACACGCTGCTGTGACTGCGAAGTTTTATAAAGAACTCTTCAGATGGATGTGCCAGGCACCCAAATTTGCATAAAATATACACAAAAACATCACACAGATGATCCAAAAATTACCTATTTAGTGCCAAAATAAAGGGAAAAGGCTGCAATAACCTGAGCCCAACTGACAGCGCTTTGATCCTGGCATGATCAACTGGTCAAAAACCCCCCAGGTGAAGTCCCTCCTGTCCTGCCAACGCTGATCCAGGCAGCTGTGCCCAAGTTTTGGGTGGAAATCCCCATTTCTGGCAGCTCCTGCTGGTCTCAGCAGAGGCCTGGCCGTGGCGTTGTCCTTGAGGGCATCTTCACCTGCTTGAGAGGGAAGGCAGCAGGAGCTGTGTGCTGCACATCCCCTGCATGTTCATTGTGCCCTCAGCCTCGATGTGTCCCTGGTTTTTAGGAAGATCCCAGGCTGGTGATGCCCTTCAGGTGAGTTCAGCATGGGAGGCAGTTCCCTGTTCCATGGTTTTGCTTTTCCATGGATCCAGCCAGGATGGCTTGTTCTGACCTGCCCTGCAGGGACTGCAGAGCAGCTCCACTTATTCCAGTGGATTTGTGGTGGGTTAAGCTCTCTTCTCACCCAGAGATGGGGCAACTGAGAGGTGTTTTCAAAACTTTTATTCCATTTTCAGTCTCATGTGAGGGGTGAGACAATACAGATGTAATAATTCACACCATCATAATCAGAAGCCAATTATTTCCTAATTACAGTACACTATAAACGTTTCTTAGCCTATCAGCTTTAGCCACACCATGCTGTAAATGCCTTAATATCCAAAAAATTCATTTCCCACAGATTTGCTCTCAATTTTTTAATGGGAGGTGGTATCTGCAGGACTTTGATAGATCAAGGGGGCTGAGAATCCCTCACTGAGCCAGAAAAGGATGGGAATGCTCAAATTGCAGCATTCTGGGTTGTGTTACACCACCAGCACCTTCCTGCTGCTCCTGTGCTGGGAGGAAGGCACTCAAAGCTGGGAAACTCCGAGGGAAAAGGGAAATAAAAGAGTTCTGAAGGACTCCTGAGTGGTCCAGCTTAGGGTTTGATCCCGATGTGGTGACACAGCACGAGGACCATGTTGTGATGCAGGGATTGAGGGAGGAACATCCAAGCTGAACGAAGAATTTTGGATGGTTAAGCCCCTGAAATAAAGCTCCAGGCAGGTGGTGATGCTTGAATAAAGTACCAGAGACCTGGAACCACTAAAATTATCCAACAGTTGTGAATTCTGCTGGCTCTGGTCAATGGCTTTGCTCCAGTACCCCAAACAACCAGGCCCCAAATGCTGTTCAGAGCCGGAAGCTTTGGGAGTCCCTGTCCTGTGGGGATGGAGGGGAGCTGCTGATCAGCACAATGTGAGGGATGTCACCTGCTGGAAAAAGAACCAGAATTCACATTTCCCTGTGAATTGTGCAGTGTTAAAACCCTTATCACTGCTATGCAGGCAACTAGAGGCATTGGGAATGCATTTTTTGGGGGTAAGAAGCTTTTTAACTTCTTTTCCTGTGGTATATACATCTGCACAAGCCTTGTCACTCCCACAGTCCAAACAGTTTATTCAGAGACTGAGAGGAGTTTCACTTTTCCACCAAGGTCAGGACAACTTTGGTGTGCCCTGACAATCCCTGAGCAGGTAATACTTCTAATGCTTTATTAACACAGGCTGGGGTCAATAAACACTTTGTACTGCCCTCCTCCCCTATCTCCCCACGTAATTCCCCAATCCTGCTGCCTAAAGACCGGAGGGATTCCCAGCCCCAAGCCAGGGAAAGCTCAGCAGTTCAGCTCCATTTCAGCTCTTTTTAAGGCCACCGTGGCTGCCACCTTGATAAATGCAGTTGTTACTAGGAAAGAACAAAATCCTTTAATCATTTTCAAACATTAAATTCCATCATGTCTGGCCCGTAAATGTAAAGTTCACTTTCCAGGAAGGATTTACCAAAGTCGATACCTTGTGCTGGCAGAACGTTCGCTGCACATTTAGCAAAATGATTTTTCGGGGGAGGTTTTTGATACGTTCAGCTCCAGAACTACAACCATGCCCTAATTTGCCCCGAGTGGCTGCAGCTGAATGTTGTCATCTGTCCCTAATAAGAGCTTTTGTTTGTCCCGGGCTTATCCTGGGATAGTTAAAGCTGCAAAAAAATAATAAAAAAAAAAAAAAAAAAAATTACTTGAGCTCCAAGTCTGTTCTCCCTCCCCGTGCAGCCTCCAAAGCCTGACGTCTGTGCTGGTTTCTCAGAGGCAATGTTCAACATCTGGTGCCGAACCAGTGGGGTCAAATAATGTTCTCACCATTTAGCGTAATTAACTCCAACCGCCCGTCTGCTGCACGGCCCCGCCGCAGCCAACACAAGCAAAGCCGGGCCAAGGCGAAATTTCTGCTCATTATTAAACCCAAATCTAAGCACTTGTCTGTCTGTAAAAACAGAGCAAAGGGAGGAAAACTGAAACCAGCGAACAGGGTCTGAGGTTTCAATAAATGTCAGAGAGCGTCAAGTCTGTTTGGATTGCAAATTATTGCTGGCTGATGGTCTATTATTTTACAACTGGCGATTGCTGTCAGGAGGTGGGGAGGGGGTGGAGGGAGAGGGTGCTCGAATCCCAGCCAGAGGGGAACAGAAGTTGCAAAATAGTGTAACAATAATTTAAAAGAAAACCACCAAAGGCACTTTCGTGTTGGCTAAATTTAGAGTTTTCATCGGGTATCTCTTCGAAGAGTAAAGAGGGCTTTGATGGATGTCCCATCACCAGGGACAGGCTGGATGGGGCTTGGAGAAAGCTGGGATAGGGAAAGTGTCCCTGCCTGTGGAGGAGGGATTGGACTGGCTTTAAGGTCCCTTCCCACCCAAACCAGTCTGGGGTTCCAAATCCAATCCCCTGGGATAGAAACCACCCCCAGTCCCTCTCTGCCATCCCTGCCTCTGCTTCCAATCACCATTCCCAGGAGAATGAAGGCAACTGGAGAGCCATGGACATGCAGAGTAACAAAAGCCCATCCCACCTCCCTGTTGTGCTTAAGGTGAGCTCATATCTTGTCAAGCAGAGGTAAGAGAATTTTAAATGGTTCTTAAACTCTCTTGGTAAATGAATTAAAATACAAATGGGTGGTTGCTGCTTGAAATAGAGTGGAGAGGACAATTTATTGTACAGTCCCAGAACCCCAGAGTGGTTTGGGTTGGAAAGGACCTTAAATTTCACCCCATCCCACCCCTGCCGTGGGCATGGACACCTTCCCATGGTTGCTCCAAGCCCTGTCCAGCCTGGCCTTGGACACTGCCAGGGATCCAGGAGCAGCCACCAACAAATCTGGATGGATTTGACTCCCACTGACCACAAACACCGAGGATCAGACCCAGTTTGTGAGGAGAAGGGAGATGGTGAGGGATGAGCTGATGGATGGCCACAGCCACAGAAGGGCCAGGACACCAACGTGCCCCAAAGAAGGGGACATTGTCCTAGTGCCACAAAAATCTTCCAGTTGCTAAAACCTGTTGGTTTTGGACTCTACCAAATAGCCCAGCTGAGGCTTCTGATATGGGGAAATGTAAATCAATCCATGCCATGTGCAAAACAATCAATGAAAACATCCTGCATTTAACGGGGGAAAACATTTCCCCCAACAACGGCTGATTCCAGATCCAAATTTCTCAGCCAGCTTTTTTGGAAGCCAACCAAGCCATTGAATAGAACTTTACAACTCAACACAGACCGGGGAGCTTTGAAATCTGTGAAGGGATGAAATGCAGGGAGATGTTTTTACATGGAAAACATGGTTGCTCTAGATCAATATGTGAGGTGGCCTAAAATAATTTGCAATTTTATAAAGCGAGAATAAGTCTTTACAGCCCACCTATTATTTTTTTTTTAATTTATTTTTCAGCAATGCAAAGTGAAGAATTCAAGTTTGAAGACAAGAAGGCTCTCAATGAAATATAAATATTCACAACATGGCTGTTTGGTGCTATATGGAAAAGCAAATCCTATTTTTTTTTTCCCCTATTTTTCTCTCCCTAAATTAAACCTGTGTTTTGCAAAGCCAACAAAAAAAAAAAAAAAAAAAAAAAAAAAGAAAAAAAAAAGAATGGATTCATGGTTACAAAAGAGTGGTTATGCTCTCCTGTGCCCAGCACCTCCTCCTCTCTCCCTCACACGCACACAGCCACTGGTAATAAAACTGTAACTTATGATTTCGCACCAATAATATCCCACGGAGGGTGCCTCGATTTTCCCCTGGAGCAAAGGAAAGAGGCCAAAACAATCAACGTCTCTCTTGTGCAGAGCTGAGCTTGGGCTCCGCTTGGGCTCCGCTCCGTGTCCCCCCTGAGCCTGTGGAATATTCTTTACCTGCCAAACTCCTCAGCCCCAAATGTGATGGTGACCCTGGAGCTTTTTTTGGCCCCTCTCAAACTCAGGGAGGAACGTGGATCACCCAAAGGTTTCTGCTCCACCAGCCCAGCAGGATCTGTCAGGCAGAGCTGATCGATATTTTCCCAGTGCAGAAGCTTTCTGCTGTGACATCCAAAGGTTCTAAAGAGATATTTTAATTTTTCTGGCTTTTGTCAAAAATGATCCCAGTTCCTGGAACACTTTGCTGTCCCCTCATGTGCTTTGACTGTGGATTGCAACGAATTCAGGGGAATTTCTCTTTCTCATCAGTCCCTGACTTGGGTCAGCTCACACAGGACTGGAAAATGCTCCTGGGATGGGAAATCTCCGGGAGCACAGGGTGCAGGAGCTGCTGCACACATGGCAGGGGCTGAGCTCCGTGCTTTGGAAGGATTCCTGCTTATCCACCCCGTGCAGCACGAGGCACTGCCCAGGGAAGAGGAGATGTGCTCTTTGTAATGCACAGTAATTAAATCAGCTCTAATCAACCACAGCATCTCTTTGGGAAGCATCCATGAGCGAAAGGCTCCCTTTTTTTTTTATTTTAGTACGAGTTTTTCTCATTAGTTACACCAAAGCTGCATTTAATTCTCATCCTGGCTGAACTAAACTCAGATGTACAGAGAGGGCTGAGAATAAACTTTAACTCCTCCATTTGGAACAGCCCCTGGAAAGCTGAATATCAACATAATCCCAGTCAGACCCCCTGTGACCAAACATGCACTTAAAGAAAGAGTAAACAGCCAAACCTCCTCGAGCTGCTTTGGCCCCAGCCCTGTTCCTTCCCTTTGGCACTTGTTCCCTTGGAGTGATGGATTAACAACTCCAAATTTCAGCAGTTTCTCTTCCCCCTCCCTGTATTGGGATTAAGTGTTTTGCTGTAATTAGTTTCTAATCGCTGTGTCCAAACCATGGGAGTCGAGAGGTGGATATCCATGGACATCTCAGCTCTCCTCAGGCAGGAGGGAGAGAACTTCCTCGGGAAGAGAGGCTGACCATGTTTAATGAGCGCTTCTGGCCTGACAAATGGCTGTGTAAAACACTTCCTCCCTTCCCATGTGCTCCCTGTGTGCCTGGGCCCTCGGAGTGCCAAGCTCTTCACTTCTGGATTAAGTATCACAAGCTCTACAATTATTTTGTCTCCTTGTCAGATGCTCGCTGTGGAGAGAGGCCACTGCCTTTGTTGCCCACCTGGGTGGTGTTAATGGGCTGCTCAGTCACCCCAGACACACAGAACAATCAGGGATTTCTCAGCTTCAGGGAGAAAACCAATTTCCCCCCCCCCCATCAGTACCCCCAGATCCATTCCAGGTGCAGAATCTTGGAATGGAATCGTGGAATGGTTTGGGATGGGAGAGACCTTAAAGCTCAACCAGTTCCACCTCCTGCCATGGGCAGGGACACCTTCCACTATCCCAGGTTGCTCCAAGTCCTGTCCAACCTGGCTTGGGACATTTCCTGATGAACCTGGATTTATCTTCAGCCCTTTGCAGCCTGAATCTGCAGTGAGCTCTGCCCGCAATCTCTGCTGTGCTGCTGAACTGCCCAGAGCCCAGGAAATCCGAGGATCCTCAGTGGCCCTCCGTGACCCTCGTGAGTCCCTTCCAGCTCAGGGGATTCTGTGAGGTGAATCTGAATCAGGACTGGGTGAAAAACCTGAAGAGAACAAATCTTCACACTATATTTTACTGCTGAAGGATTTGAAAATAAAAATTCAGTGAATTCCCATTGAAATGTGACCCCCAGAATTGCACCAGCCTCAATAAATCTCATTGTCCTTGGCTAAAATATCCTCAGAATAATTCTCCAGTTTTAACCAGGGACATCTATTAATTGGCCTCACCCAGATGAGAAAAACACTGGGAAAGAACATCCCTTTTATTGGACCTTCAAAACATTTTCCAGCCAACAATTTCATCCAAACTGGGGCTTAACATTTAGAAGTTGGACTTGGCATTTTAAGATCTGGTCGATACAAAGTTTGGGACAAACCAGAAGAAAAAAAAAAAAAAAGAAAAAAGATTGTTGAACAAAGCCTGAGCTGAGCCCATGATGGATGGACCCTTTCTTTGGTCTCATTCAGCACTGAAACCACCCGTTGGCTTGGCCACCCTGAGCTCAAATATTATTTAATGCTGGCGTAAAAAGAAAATAATAATTCTGCAGTGTGAGTGTTCCACAGCGCGGCTTCCAATTCACCTCTGGCCTTGCAGGCTCTGGGCAATGATTCATTTTCCTCCTGACAGGAGGGGTACAACATTCTCAGCACTTCTTGGGTGGAAGAAAGTTTGTAGGAAGCAAATCCACAGCGAGCCATTAAACTTGATGAGGATTAATCCCCTCCCTCCCTGGTCTCATGTCCAAAATGCATCGATGGCTCGGAGGATTGAGCTGGAGTCCCCAGCTGGGAGCAGAGCTGTGATCTGGGCGTTTGGGGGAGTGTGTATGTACGACCTAACTAATGGTGGAACAAACCCCAGTGCTCTGGGCTCGGGGAGTCCCACTCCAGCAATAACAGATTGTAAAAGATCAAGTTTCAGCACAATTAGCTCCTGGCTGCAGTTTATTACCCCATCGGAGATTTAAAACATGATTTTTCCCCCCCTCCCCACTGCATTCCAACAATACTTAAGTGTCTGGAGCTGACACTGTAAAACAATAATAGAGTGACAAATATCTGTCTATCTGAAGACAAACCCAGTGGCTGGGCTTGTTTGGGGACAGTAAATTGTAAAACATGCTTTAAAATGGCCTTTTCTCCTTCTTCTCGCTGGTCACAGGGCTGAGTGGGAATGTTTGTGGTGTCTTGTTTGGTTTTTGGTGTTCGGTGGGATTTCAGGATGGTTGAGGCTTCTGAAGGACAAGGCCCAAGGGCTGAAGGAAGAAATCCCTGTTATTTCTCCAGCAGAACTGAAGGTCAACACCCAATGCCTCAATGTGAAAAAGAATTAGGTGGATGAAATTCCTCCCTGCAGATGTGCAGCTCTTCCCAGTGGATGTCAGGAGTCCCTGGATGTCCCCTGGGATGTCATGGAGAGCATCCCAATAGTTTTATTTCCTTGGGCTGGATGGAACACGTTGGAACAGCATTTTCAGGACATCATGAGCAGGAATATGTTTGGGGACATCTCGCTCTGCAGGTTTTTAAGTTTTTAATAAGAACACCCTGCAAGCAGCCCTGCAGCTTCCAAAGCACCATGCCAAGAGTGAGCAAGAGAAAGGAAGGCACACAGGGGGGGAAAAAGGGGGGAGCTGGGAGCTGTCAGGGTCGATCTGGGAGAGTTTCCATGCACTGGAAGTGAGAAGCATCGTGCATTTCGCAGAACACGGAGTCGCAATTACGGGAGCAAATTGTAGCGATTAGAGCAGGTATGAAACTTCTCAGTGACACAATAAACAGCAGGGCAGAGTTATTTCCATTTAATTAAAGCCCTGTTTACCCAGCCCCCGATGTTTCAATCCTGAGCAGAGCCACAGGAGCGCGCTTGCCCCGTTGCCGTGGGCGTCGCGCGAAGCTGCGCGGGTGGAGGTGCCGCAGGAGCTGCCCTGGTGTGTCCCTGCTCCAGGAATGGGGGCAGCCCAACAGAAGGAGTCTCCAGGAACCCAGGGCTGGACTGGGGCCTCAGGGAACGCAGGGTAACTGGAACAACCCCAGGGCGTTCACGTCCCCATTGCTTTGGGTGGGATTCAGCTCACTGAGCCCTGCCCAGCTCCAGGCCACCTGTCTGCTCTAAGCTGCTCCTCAAGTCCAGCTCAAAGACAACAGCACAGAGGGAAGCTGGCAATGGAGCTGTGCCACCTTCCTCTCATGGGGGTCTCACATGGGTCCTTCCCTACTTCAGGGAATCACGGAAACATGGAATGTTTCCTTGAAGATCATTTAATTCCACCCAGGGAATTATTCCCTTCCCTTCCCCTGTCCCAGGCTGCTCCCAGCCCCATCCAGCCTGGCCTTGGACACTTGCAGGGATCCAGGGGCAGCCTCAGCTTCTCTGGGCACCCTGTGCCAGGGCCTCCCCACCCTCCCAGGGAGCGTCCAGCTCGGAGCAGACACCTAATCCTGGAGAGCATCTCCATCCAGGAGATGGAGAAGCCAAATCCCAGCTGTTCTGGGTAAGAGTCCTGTGCAGGAGGGCGTTGCTGGTGCCGTGGAAGCTGCAGCTCCAGCCTGAGTGCTGAGTGCCTTCCAAAGCCACCAGGACAAGGGGGTTTGGTGGTTTTGTTGGCTGCCTGCACGGGGCGGTTTGAGCCCAGCCTGGTTTCCACAGGTCAGGCCTAAGGCACGCTGGTGGAGAGGTGCAGAAGCCAGGCTGCAGTGCCAGGGCCTGTGGATAAACACAGCCTGCCCTCCCTGCAGGAACAGCAGCCCTGCAGCGTCATTTTCCAGTGATGTCGGTCTGGCACTTTCCTGCTGCACTAAACTCACTCTGAGGGAGTCAAGTGAAAAAAAAAAAAAAATTAATAAAATAAAAAAAAAAGTGGGAAAACCAACAATGCTAAAAAAAGGCTTGCTAAATTTAGGATAAAGCTGAGGATGCATTGGTCATTGTCCAAGGGAAGTGGCCCAATGACCTGATTACTGCTCAGCAAAGTTGATGGGAAAAGCTGAAACTGGAAAACTCGATCGGTTTTATGACCTTTAAGGAGCGCAGTCAGAAAAGGGAGTTTAGTGCCTCTATCTTCCCATTTGTTTGTAATATTAGTCATTCGTAGAAGAGGGCCTGACTCACTCTGCCAGAGTTTCTCCTCCTGTATAAACTAAAACTCTGTGACATTCAATTATTTCATTATTTTAGGCCCCTCCCAAATTAATGCTCTCCCTGAAGCACCTTCTCCTCCCAGTGACACCAAGTCTGCACAGAACAACATCTGGCACTTGTTCCACTCCACTCCAGGCGCCTGCTGGAGGTGGCCAAAATTAGCAGCACATTCACCCTCAGTGCTGAGGGATGAACGTCCAAATTCAGGGCTTTCAACTTAATTTAGGGCTAGAATTTTCTGGTCTGGCACACGCTGGTATCTCTGCACTCAGAGGCACTCGAACGTGTTTATCTTCGTGTGTTTATGAGTTCATGAGCTGAGAAAGTGAGGATTGGGCAATAAAGATCATTCCACTGAAATCATCACCCCCCCACCCCAATCAACCCAGAGATTTCACACTTGATTTGAAAAGATGGGCTGCAAATCGCGGCTGCATTTTTCTGCTGATTCCTCCTGGGTGCCACCTCTGCTTTCCGTGGCTGTGGAGAGGGAAGGTCTATTTATAAATCACAACCTGATCCCATCTGCACAGAGCCATCAGATCTGGCCTGGATGCCAGCTCGGAGCTGCAATCCCCAAATGTGCCCTTGGAGAAGCGTTCTGGGTGGAGGCCTTCCCCCATTTGGCTCCAAACCGCCCCGCAGGTGTTCGGTTCAAGGAGTGTCACCAAGGTGTGAGGCAAAGCAAGCCATTCCAGCCCAGACTGGCTCGTTCTTATTTTCTTTCCTGCTAATTGCGCCCGCAGCCAGCGGATTCCCTCAATAGCTGCGGGAACGCCGCTGGATCCCCGCGGCTGCTTTCTCCCCGTCGCAGACAACTTTCACGGAAAAGCCTTTCCTTACGATTTTTTCCTCCTGAGAAGCTGAGAGGCCTCAGGAGCAAAATGTAAACAATGGTTATCTGCTGCTGCGGAATGCAACAGGTGCATCTGGGATTGGTCTCATGTCGGTTGTTTCTAATTAATGGCCAATCACAGCCCAGCTGGCTCAGACACAAGCTTTTGTTATCATTTTTTGCTATTCTATTCTCAGCCAGCCTTCTGATGAAACCTTTTCTTCTATTCTTTTAGTACAGTTTTAATGTAATGTATATCATAAAATAATAAATCAAGCCTTCTGAAACATGGAGTCAGATCCTCGTCTCCTCCCCAATCCGAAAACCCCTGTGAACACGGTCGCATCTCCCTTCCCGCCTGGCACCGCTTTTATTCCCAAAGTTGGCAGGCTGCAAAACTGGCCAGCCTCCAACCCTCCCAGAGCCTGGAACACACACAAGCCTTGCACAACCCTCCCAAGGCACCGCTTTCCCCGTTGTTGCCACCTCTGCTGGCAGCGCCAGGCCGGGCTGTTCCCTCTTGCCCAACATCCCAAAGTTTCCCCTGGGAAAGCTGACGGCTCTGTCTGGAATAGAAAGTGATGTTTGAAAACAAAGACACGTGGCAGGGGTGGAAGGGACGGCTGAAGCGAGGGACAGGGATGATTAATTGTGGGGAAATCTGCGATTTGATCGTGGTGGGGTGGTGAAAGCAGAGCCGTGCTTCATTCCCAGCTCATTTCCAGGGAGTTCATTCTGGTTTCCAGTCTCAGCAGAGGCTTTGGCTGCTCTGGAGGGATTTGAAGCATCCCCAAGTGATGCCATGGCCTGGGCAGAACTCGGGAGCAGCCCTGAGGGCAGCTTTGTCACTGACTGTCCCCTGCCTGCCGGGCACCAGCCCTGCCCAAATTCGGCTGTGAGGGGGGTGAAACTGAGCCCAGACCCTGGAAAACAGAAGGAATGGACCTGTCCAGAGCTCTGGGTCAGCTTTGTGCCTCCTGAGTAACCACACCAAGCAGCCAAGTCCCACATTCAAGGGATGCTTTAATTCCATCTGGGGATCCTGGAGTTCCAATCCCCATCATTGAGTGGCTTCAACTCATGGGATCCTGGAATGGTTTGGATGGGAATCCTTGAACGGTTTGGGTGGGAATCCTGGGACGGTTTGGATGAGAATCCTGGGACGGTTTGGATGAGAATCCTGGAATGGTTTGGGTGGGAATCCTGGAATGGTTTGGGTGGAAATCCTGGAATGGTTTGGGTGGGAATCCTGGAATGGTTTGGGTGGAAATCCTGGAACGGTTTGGGTGGGAAGGGACCTGGAAGCCCATCCAGTGCCACAGGGACACCTCCCAGTGTCCCAGGCTGCTCCAGCCTGGCCTTGGACAATTCCAGGGATCCAGCCACAGCTTCTCTGGGAATTCAATCCCAACCCCTGTCCACCCTCCCAGCCAAGAATTCCTAATTCCCAATATCCCATCCATCCCTACTCCCGTCCGTTTAAAGCCATTCCCTGGCTCCTGTCCCTCCATCCCTTGTCCCCAGTCCCTCTCCAGCTCTCCTGGAGCCCCTTTAGACCCTGCAAGGGGCTCTGAGCTCTCCCCAGAGCCTCCCTTCCTCCAGGCTGAAAAACCTAATAAACAAAATAGGAATATTAAATATATTTGTTAACAACAAATGTTATAAATATTGAATTTAAATCCACATTTAAGACCTTTCCCTAAATGATTGACCAGAAGTTTATGACACAAGTCAGTAACTAAACATGATTTGTTTAAAGAACAGTTCCATTTTAAAAAGCAAATGCTGTCAAACCATTCATGGGGGAGAAAAAAGTGCCCTTGGCGTTGTATTAACGATATATTTTTAATTTCCCAGTCGCTGCAGTCTCGCTGTTTGCATTTAAGGCTGTCAGAAAGAATTGTTTAATAAGTGCCAGGGAACAAAGAGGCTGGAAATCACCTCCCTAGGAAAGCCAGGAGAGCTTTCAGCAAGGAGCTGGAGGGAGAAAAGCTGGTCAATACTGCTCGGAAGTGCCTGTTTGTGCTGCAATCAAAGGAATTTTGGATAAATTAAACCTTCTGTGGGGCTGAACGACGTCTCCTGAGGGAATGGCAGAGGGGTTGGAGGGAGCTGGGATGAACTGGTGCCACGATTGGCAGGGCAGGGATCTCTGGAAGGATGTGCTCACTTTTTAGGAGCAGCGTTTTTCCAAGGCAAGTCCAGCAAAGTTTGGTCTAATCCAGATCCAGCCAGGACAGCCAGGAGGGGCTTGGCTATGGGGAAATGCCTCCTCCATCCTCCTACTGGAGGAAAAATTCATCCATCCTCTTGCTCCGTTTCAAGTGGAGCATGAACTTCATGGAAATGAAGGATGGGGGCTGAGATATTGGCAAAAATCCCTGAGTTTGGTGGGAAAACCCAGAGAATTTCACTGGTATTGGGGTGGTTTTGTTGGGTTGATTGGGTTTGGGTTTTTTTTGTTTTGTTTTGGGTTTTTTGGGGGGGGGTTTATTTTATTTTTATTTATTTTTTGCAACATGGAGCCTCATCTTTATAATTAATAAAAACCAAATTCCAGAAAACACCATCTGGCATCAATTCCTGGCCTAAAGAACTGCACAGCACCAATCTGAGCTCCCTCCTGAGGAAGCATCCGTGCCCAGCAGGCTCTGGGACAGCTTTGAGCAGGAGCAGCACATTTCCAGCCCAGTTTTACAGAACTTTTCCTTGGCTTTGTCCTCCTTACACAACCCTGACATTTCAAATGTCAGCTTTTTTATTGAGCAAGAGACTTGGAGGAGTTCAAGTGGCCTTGAAAAATAATCCCCAGGACCCAGCCCAGGTCTCCAGGGAGCTCCTGCTCTGCTGGAAAGACCTGGGAGCTCTGCTGGGCCCCTCCAGGCCATCCCTCACCTTCAGTTTTACCCCATCATTGTCCCCTCTCAGCCTCTGAGCCTTGTTTCCTGCTCTGCTCTGGCCAGGACAGGGCTGGGTGTGCATGGGAAGCTCTCCACGCCCTCCAGGAGCGCTGAACTTTGCGGGGAGTTGGGAATTTTGGCACCTCCCAGGAGAGCTGGGGCACTGCTGAACCAGTTTGAGGAGCCCTGAGCATGAGGAGGGGTTTTTTAATCTGGAAAAAAAAAAAGCGCTTTAATCCCTCCTGCCTCTCAGCTCCTCGTGCTGGGGACGTTTTCTTCCCAGTCCAGTTTGGGCTGGTGCATGAGGAGAGCCAGCAGCAATTCCTGGGGCACCACACTCATGGAATTCCAGGAGAACTGGGGGTGCAAAAGCTCTCCAAGGTCACAGAGCCCAAACTGTGCCCAATCCCCACCTTGTCCCCAGCCCAGAGCTCTGAGTGCCACCTCCAGGAACTCCTGGGACACCTCCAGGGATGGTGAAACCTCCCTGAGCAGCCCCTTCCAATGCCTGGCCACCCTTTCCCATCTCCTCACGTCCTGGCCCACCACTGAGGCTGCTCCCTCTCCTCCTGTCCCTGTTCCCTGACCCCCAGCTCCTGTCAAGGAGAGCCACAAGGTCCCCCCGAGCCTCCTTTTCTCCAGGCTGAGCCCCTTCCCAGCTCCCTCAGCCCCTTCCCAGCTCCCTCAGCCCCTTCCGAGCTCCCTCAGCCCTTTCCCAGCTCCCTCAGGGCCTTCCCAGCTCCCTCAGCCCCTTCCCAGCTCCCTCAGCCCTTTCCCAGCTCCCTCAGCCTTTCCCAGCTCCCTCAGGGCCTTCCCAGCTCCCTCAGCCCTTTCCCAGCTCCCTCAGCCCTTTCCCAACTCCCTCAGCCCTTTCCCAGCTCCCTCAGCACCTTCCCAGCTCCCTCAGCCCTTTCCCAGCTCCCTCAGCCCTTTCCCAGCTCCCTCAGCCTTTCCCAGCTCCCTCAGGGCCTTCCCAGCTCCCTCAGCCCTTTCCCAGCTCCCTCAGCCCTTTCCCAACTCCCTCAGCCCTTTCCCAGCTCCCTCAGCACCTTCCCAGCTCCCTCAGCCCTTTCCCAGCTCCCTCAGCCCTTTCCCAGCTCCCTCAGGGCCTTCCCAGCTTCCTCAGCCCTTTCCCAGCTTCCTCAGCCCTTTCCCAGCTCCCTCAGGGCCTTCCCAGCTCCCTCAGCACCTTCCCAGCTCCCTCAGCCCTTTCCCAGCTTCCTCAGCCCTTTCCCAGCTTCCTCAGCCCCTTCCCAGCTTCCTCAGCCCCTTCCCAGCTTCCTCAGTCCCTTCCCAGCTCCCTCAGCCCTTTCCCAGCTCCCTCAGCCCTTTCCCAGCTCCCTCAGCCCTTTCCCAGCTTCCTCAGCCCCTTCCCAGCTTCCTCAGCCCCTTCCCAGCTTCCTCAGCCCTTTCCCAGCTCCCTCAGCCCTTTCCCAGCTTCCTCAGCCCCTTCCCAGCTTCCTCAGCCCCTTCCCAGCTCCCTCAGCCCTTTCCCAGCTCCCTCAGCCCTTTCCCAGCTCCCTCAGCCCTTTCCCAGTTTCCTCAGCCCCTTCCCAGCTTCCTCAGCCCCTTCCCAGCTTCCTCAGCCCTTTCCCAGCTCCGTCAGCCTCTCCTGGGGCTCCATGCCCTTCCCCAGCTCCATTCCCTGCCCTGGACTCTCTCCAGCCCCTCCATGGCTGAGTCACCATTCAAAAAGCAAATATTTGGAGTCCCAGGGAAATCCGGGGTGCAGGGGAGGTGTGGAATCACCAGGTTCCATTGGATTCTCATTGGGTTCTGTGCTGGGAGGGATCTGAGCACCCAGTGCACAAAGCTCCTCCATACCTGCAGCCACCTCACCAAATGATCGACATTTCGGGGAGGGTGAAGAGAAGAAAATGGGCAAATGTGACCAGAGCTTCTCTGATCGTTGTCAGGCTGCTCTAACCAAGGCTTCCAAAGCCAGGAGAGAGGGGAAAGGGAAGTTCTGGGGGTGTGGGGAGGCAGAGAGCCTGTTCTGGAGAGGGGAAAGTTCTCCTTGGAGAGTGCCAGCACAGCTCCAGGCACTCTGGGCTCGCTGCTGGGGCTGGGGTGAGCAGCTTGGATGGCAAAAGCAGCCTGGGCAGCGGGGACCGTGCTGGGAGGGACTGGCAAACGCCTCCAGCTGCCCCAGCAAACAGCACCAGGGCTGGGATTCAGGCCCTGCCTCTCATTAGCAGCAGCTCCCTGCTTCCAGGCCCTTTACAGGATGGAGGGGTTTAAGAACACATTTTACCATCCATTTAATGTAACAATATTAAGCTCGATTTGGCAGGGCCGCTTCAGACATAAAACTTTAAAATGAGCTTTTTCAGAGCATAAAATCACAATTGGTCCTGCTAGTAAAAGGATAAAATAAATGTCTATTCACCCTAATTGCTGTCAAACTTGTGATTTTTTTTTTGTTTTGTTTTGTTTTCTTTTATATGTAGTAAAGCCAACGCGGTTTTATTGTATAGGGTGCAAACGCTCACCGTGTAATATTATAAATCCTGCAGAGAATTAAGCATCTGCACATTTTTCCTGGCTGTTTCTTGCTTTAACTCGAAACGTCTGCGAGCCCTGGCACAAAAGGGAAGCCTGTGGGCGAGCCTGATCCCACCTCTTTTCCAGCCCCTCTCTTTTCTGAGCCCTTTGCTCAGAAAAGGGGATCTGAGGGGCTGGGAGCAGCCTGGGAGGGTGGCAGGCAGGATTCTGCTCCAGAACATTCATGGGGCTGATCCACCTCGTTATCCCAAAAGGAGCCAGGCTCCTGCAAGCTGGAAAACAAGAATGGTGAGATCAGCTCCTCCTGCCCCCGAGCCAGTGTGGGAATTGCTGGATGCAGGAGCTGAGATCTCTGACCTTTGCTAAACTCTGCTTTGCTTCGTGGGTCTCCCTGTGCTTCCAGAGCAGCTCAGCCTGCTGCAATCCCAGCAGAAATTCCTGCTCTGCCTTCATCTTCACCCTGAAAACCCTACAAGGAATTGTTGGATTCCTTTGACCTTTATTAAACTCTGCTTTGGTAAATGTGTCCTTGGTATCTCCATGGTTCCAGAGCAGCTCTGCCTGCTGCAATCCCAGCAGAAATTCCTGCTCTGCCTTCATCTTCACCCTGAAAACCCTACAAGGAATTATTGGATCCTTTTGACCTGGGCACAGCAACAACACAAAAATGATCCTTCAAAAGCTTCCAAAAGCTTCAGGAATGATCCTTTCCCATTGTCTCTGGTGGCTCCAAGGAGCCCTGGTCGTGCCAGGCATCTCCTGCCCAAATGGGAGCCAGAAGGGAGGCTCTTGTTTCCAAAACAATTTCATCATTTCCTTTATTTACTTCATTATCACTTCAATCTGCAAATGAGGTTTCAGTTGGGGCTGAAAAAAATAGAAAGAACATTCTTCATCTTGTAGTTTTTCATTAGTTTCTTCCAATTTTGGAAAAATAATTATGATGGGTTTCTCAAAACTTTTCCTTTTTTTTTTTTAATTTGTTTTTTGTTTGATTTTTTATCTTTACCAGTTCAATCCCAGCAGAGATTTTGTAGAATGACATTTCAAATGAAACGAAGGTGATTCACGCCCCCTTTGCTCCTGTCGCTCCTCACGGGATTCTCTGGAAATTGAGGATTTTTCCAGCCCAAACTGGATTTATTTGAAGATTTCCATCCTCCCAGCCAGCCCCAGCAGAGATAAGAGCTGGGATTTGCACTGTGTTGTTCTCCCACTAGATGTCCCAGTAAATATTATTTACATTGGTTGGGATTGGAGGATTTCCCTGGAATGCTGTTTGTTTCTCTACTTTTATGGGCTCATCCCTGGTGGTGGAATTTTGAAGGCTCTGGAATAAAAAGAGGGAAAACGGATTTAGGTGATAAACCTGTGGTGGGTTTAGTGTTGGTTAATTACTGATGAACTTCTTGTTGTGAGGTAGGATCAGGAGAAAGGCAAAGCAGGTTCAAAACTTTAAAAGGGTGTAAAGAAAAGTTTATTAACAGTAACTAAAAGAAAGAGTAGTAAAAATCGGAACTAAACTTCTAGGATGCTTTTCTCCTCTTTACTACTTTGCTTTTTGGGACCAGCTGTACTTTCTGGATGAAAATTTGTCTCCAAGAGTTGTCCTCAGCCTTGGTTGGGCCAGGGAGAACCAAGACAGGACAAGGGCCCTTAGGATGTGTTTTGTGTTTCTGCCAGGGGAAAGGGCCTGGAAAACTCCTGGGAAAAGCAGCTGTAAGTGCAATAATGACCTCCAGAGCTCCAGAGAGATGTACAGAGAATTTATAAAGGAAAAAAGGCCAAAATCAATAGGAATTAAACAGGAATTCCACTGCCCAGCTTGGCCCCGTGTTCCAAATCCCAGCTCTTTGTTCCTGGAGTCTGGGACACTGCCCAGGGGACAGGAGCAGGAATTCCCCCTGTCCCAAATCCCAGCTCTCTGTTCCCATCAGGGGACAGCAGCAGGAATTCCACCTGTCCCAACTCCCAGCCCTCTGTTCCCATCCCAAGGGACAGGAGTAGGAATTCCCCTCCCCAAAGGATGGGAGCAGGAATTCCTGAGCCCAGGGGACAGCAGCAGGAATTCCACCTGGACTCCTGTCCCAAATCCCAAAACTCTCTGTTCCCATCCCAGGGGACAGGAGCAGGAATTCCCCACCCCAAAGGACAAGAGCAGGAATTCCACCTGTCCCAAATCCCAAAACCCTCTGTTCCCATCCCAGGGGACAGGAGCAGGAATTCCACCTATCCCAAATCCCAAAACCCATCCCAGGGGACAGGATCAGGAATTCCCGTGCCCAGCCCAGCCCTTCCTGGGGCAGAGCAGCCGGGACCCTCGGAATGTGCAGGAGCATCCCTGGGGCTGTAATGGGAATTTAACCCTTTGTTCCCATAGGGATGTGCCTGGGAATTTAACCCTTTGTTCCCATAGGGATGTGCAGGAGCATCCCCAGGGCTGTAATGGGAATTTAACCCTTTGTTCCCATAGGGATGTGCAGGAGCATCCCCAGGGCTGTGCTGGGAATTTAACCCTTTGTTCCCATAGGGATGTGCCTGGGAATTTAACCCTTTGTTGCCATCGGGATGTGCCTGGGAGCATCCCCAGGGCTGTAATGGGAATTTAACCCATTGTTTCCCGTTCCCAAGCAGCCTGGCAGAGTGAACCGCGCAGGGATTGTGGAGCCGGGCTCTGCTGGGTCCTACCCCCGGCTGGGGCTGGGAAATCCGAGCCGGTTTGATCCCTTTTGTTCTCGCGTGGTGGTCCAGCCCCAGCCTGCCAGGACCACAAAAAGCTCCTCACTTGTTCCTTCTTGCCGAGCTTTTCGCTGTCCCTCAGCGGGGGAAGGTTTGAGTGAGACGCTGTCACTGCCCCGGGGGCAGAAACGCAAAGCAGACAAAGCAAAACCCCCCCAGCCCAACCCCCAGAATCCCCCCAGACAGCTCCAGGTGCAGAACAAAACACACGGAGGGGAAACATGGGAAACCGTGCTCCTTTCTGAGCTGGAATTGAAGGAATCGGATTAATGATTATTTCAGTAGATAGACACACGTGAAAACAGATTCTCTGCAGATAGGAAACAGGTGAGTGCAGACAGGATGGGTGATAAGGGGACAGGGGGGCTAATTAAATTGCTTTTGAAATACAGAAGAAGGGATGGAAGTGCTGGACTTTAGGGGGGCTGGTTTGAATTTTAGCTCCTCATGCCCACGAAGCTGTCCCTAAAAAGGAAGATGCTCAGAGAGAAGGGCAGAGCCTTCCTAAAACTGAGAGAATTCTCTTGGAATGACCTCCCTGAAATTCCTCCGTCCAATTTTGCACCCAACTCCCTCTCAGGCCAAGGAAGAGAAGAAATATTTGCCAGATTGTCCCTAAAACTGATAAGAAATATTTGCCAGAGTACCCCTAAAGCTGATAAGAGGGGCAGGCAGGAGGAATCAGCCCCTCTGGGGGCTGTGCCCTCATCCCAGGTCAGACACCTGCACAGGTGAAGTCCTGACCTTCATTCCTCCAAAAAAATGCAAATAAATCACAAACAGTCCTGAGGATGGCTTCAATCACCCTCTTTACACATTTCCCTTCTGCAGAGAAAATCGCTCCTGGAACTCCCCAGTTCAGCTCTTCCTTTCCTGGCTGGCAGCAGGATGGTGCTTGGGAACACCTGAAAAACATTGGGATTGTTTTGGGGTTTTTTTTTAATACCCTGGGAGAAATTAAATCAACAGATTCAAATGTGGAAGCTCTGAGTGGAAAATCATGTCCAGGCTTGCGTGTAGAGGAGCAAAAAAAAAAAAAAAAAAAAATACAGTGATAACAAGGCAAATGCTGCAATTTCAGGTTTATGTTACTCTCATGGGGTAATGGGGGAAATGTCCTGCTCAGCTTTTAGAGCTGTCCTCTGTCTGCAGGCAGCAATCCCAGACTCTCCATTAGCTGGGCAGTAAAAGTCAGGGAAAGATGGGAGCAGACAAAATATGGGATGAGAGAGCAGTGGCTGCAGGATGAGAGGATGATTTCTGCGCTGTTGCTTTGGCCTGACATGATAGAACAACCTAAAAAACAACCTGGGGCACCCAGACAGGCTCCTGCAGCTTCCCAAGTGCAGTTAAAAATGGACAATGTGTTTTCCCAATTTCCCTGGGCTACTCTGAATCCTGGGGATCCTCTTCCATCTCTCAACACAGATCTCCAGCCAAAAAAATATCCAGGAAAAGCATCGGGAAGCTCATCAGGGTCGCTCTGCATCTGCCACTGCCTGGCTCAGGGTTTGATGGATCAACAGTGCCAAGGAGCAGGGGATCAGCACTGGGAATTCCCAGCCTGGATAAATCACAGCTCCACCCCATCCTCAGGCTGGGAACAGAGAATTGTGAGGAACCAAGTGACAGAGATGGGGAGAGAACAGGAAAATTAATGTTCCTTTAATAAATGTTTCTTTAATTCTTTCTATAAAACGCTCATCATTCTATTCCTTTAATTCTCTTTATAAAACTCTCATCATTCTATTCCTTTAATTCTCTTTATAAAACTCTCATCATTCAATTCCAGACCCCTTGGTAAGAGCATATGGATTTTTTTTTTTGTGTGTTGTGATAGAAGAGCTTCAATCCTTGGGAATCTTTTCTTATTCCACACTGAAGATAAAAATTAATATTACTTTATTCATTTTTTCTTTAATTCTTTCTATAAAACTTCATCATTCTATTCCTTTAATTCTCTTTATAAAACTCTCATTATTCTATTCCAGACCCCTTGGTAAGAGCATATGGATTTTATTACGTGTGGTGATAGAACAGCTTCAATCCTTGGGAATCTTTTCTGATTCCTCACTGAATAGGAAAATTAATGTTTCTTTAATAAATATTTCTTTAATTCTTTCTATAAAACTCTCACAATTCTATTCCTTAAATTCTCTTTATAAAACTCTCATTCTATTCCAGACCCCTTGGTAAGAGCAATGGATTTATTCTTTCGGAGAAAAACCTAAAATTGTGAAAACCTAAATGGAGAAAAACCTAACATTCTTTGGGAGAAAAACCGAAAATTTTGTCCAAATCTGTTATTCCTGATTTGCATCCTCACAAAAACTCTGCAAGGTCAGGTCCTGGAGCTGGAGCTTTCAGGACACCGAGCAATCCCTGCCTCACACCCAGCAAACATCCCCAGGTGACTCCTGAGGTGACAAAGTGCCAATGGATGTCACCAAGGCTGTCTCTGATCCCCGGATCGGACCTGCAGGGGCTCCTTTAGGATCAACAGGAGCAATTAAAGCTTTACCCCGTCCTAAAATCAGCTCCAGGGCAAGGAGAAACCTGGGTGTCCTCTTCGGGATCAATGGGAGCAATTAAAGATTTATCCTGTCCTAAAATCAGCTCCAGGTCAAGGAGAAACCTGGGAATCCTCTTCCATCCTCTTTGGGACCAATGGGAGCAATGAAAGATTTATCCTGTCCTAAAATCAGCTCCAGGGCAAGGAGAAACCTGGGAATCCTCTTCGGGATCAATGGGAGCAATTAAAGATTTATCCTGTCCTAAAATCAGCTCCAGGGCAAGGAGAAACCTGGGAATCCTCTTCGGGATCAACAGGAGCAATTAAAGCTTTACCCCGTCCTAAAATCAGCTCCAGGGCAAGGAGAAACCTGGGAATCCTCTTCCATCCTCTTTGGGACCAATGGGAGCAATGAAAGATTTATCCTGTCCTAAAACCAACCCCAGGTCAGGGAGAAACCCTTCAGCCCTCCCTGAATCCTAGAGGTGGACATCACCATCATCATCGTCGTCGTCGTCGTCGTCGTCGTCGTCGTCGTCGTCGTCATCATCATCATCATCATCATCAAAATTCCGATTTTTGGGAGATCCTTTCCAAGCCTCTAAAATCAATGTACAGCAGCACCAGGACATCTCGTGGTGTCGTGGCTGCCCTTCCCATTCTCCACCAGTTAAAACCCAAAAATGGCCAAAGTGGAGCCTTTCAAAGGTTTCAGTGCTGAAGTTTTCCTGGTTTTTCCTCCCAGTTTCCACTGGGAAGGAGACCCAGTGATTCCCACGGGGTCCCCCAAGGTATCAGCCACGACAGGGAAGGTGGAAACCTTCACCTCCTGTCCCAGCCCTAGAAGGGCCCAATCACAAAACCGACCCAGGAGCTCCAGTTTCTGCCTTTCCCTCTTTCCCAGCTCTGGGCACAGGGCCTTGGTGTCCATCCTACCGCCTGCTTTTGGATTAAATTTAGGTTTTAGGACATGAAAATCCTTTCAGTAACTCCAGCGAGCTGCAGAGCTCTGAATTTCCTCCCCGAGCACTGCAATAATTCTTGCAGAGGCCATTATGACCCTTCCAGATGTTGGTGTTTTCCAGGCCCTTTCCGAGCACAGCTGGAATCCCGCATGGAAGGAAGGGGAGCTCAGCTCAGTGTCTGTGGGATTCCTCCTCCCTGCCTGCCCTGCCACAATTAGCTTAATGACTGGAAATGAGCACCAGGGAATCGCTGCAAGGAAGGGGACGTGTCACAGCAGGCAGAGCTCCCAGGCAAGCACCACGTTTGTCCCCCAGACTTTACATTGCTGTGCTGCAAAACAAAAAATTATCATTATCCTGATCTAAAATCATTGAAATGGAAATGGAATTTAATAAATATAAATTTTTAAAAAGAAAGAAATAAATGTGAATTAAATGGAAATATAAATGAAATTTAATAAATGTGAATAAAATACTTAAAATAGAAATGAAATAAAAATTAAATAAAAATAAAAATAAATAGAAATAGAAATAAATAGACATAAAACTTAAATTTAAATATAAATAAAATTTAATAATAGAAAAAAATAGAAACAAATAAATTATAAATAAATATAAATAAACAAAATAGAAATAGAGATTCCATATCAGAAAACCCCCAGCATCACCGGTTAGCCATTATTTGTTACATTCCTCCTCATCATTTTGACATCTTTAGGGAAAACATCCAAATGAGGAGAAGCCAAGAGCACTCTCAGGAAGATTTGTGTTTGCTGATTTGAGTTTGCTGATTTGTGTTTGCTGATTTGCGTTTGCTGATTTGCGTTTGCCGCTCGGGCCCAGCCTCACTCAGCGCAGCTTTGTTCCCAAGTCAGGCTTTCTCCTCCCTCAGCTGACTTTTCACATCCTGATTCAACAAAGGCCTAAAGCCTGAGCAATCAGTGCTGGCCTAAGCCTGAGCTGCTCCCTGCTGAACCTGCTCCCCAGAGTTTCTGCAGGGAGGGATAAAAGGCACCAGGAACTGAGCTCCAGCACTGGATTCGCTTCTGCATCTCGCTGTGATCCAATCTTGGGTTTTTCCTGGCGAAGGAAAGCACCCGAGCTGTGCCAAGCAGGCCTGGAATGTGTCACACTCATTTTTGACAGGATTGGGGCGCTCCAAAACAGGCAGCAGCAGTGGGATGAGACCCCAAAAGTGACATTTTTACACTAAAAAAAAATCTGCTTTTCACTGCCATGAATGATCATGAATGATGGTGGTGATTCCCTCCTTTAGGCTTTGGATGAAGGAATTCAGCTTTGTGTAGCAAATGCCATCAGGGTTCTTTTAGGGGATCAAATCCCAGCCTCAGCTTGGGATTTCCCCCCCTTTTTTATTTTTGCTTTGTTTGGGTTTTTCTGTTTGGTTTAGTTTGCTTTGGTTTGGTTTGGTTTGGTTTGTTTTTTAGGTTGGGTTTTTTTGGTGTGGTTTTTTTTCTCCAGCCAATGGCCAGGAGGAACATTTTGCTGTCAGGAAATGGTAGCAAGCACTAAAGGGAAAATAGGGGATAAAAATATGAGTGGGTTCATCTGTGATCACCGTAATTAACATCTATCCTTTTTTATTGCTTCTTTCTCATCCCTAATCCTTTGTTTTTCCTATCAGCTGTTTCCCTGAGCACGGAGCAGGCTGAGAGGGGAGCCTGGCACAGGCAGCTCCAAGCTCAGGGGATGCCTTGAGGAGGCTGAGCTGGAGCAGAGGCTGGGCAGAGTTACAGAATAAAGCAGGGATTTATTCAAAGCATCTCCTCCATGGATCCACCTTGGGCAGCACCAGAGCCCAGCCAGGGCTGCACCCAAGATGAACCAAAATGGCCCCAAAATGAACCCAAGATGAACCAAAATGGCCCCAAAATGCATGGCCGGGCACGGGGTCTCTCCCTGGGATCAGTTCTGCTCCATTTGCATCTTGCAGTTCATTGTCCCATTCCAGCTTTAGCCCCTGCAGTCCCACCCTGCTTGTTTTTCTCTCTGCAGCCCACGGGGTTTGTGCTCCTGGGCTGAGATTTGGATCATTTGTCCTTGGTGCCCAGCTGGAGCAGGAATTGTTTTGTGTCCCTGCTCTGTGCACAGAGCTCAGCATCCCCTGATGTGAGCCCAGCCCCACACACTAAAGCAGCACAGAACCTGAAACATAGAAAAGCCAAACCTGAGCCATCACTGATGTCACTCCATCCCTCTGTCCAGGGCTTTTGGGCATCATTTTGGAAACCCCACCTGATCTGGAGCTTCACTGGGTTTGGAGGTCACTGCCCAAAAAATCAGATTCTCATCCCCACAATCATGAATTAGATCCAGAGGAGAGTGATGGATGTTCAATGAGCAACAGGAAATGACTTCCACAGATGATTTTCTTCATCCAGGAACCTCTCACAGTGCCAAGGTTTTGATTCTTAGGTGTTTTTTTGTTACTCTGGACACCCAACCCTTCAACTCTTTCACCCTGAGCTGTCATGTTCAACTTGCAATGTTGTGGAATAAATGTGAACCCAGACCCACAGACTAAAGCGGAACAGAATCTGAAAAATACAAAAGTCAAAACCTGAGGCGTCCCTGGGGTGCTGGAATCCCCCTTGGACCTGTCAGATCCCGCTGCCAGAGCCCAGGAAGTGGCAGAACAAAGGGATCCCAGCTCCTCTCCGAGGTGTCCCCCTGGCCTGCCACGGATGAGGGGAAATCTCTCGGGGAGAGCAGCCCAGCCCAGCCCAGCCCTGCCCTGCTGGGAGCTTTTCCGGATGACTGGGAGTCTGTAACCCGCTCCTGAACCTCCTGGTGGCTCAGCCTGTGGGAATTGTTGTGGCGGAAGGCGAGACCCAACAGGTCCCTGCTGAGTGCAGCAGGAAGGCTCTGACAGCCGGAGGTAATTCAGGAAAACCCAGGGCTCATCCCTGCTCCGGTGGGAGCCTGAGCAGTGCTGGGGGCTCCCTGTGCTCCCCCCAGCTCAGGGCGAGCAGAAAATCCCCCCAAGTCCCACTTGGTTCTCTCCTGACTCCCCCCCTTTTTTTTTTTCTCCTTGGGGCAGATTTGCTTTGTTCTCATTTTTAATCAAGAGAGGTCTCTTAATTTTTAATTAAGAGAGGTCTAAGCCTTTTGAGGTCTCAGCTTTTCGAGGTCTCAGCCTTTCGAGGTCTCAGCATTTCGAGGTCTCAGCTTTTCCAGGTCTCAGTGTTTCAAGGTTTCTGAACTCTGAGCATTCTGAGCTCTCAGCATTTCCAGGAGACAAAAGGAAGATACTGAGGGGGAAATGCCTTGGAGGAGTTTTCCCAGTTATAGGAAGCAGGTAAACAGATTTCCCCCTCACTCATCCATTATATGCATATTAAAAAGGCCCAAACCCTCCTAAAAGTTCCATGTTGAGTTTGGGACACTTTTCCCCCCCCCCCCCCTCTATTTTGTTCTAATTTGGGTTGATAATTAACTGCAGAAGAAGAGTTTTTCTCCTGGAAGTTCTGCCTTTGCACGTGTCAGAAATGTTAATTACTCCTGGTGAGGAGCTGCAGAGTTGGGCTCTGATGCTGCAGCTCATCCTGGCCCTGGGTGAGCTGGACCCTTGTGCCCCAGGGACAGGGACAAGGAGGACAGGAAGACCTCACACGTTTGGAAAAATAGTGATGTGTGTGTCAGGAAACTGCCAGGAACATCTGGAAACAGGGAAAGCGAGAAATCTTTGCACAAAGATGCTTCCAAAATGAACCACGAACAAAAGGGGCTCGTTTTGATTATTTTGGTTAATTGGAAGGGGCTGCCCAGGGACGTTTGGAGTGCCCATCCCTGGAGGTGTCCAAGGAAGGGTTGGAGGAGGCACTCAGAGCTCTGGGCTGGGGACAAGGTGGGGATCACAGCTTGGACTCGGTGATCTTGGAGAGTTTTTCCAACCTCAGTGCTCCTGGGATTCTGCTCTCCCAGGCTGAAGACATCTCTGCTGCCAGCTCTGCACGGCTCTTCCTTGGCAGAGTGAGGATTAATTCATAAATCTGGAATGCTTCACCTTCCTGACGGGATCCAGACACTGCCAGAGCTCCTGGGGACAGGGAGCTGCTGCAATGCCCCTGCCTGGGGAGCAGAGAACAGCTGGCTGCTGTCCTGAGCCCCTCAGCTGCACTGGGACCATGGAAACATGGGATCACAGAGCCATGGGATCATGGAATCAACCATGGAACCATGGAACCAGAGAATCATGGAATCATAGAACCATGGAGCCATGGAACATAGAATCAACCATGGAATTGTGGAATCATGGAACCATGGAACCATGGAACAATGGAACCATGGAACCATGGAACCATGGAATCAGGGAACCATGGAATCATGGAGCAATGGAATCATGGAACCATGGAATCACAGAACCACGGAACCATGGAATCATGAAACCATGGAACTATGCAATAATGGAACCATGGTACCATGGAATCCTGGAGCAATGGAATCATGGAACCACGGAATCATGGAACCATGGAACCATGGAATCATGGAATCATGGAACCATGTAATCATGGAATCATGGAACATGGAACCATGGAACATGGAGCCATGGAATCACAGAACCACAGAACCACAGAACCATGGAATCATGGAACCATGGAACATGGAACCATGGAACATGGAGCCATGGAACCATGGAACCATGGAATCATGGAATCATGGAATCGTGGAACCATGGAACCATGGAACCATGGAATCATGGAACCGTGGAACCATGGAACCATGGAATCATGGAATCATGGAATCGTGGAACCATGGAACCGTGGAACCATGGAACCATGAAACATGGAGCCATGGAACCATGGAACCATGGAATCATGGAATCATGGAATCGTGGAACCGTGGAACCATGGAATCATGGAATCATGGAGCCATGGAACCATGGCATCATGGAACCATGGAATCATGGAACCATGGAATCATGGAACCATGGAATCGTGGAACCATGGAACCATGGAACCATGGAATCGTGGAACCATGGAACCGTGGAACCATGGAACCATGGAATCATGGAATCGTGGAACCGTGGAACCATGGAACCATGGAATCATGGAGCCATGGAACCATGGCATCATGGAACCATGGAATCATGGAACCATGGAACATGGAACCATGGAACATGGAGCCATGGAACCATGGAACCATGGAATCATGGAATCATGGAACCGTGGAACCATGGAACCATGGAATCATGGAATCATGGAATCGTGGAACCATGGAACCGTGGAACCATGGAACCATGAAACATGGAGCCATGGAACCATGGAACCATGGAATCATGGAATCATGGAATCGTGGAACCGTGGAACCATGGAATCATGGAATCATGGAGCCATGGAACCATGGCATCATGGAACCATGGAATCATGGAACCATGGAATCATGGAACCATGGAATCGTGGAACCATGGAACCATGGAACCATGGAATCGTGGAACCATGGAACCGTGGAACCATGGAACCATGGAATCATGGAATCGTGGAACCGTGGAATCATGGAACCATGGAATCATGGAGCCATGGAACCATGGCATCATGGAACCATGGAATCATGGAACCATGGAATCATGGAACCATGGAATCGTGGAACCATGGAACCATGGAACCATGGAATCGTGGAACCATGGAACCGTGGAACCATGGAACCATGGAATCATGGAGCCATGGAACCATGGCATCATGGAACCATGGAATAATGGAATCATGGAACCATGGAATCATGGAACCATGGCCTCATGGAACCATGGAACCATGGAATGGTTTAGGTCGGAAGGGCCCTCAAGGACTGCCCAGCTCCAGCCCCTGCCCCAGGCAGAGGCGTCGCTCTCTAGATCAGGTTGATCCAGGGTCTGGCCTTGAGCATTTCCAAGGATCCCTTCTCCATTCAGAACCTCTTTGCTCACCTTATCCTGGCTTTACATTCCAAATTTTCCCAAATTCAGGTCATTCCAGGAGTTTCCCTGCTTTTCCTGCCCTTCTCAGCTTCCCCAGCAAATTGATTCATGCATCTCCTGATGAATTCCAGCTCTTCTCCCCAGAACATTTTGAGGGGCTTCCCAATCATTTCCCACTCCCCACCTCCCTGATGCTTCTGGAATCCATCTTTTCATGAAGAAAAAAGGAATAACCAAAATAATTTTGGTTTGTCACCTCTATACAGCACCCATGGAACAATTGATTCCCGTTTAACACCCCCGTGACCCTTGGAAAAATATTTAAAATTCCTAAATCTTGCAGGAGCCAAAAACCAGAGCTGTTTAATCATGGAGCAGAAGAGAATAAAGCTCTCTGCAGACCCACACAGTAAATCCTTTAAGAAGTTTGAATGCATTTATTAGAGAAAAGAAAAAAAAGTTATGGATGTTTCAGAGGTCAGGAGAAAATGCCTGGGAGACCCATTCCAGCTGATCCATGGAGGTCACTGTTTATATTTTTTGCTATTTATGTGTGAAATGTTCTCTGAATGAAGGGCATTATCTGACAATTTACTGCTAATTTTCTCCAAAAGGTGGGAAAAACGGATATTCCAAAAGGTCTGGCTCTCCAGGCAAGAAAAGGGGATTTAAATAAATTCAAATTTTTTTGCTTTGTGCCCCTGGATTCCTCCAGGGAGTTGTGGATGGGTTTTGTGGGTGAAAACAAAGGAAAAAAAAGAAGGGAGGCAGCAAGGAAGGAGGGAATTGGGAGTCAGGGATTTCTGCCTGAGGAATTGTGCGGGGAGGACAATTCCCCTGGTTCACAACTCTCTCCAAAAATTCTCCAAGCGATGCCTTTGATACCAGCTCCGTGTTTAGCACCTGGAATTTCTGATTTCCCTCTTGTGTATCCCATGGACGGGGATATTTGGGAGGCAGGAATGGCCAAGACCACAACAAGGGAAGGAAGAACAGCAGGAAGAATCCTGCAGGAGCGAAGATCGGATTTTATGTTAATGTTCCCTCTGTGTTAATTAATGTTCATTATGGACCGAGGTTAAATAATCTTAGGGAAGCAGGGATCTGTCTCCAGGTGCTGGAGGATGCCTGTTTTCCACTTCTAAACTTTATCTGCTTTCAGACAGTCCTGTCTGAAATAAACAAATATTAATAAATAATAAAAATTAATAAAAATTAATAAAAAAATTAATAAAACAATAATAAATTATAATAAATAATGATTAAAAATAATAAATGATAATGAATGGGAAGGCCAAGCCTGGGAGCTTTGGCCAGGGAAAGGATGCCCCTCTGAAAGAATATTTGGAGAAAATATTCCTGCTTTTCTCATCCTCAAGGAGAGGTGGGGTGGGATTTAGGAAAACTCAGACTTTTCCTTGTATTTCCTTGTGTTTGTGTTTCCTTGTATATGTTTTCCTTGTATAGCCATCACTTTTTGGGGGTAGTTCTGTCAGAGATGGGAGTTTGGGTCCTTCCTACAACGGGGACATGGAAAATCTCTGCTGAGGGAGCTTTTTTCCCTCTGGAATGGGAAAAATGATGCAGCTTTGTAGATGGGCTCTTATATTTCAATCCTAACAAACCTTACAAGGTCCCAAATCCCACAGGATTGGGACCAAATAAGTGGCAAGAAAGTTCAGAGTTTTCTGTTGTTATTTGCTCTGATCCTTTTTTATAGGAGCATATTTTTATAAGCTTTTGGAAAAGTAAATTTTGAAGCAAAAGAAAAAAAAAATCGTGTTTGGACACCTCGATTTCTTCTTGAAAGCATTCCAAATCTCTACTTTTAGGTTGCTAAACCAGAATAATAATAATTATCACACATGACAATTTGCAAAGCTTTTAATTAGCAAAACTCCCAGAAAAAAAAAAAAAAGAAGGAAAAAAAAAAGTGAGGGAGGGAGGAAAAAAAAGCAAAAAACTCAAGAAAACTTGCAACAGGTTTTCTCTAAGCATGGGTGGAGTGGAAAAAGTGAGCCAAGATAATTACCCACACTTAGTCATAAGGAGCAGGAAACACAGTAAAAGAAAAAAAAAATCTAATTGGGGCTGTTTTTCATATATATATTAAGGTGTTAATTTCCATCACATCATACAATGCAAGAACTTGGGACTTGGAGTGCAGGATCCTTGGCCGGCAGACGGAATGACAGAAAAAAAGGCAAATCCACGCGCAGATGTCGATGTGCGCACAGTTAAATACCCACAGAGCAGCTCAGGCAGCAGCTTGTGCTCATGGAGGGTTTCGTTTCTTTGCTTTCAGCCAGAAGCTGCTGCCCCACACAAACAAGGGAGCGGAGCAGGGCGGCAAAGCCAGCAGGCAGGGGAGGTGACAGCAGAGAGGTCCCTGTTTGTCACAGAGCAGGTGCGCCGAGCTGAGGGACAACCCAAACCCACCACAGCAACCCCAGCTCCTTCAGAGAGGGATGGAAAATTCATCCTTGTGCCACGGGCATCCCTTTTCCCCCCACAGGAACAAAACTTGCTCCTCTTTGGAGGGCTCCAAATCTGAGTTCTGATGCTCTGAGATGATTTCATCGTGAGAGGAGTTTGACCCATCGGGTATTTTCAGTTTGCAAAGCTCTGTGTGCTTTAACATCATTGCTAATAAACACAAATCAGGTCTCTGTGACCAGCTGGGGGGAGATTTGGGGGGGCAGAACCTATGGGATGATCTTTTTTTCCAGGATTGTTCAGGCCCCTGGAAGGCAGGAGGGAACTGACAGGAGGAGAATTTGGGATTGCCAGCCCTGCAGAGGAGGAGGAGGAGTCCAGGAAAACCAACGGAGGGTGAGAATCTGAGGCTTTCCAAGAGCTAAACCTCCCTGATGGTGTGGAGTGGTGCATGATCCAGCTGGGATGGGGGCTCTGGATGCCAGGAAGCCCCCGCTGGCCAGGCAGGGTGTTGGGCTGGCTCCTGGTTGTGTTGTGCCCTTGATGCCTTGGAGGGGCACCTCGAGCAGGGGCTGGACAGAGTTAGAGAAAAAAAATATATATAGGCATTTATTAAAGGCCTTCAGTAGCTACACCTTGGGCAGTGCAAAGCCTTGCAGAGGTGAGAATTTGAGAACCTGAGAGGCTTTGAGAATTCTCTATAAATTCATTTCCCACACAGAGGCTACACCCAAGATGGACGATGGCCATGAGTTTTTGGAGCAGATATGAGTTTGGTCTATTTGCAAATCAAGGGTTAATTGTCCAATACACCCAGGATGGACAATGGTCACCAGTTTTTGGTCTGTTTGCATATCAAGGATTAATTGTCCAATTAACCCGAGATGGATGATGGTCACCAGTTTTTGGAGCAGATACAAGTTTGGTCTCTTTGCATATCAGGGGTTAATTGTGCAATTAACCCAAAATGGACGATGTCACCAGTTTTTGGGGCAGATACAAGTTTGGTCTGTTTGCATATCAAGGGTTAATTGTCCAGTTAACCCAAGATGGATGATGGTCACCAGTTTTTGGGGCAGATTTGAGTTGGATGTATTTGCATATCAAGGGTTAATTGTCCAATTACAGCTTCAGGTAATGAAGTCACATTCTCCCAGTTTGTTTATATTTTTGTTTATATTTTTGGGGTCTGAGGTCCTTGGGTCTCAGGCCTGGATTGTTCTGCCTGCCCAAACTGTGAGGAGAGCTTGCTGACCCTCTGTGTGGAGCTCAGAGTCCTGCACTGATGCAGCACAGGAGCTGAAAAATATGAAAGCTAAAATCTGAAGGCATCATCACCCTGCCAGGGCTGCGGGGCTGACACGTCCCCAGGGGTTTGTTGTTCCAGAGGGTGGTGGTGCTCCAGGCCCTGCTGGAGAAATCCCTTTTGCAGAGATGTCAACTGGAAAAAAACCAGAGGTGAGCAAACAGAAAACCTCATCTGTTTGTGTTTGCAGGGCCTCTCCTCCCCCTGGTGCTGTCTGTGCTGGAGGATGGCATTCCCTGGCTCCTGGGTGGCAGCTGGCACAATTCCTGCCAGGGTTAGGAGCTGGCTTGGCCTGGGCACTGTAATGTCAGAGACAATTCCTAAACTGTTCCATGAGTTCATGTCTCCCTTCCCTTCTCCTCTTCCTCTCTGTTCCAGCTGAAATTGGCCATGCCCGGGGCTGGGAATGGCAGCACGGGTACCTGTCAGGGACAGCAGGGGCCTGGCTGTCTCCAAGGAGTCTCAGGAACACCCTCTGAGTCACTGGGCTCCAGATCCAATCAGCCCTGCCAATTAGGGATCCTAATTGGATCAGCTCAGTGGAGAGAAAGCTCAGCTCCCTGCCACAGAAAGGGAGGTGATTGTCACTGTTTTATTCTTCCACCCCAGCACTGTTTTATTCTTCCACCCCAACAAAAGAAGGAGGATGAAACCAATCCAAATTTGATCCCCAAAACAACAAACTCCCCAGAATCTCTTTGGGGTTAAGAGGATCCCTTTGGTGGAGCAGCCATGGGAACTTCAGCAGTGAAATCTGTCAAAAAGCACAACCAAGCTGGGCCTGAGGAGGTGAGGATGGCACCCAAATCATTCTCCAACCTGCCTTGCCATTGTTCTCCAAGGCCCACCTGAGTTATTCAGAATAAATGGATGGAAAATGATTGAAATCCAGGCCATTCAGGGCTATCAGTGACATCCATCCAGGGCTTTCCAGTGACATCCATCAAAAAGCACAACCAAGCTGGGCCTGAGGAGGTGAGGATGGCACCAAAATCGGCCTCCAACCTGCCTTGCCATGGTTCTCCAAGGCCCACCTGAGTTATTCAGAATAAATGGATACATGGATGATAGAGCAAGATAAATGGCTGGAGGATGATTGAAATCCAGGCCATCCAGGGCTATCAGCATTTTCCAGTGACATCCATCAAAAAGCACAACCAAGCTGGGCCTGAGGAGGTGAGGATGGCACCAAAATCGGCCTCCAACCTGCCTTGCCATGGTTCTCCAAGGCCTGCCTGTGTTATTTGGAATAAACGGATAAATGGATGATACAGCGAGATAAATGGCTGGAGGATGATTGAAATCCAGGCCATCCAGGGCTATCGGCACCTTCCAAGCCCCCACACCCAAATCATCCACACAAGGGTGCCCAGAGAAGCTGTGGCTGCCCCTGGGTTCCCGAACTGTCCAGGTTGGGTGGGGTTTGGAGCACCCTGGAGAGTGGAAGATGTCCTTGGCAATGAAATGAGTTGATCCTTCAGGGCCCTTCCAACCCAAACCATTCCATGATTCTCTGATGATTTATCCAGGGTTTTTTGTTGCTCCCAAGCACAAAGCTGCAAACAGAAATGTCAGAGAACCCCAACGTGCTCATCCCCAGCACCCCTGAACCTCTCCCTGCCCTCCTCTTCCTCCCAGGAATCCTGACAGCCTCATTCCTGGTCCTCCTCCCGAATCATGAGGGATTTTTATGGGCCACAAATCCCTTATTGGCCAGATTCATCTGATTTAAAATGTTGCACCCAGTAAACACCGTGTGCTGTTTGTTTGTGGAGAAGGACAACCTGGGGACAACCTGGGGACACCCTGGGGACAACCTGGGGACATCCTGGGGACAATCTGGGGACAACTTGGGGACAATCTGGGGACACCCTGGGGACAGCCTGGGGATGGGAATGGTTGGAGGGGCCTGGATGAGGAAGGATCCCAGGAGGGAAGGGACTCTCCCTTGGTGTGAGCTGCTCCCAGGGCTGTCCTGTTCCACCTCAGTGACTGTCAAAGCTCTGCCCAGCCTCTCCTGCTGACTCAGGCCTGTCAAAGCAGGCAAAGTCTCTGCTGGGGCAGGGAGGGAGGGAGGGAAACACTTTAAAAAAATGAATAAATGGGTGCTGGTTTTCTGGTGGTCTCTTTTTTATTGCTTGTATTGCCCTGCCTTCATTGCAGAGGTCAAAGCTGCTGGGTATTGGCAGAGGATGCGGGGCCTGAGGCAAATTTTGGCAAAATTGGAGGGGACAGGGGAAATTTATGGAAAGATTGGACGTGTTTGTAAGGATGGGGATTCCTGGCCAAAGGAAAAGTAGAGAAGACCAACTGACTTCTCCAAGAGGGAGCTGGGGACAAGCGAGCAGAACAATGTGCTGAGGCCCACCTGCCTTCCTTCCCCTACCAAATGTCTGCTCTCAACAAACTCCCCTGGATCAAAGAAGCTCCCCTGGGTCTTGACAAACTCCCCTGGATCTTAACAAACTCCCCTGGATCACAACAAACTCCTTGGATCACAAGAAACTCCCCTGGGTCACAACAAACTCCCCTGGATCACAAGAAGCTCCCTTGGATCCATGTCTCCAGCATCACTCCAAACTCTGCCTGCCCAACTCTTCCAGCACCACCTCGTAGGAGAAAATCAACTTTCAACCCAAAGTTCCTGTTTGGATTGGAGAGATTAAGGGTGGATGAGGAAAACAGCATCATCCTCCCAGCCAGACAAAGTGAAATTGTGCTTTAATCACAAAGAAGGGCAAATGTTGCTTCAAACCTGTTTTCATTCCAGCATGCATGCTTTTTATCAATTCTTACCAAACTCATGAGTTTACACTTCACTCATTGGTCACCAGACAAACCAAGCTCTCATTGGAACAGGCAGCTGCAGGTTTCTCTTATTTCTCCTTCTTTCTTTCTTGATTTCTGTGTCAATGACCTTGGTAGGAAATTCTTTCAGGGGTGAGCACGGATCCTCTGATCAAACTCCTCTGTGGCCCACAGAACTGTCTGTAAAACCCCTTCCACATCCCTGGGGCTGTCTGTGCCATGGACCCACCCTCCACGGGGGCTGAGGGGACATTTCCACACTCTGCTTCCACACAAAGTGCTCTGGAACTCCAGAAAATTCTCCAGCATGACGATATTGGAACGTCCTGTTGTGCTGTCCATGAAAAATATCAATTAAAAACAAAAATATCACAGCAAAGGGGTGTTTGGAAGGGCGGCCAAGCACCAGCTCCTCGTGGCACAGTGGGGAAGATGCAAACCCTGCAATGCACAGAGGGAAGGATGATAAAATATTGCCATCTGTTGGCATCCTGGGCGAGGAGATCTCTCCACATTCCAGGCCAGTTTGCTTGTGGATGGGGAGAGGAGGGATGGGGCAGCAGAACGCCCTAAAAAGGAATCATTTCAAAAGACAACACTCTTCTTTTTTTTTTCAGTTTTTTTTTTTTCCATTTTTGCTTGGGGATTCCAGGTTTTGAGCTCCCTCCACTCCTTCCCACCCATGGTATGTCACCACGCGGGTTTGGCCAAATCCTGAATCCGGATTTCCAGGGTCCAGGGGCTGCTCTTGGGAAGTTGTCTATCCAGAAAAGAACCCCTCAGGGAGCAGCACTTTAATATCATCATTTAATAAGCACAAGATCAGGCCTCTGTGACCAGCTGGGGGGAGATCTGGGAAGGCAGAACTCACTCATGGAAGGATCTTCTCTCCCAGGATTGTTCAGGCCCCTGGAAGGCAGAAGGGAACTGAAAGGAGGAGAACAGCCCAAATCTCTCTTTATTGCCGTGAAGCCCCTCAGGGCCTGCCCTGGAGGGTTTGCAGCTGGAAGCTGGAGATGGGAGGACCAAGCTGCGAGATTCCACGTGGAATCCAAGTTTTGATTCCAAGATTCCAAGTTTTGCTCGTTGCATGGGAAGAGCACCTGAATGCTCTTGAGCTGTGGCAGAAACTCTGGGACAAGCCCTGCCCCATCCTGGAGATGCCCAAATCCAGGCTGGACAAGGGTTGGAGCACCCTGGGGTGGTGGGAGGTGTCCATGCCCATGGCAGGGGTGGGGTGGGATGAATTTTGAGGTCCCTCCCAACCCAAACCATTCCATGATCCCATGAAAACTTGAGCTGGATGGGTCCCTTTGGTTCTGCCATCTCTTGCACGTTTATTCCAAATATTTATCCGTCCTCAGCCTCCTCCATTTGCCATCTGAGGGCTCCACACTGCTGCCCACCCTCCCTCGGGTCCACATCTCCAGCATCACTCCAAACCCCATCTCCAAACTCTTCCAGCACCACCTCGTAGGAGAAAATCAGCTTTCAACCCAAAGTTCCTGTTTGAATTGGAGAGATTAAAGGGTGGATGAGGAAAACAGCATCATCCTGCCAGCCAGACAAAGTGAAATTGTGCTTTAATCACAAAGAAAGGCAAATGTTGCAACCTCAGGATCAGAGATTTTGGTTTGATCAAAGGCCCAGAAGGGTTGGAGGTGTCTCACTCCTGGCTGGGAGTTATGAAAATGCAAAACTTTCTCATAACTTTTTCATAACAAATGGGCATGCAAAAACAATTGCACGGCAAAACAGTCAAAACAGCAAAGATTTGTATTAATTTATTTTTTTTAAATTAAGATTTTTAAAACAAGAGTTTCGGAAGTCGAACAGAGTATTTTTTATTCCATTGTTTTTCCAACACTTCAGGTCAGGCAAAGCGCTCCAAGTAATGAGATTTTTGCAGTGCAAGTGATAAAAGAAAAATGCCTTGCAATTGTTTTAGGCAAGAAAAAAGTTGAGAGGTTTAAGTAAAATTTGCAAAAAAGTATTGATGGTGAAGACAGTGATTTTGACCTACAGAACTGGTACCATCAGTTTGCTGAAAAGTTTAAAAAAATTATTCTTATCAATTCTTGCAACCATTTCCCTACATTCCATTCTCAGCAAAACTTGATGATTTCACCGTTTCCCTCAGGAAACTACAAAACCTCATCTCCTCCATCTGCTTTTAGTTTGAGCTAAAAATATGTCCAAAAGAAGAAGAGCGATGCCTTCGAAAAAAATATTCCTGAAGCAAATAAGTCAAAAAAAACCCCCAAAACAATTCTGGATAAAACCCCAAAGTCTCCTGAAAATCTTCCCATCCCACAAAAATTTGAGATTTCCAAAACAATTTTGCTGTGCAGTAGGGATAAATGTTTTGTAGAGAAAACAACAGACCCACCCAAGAACATCCAATGAGCTGGTGGTGAAAGCTCAGATTTGGGATCTCGGCTATTCCAACCCAAATATTCCCCCTGTCTGAGGACTCCTCCTGCCCCAAGCCAGGAGCTACCCTGCATCTGGGAAGCTTTGCTCCAAATGGATGCATTCCTAAAAAAAAAAAAACAAAAACCAGGAAAAAAAGAAGAAAAAGAAAAAGAAGAAGTTGTGGTTTCAGTGAATCACGGTGAAAAATTGTCCTCCAGAATTTCTGACTCGGAAAAATTGGGGATTAAAGGAGCTCAGGGTGGCTCTGCCCTCCCTCAGGGGCAGGAGATTTCCCAGGTATTTAAGGAATGGAATTTTAGGAATGGGATGGGATTTAAGGAATGGGATGGGATTTTAGGAATGGGATGGAATTTTAAAAACGAAATGGAATTGAGGGAATGGAGTGGGATTTTAGGAATGGGTGGGATTTAAGGGATGGGATGGGATTTTAGGAATGGGATGGGATTTAAGGAATATGATGGGATTTTAGGAGTGGAATGGGATTTTAGGAATGGAGTGGAATTTAAGGAATTGGATGGGATTTAAGGAATGGGATGGAATTTAAGGAATGTGATGGGATTTTAGGAAATGGATGGGAGTTTAGGAATGGAGTCGGATTTAAGGAATGGACTGGGATTTTAGCAGTGGAGTGGGGTTTTAGGTATGGGATGGGATTTGAGGTATGGGATGGGATTTAAGGAATTAAATGGGGTTTTAGGAATGGAGTGGGATTTTAGGAATGGGACGTCAGGAGCTCTGGTGCTTTTGGGGAGGTTCGGCAGCCCCAGCTCTTTCCCAAAATCCACCCAGCGAGGTCCCACAGGCTGAGCTGGTCCGTGTGGGCAGAACTGGAGTTAAGATCTCACCTAAATAATCCAAATTTTTCAGTCTGGGGCATACCTGGGCTGGCCAGAGTGACCCACAAGGAACAGCAGCAACAACCTGACACCTGTCCCAAAATTCAGCTCCACCAAATGCAAACCCCAAAGACGAATATTCTCTGAACAAACTCCTTCCAAGGGAAGGGCTGCAGCTCCCATCACTGCTCAGCATTCATGGTGCTGAGCACGGGCTGGGGGTGAAATTCCCATTTCTGGGGGTGAAATTCCCATTTTTGAGGGGCACTTTGGCTTTTGGAAAGCTGGCAAAGATCTCACCAGGCCAGGAATGCAGCAGGGTGGGGCTGCAGGTGACAGACACTTTCTCCCCTGCTTCCCCTTTATTTTTAGAGCCATCATCAGCTGAAATGTCACCTTCCCTGCACAGGAGCCTGGGCTCTCCTCACTGGCAGCAGGGTGGGATTTTTTCCTTTTTTTCCTCCTCGCTTTGAAGTCAAACCAATAATTAAGAAGGAGGCTCGGCTACCTGAGAGTCCCTGTCTGGTGTTCCTGCTATTAATAGGATCGGAGCTGTCTGCAGAGGGTTCTGTGGGATCTGAGGGGGGCTGGACTCCTCTCATCCCCATCAGGGATTAACTCCTCACCCTGCCTGACAAACAACACCCAGAGAAGCCGAGGGCCCTGCGCAGCCCCATCCCCTGGGCTCGCGGCGGAGCTGGAAATGCAGCGTGGGAGGTTTTGGGGCTGGGCGCAGGAGGAGCTCGTTCCCATGCTAATTCCTAAATATTCAACTGGGAGGCTTCTGTTACACCCCTTAAATGACATCCAAAGGCAGAAAAGCCCCTTGGGACAGTGTTAGAACCCTGGCTACTGAGTGTCAGAGGCCAGGAATTCCCTCTGGCTGCCCTGGAGGACTCGAGCCCCTGCCCAGGGGGCTCAGAGACCCTGGCACAGAGCTCAAGACTCCTGTGCCTTTGATTTAGCCCTTAAAAAAAAGCAACCAACCTTTTTTATATGAAAAATTACAAGTCAAAAAAGTTTAAGTAGAATAATAGATAAATTATCACAAAGTGAAAAAAAAATAGATTTTTAAGTTTTTAAAATGGGGGCTCAGAGTCCCAAGATAGAAGAATTTAGATGTGTCTTGTCCTTTTTCCTTCTTCTTCCTAGCCTCCATCTTCTAAGTGATTTTAGCATTTTTAGGTTGGTTTAGAGTAGAAACTCACTGTCTAACATAGGTGATAAGTATTAAGAAGTTATGGTAAATAGTGTACATATGGTAAATAATGTAAATAATACACATGTAGTTTTTAGTATAAAAAGATAACACCAGTGTGCCTCAACCTGACCTGCCAGACAGACCTGCAGCAAGTCAGAGAAAAAAATATTATAAATAAGAAATAATAAACAACCTTAAGAACGAAACCAGAAGAATTCTGACTCCTTCTTTGGCAGCTGAGCTGAGAAAAGAAGCTTGTACTCTGAGATACCAGGACAAAACAGAGCTCAGGACTGGGAACAGGGATAAAAGCGGGTGACAAGGACAGCACGGAGCTCAGGACTGAGCCCAGTGCTGATCCTGGCAGAGCAGAGCAGTGCTCCAGGGCTGGGAATGCTGAGCCACCTTAAACCACCTCAGTGGGACAGGTGGCAGCAGCTCCAGGAATGCACAAACTGGATTTTTCTGTTCAATTTGACATTTTTGCCCCTCCCCACCTCCTTAACCCCTGCTGGATGTCAACCAGCCCAAGGCTGATCTTGTTCCGTGTCCATAAAGCTGCAGTGGGGACGACACCCACGGTGAAAATTCAAAATATAAATGGGGATATTTCACTTTGCAATCCCCTCTGAACGTGGCTACTCGATGTTCTTAAAAGGAAGGGGGGGTTGGGATTCACTTGGTAAATTTTCTGGTCAATTTGGTTTATCTAAATCATTCCTTTGTACAGAAAGCTGGGAAAACACAGCAGAAAATGAGCTTGGGAGGATGTGGTTATCAGGAGATAATCAGGCCCTGGGGAAAGCAGACACACCTGGCACTGCTGGGCCCTTGGAGAATCATCAGCTCCCTTCCAGCCCGGTGCAGGGATCACCACTGGCCTCTGCTCCAGACTGCAAGGAAAGACAAATTCTATCACCCTCTGTGCGGCAGCTGTTTTTGTTCAGTGGGCAGGTTTCCTTATCTCTTCCACATCTGGGGAGACACCTGCTGATAAGAGGCCATTGAATGTCCCTGCATGGCTGATAAGAACTACAGCATCCCACTGGGAGATGTGAGCCCAGAGGGAGGAGCCAAGCATTCCCGCCTGGATATAATCTGGAGATTCTGGAACACCAGCCAAGCATTCCCGCCTGGATATAATCTGAGATTCTGGAACACCAGCCAAGCATTCCTGCCTGGATATAATCTGGGGATTCTGAAGCACCAGCCAAGCATTCCTGCCTGGATATAATCTGGAGATTCTGTAACACCAGCCAAGCATTCCTGCCTGGATATAATCTGGAGATTCTGGAACACCAGCCAAGCATTCCTGCCTGGATATAATCTGGAGATTCTGGAACACCAGCCAAGCATTCCTGCCTGGATATAATCTGGAGATTCTGGAACACCAGCCAAGCATTCCTGCCTGGATATAATCTGGAGATTCTGGAACACCAGCCAAGCATTCCTGCCTGGATATAATCTGGAGATTCTGGAACACCAGCCAAGCATTCCTGCCTGGATATAATCTGGAGATTCTGGAACACCAGCCAAGCATTCCTGCCTGGATATAATCTGGAGATTCTGGAACACCAGCACGGCTTCTCCACTGGATTCCCCAGAGGAACAGCAGCTGCCCCTTCCCCTGGATCTTCAGAGGAAGAGACTGCACCTTTCTCCAGGATCCCTGCTCCAGCAGAGCCACCCCTGACACTGCAGGAGGGCTGAGCCACAATTCCAATGGTTCTGCTGCCAGCACCCTGACGCACAGGGTGTCAGGCTGGGTTCTGACTCTGGCAGTGTTGGTTTGGTTCACTGCATTGTTCATTTATTTTTTTATTTTCTTCCCTATTAAAGAACCGTTCTGACTTTGTCAGTGTTGTTTTACTTTACTGCATTGTTTATTTTATCTTTTAATTTTCTTCCCTAGTAAAGAACTGTTATTCCTGCTCCCATATTTTTTATCTGAGAGCCCCTTAATTTAAAATTTATAGCAATTCGGAGGGAGGGGTGGGGATGGCTTACATTTTCAATTTCTGATTCCTGCTCAGCACCAAGGAATGATTTAGATATCCCCAAAAGCATCTCCTGGGAAGTCCTGAGCCAGCCACAGCTCCTGGAGCAGCAGAACATCTCCCACGCGGCTCCTTCAAACCTGGCTCAGCAGTGAGGAGCAGGCAGAGCTTCCCAGGGGTGCAGGGGGATCAAACTGCCCAGGCTGGGGTGACAGGAGCTGCCCTGGAGCAGGGGATGGGAGTGACAGCCTCTCCCCGGCTGGAATTCCTCACTCCGGTCCCTCCACCTTTAAATGTAGGGTGCTGTGAGTGCATTACCTGGCCAAAAATCAACCCCAGAGCAAGGCAGGCAGAGCTCCCAGGGGAGCCGTGGCTGAGGGAGACCCAGACTGATGAAGGGAGAATGGGGAAGGAACGAGGAGGAGGAATAAGGAAGGATGAGGAGGAGGAATGAGGGGGAAAAAGGAGGACTAGGAGGGATGATGAGGAGGAGTAAAAATGAAAAAGGAGGAGGAATAAGGAGGAAAAAAGAAGGAAGAATAAGGAGGAAAAAGGAGAAGAAATTGAGGAGGGATGAGGAGGAGGAATAAGGAGGATAAAGAAGGAGGAATAAGAAGGATAAATAAGAAGGAAAAAGGAGGAGGAATAAGAAGGGAAAAGAGAAGGGATAAAGAGGAGGAATAAGGAGGGATTCAGAGGACGGATTTAGAGGAGACTAAGAAAGGTTTTCTAGCAATCTCAGCCTCTTGAAGCACCAGGAATTACACCAGAGTGGGGGGAAAAAGCCCCAGAGGGATCCATGAGGAGCAAAGGAGAGAGGAAGGGGCAGGGAGGGGGCAGTGGAGCGTTTGGGTGTTCTGCCATTGATCCCCACCTCCCTTTTCCAGGGACAAGCCTGGCTCCCTGCAGCACCAATCCCGCTGGCACATCAGCCTCTGGAAAGCCAAAGGGAAAATATTTTCCTTGGAAGGCAGCAGCTGATAGCTCAGCAAGGTGGAAGTGGCTGTGACACCTCCTGCCCCGAGCCCCTTGGCAGTGGCAGCTCCTTCCTGAGCCAGCATGTCCCAGCCTGTGGCAGCCACCGCAGCTCCCTGACCCGGAGCTCTCCTGCCCTTCCCTCCCAGCACGAAGGGGATTTGGCTCCTCAGGCTGTGGGATCCGTTCCAAGGGGGAAGGGGAGCACATCCAGGCTGCTGTGGCCCAGCCCAGACACCTGATGGTGTTCACTGAAGCGTTTTCCTGCAAGACCCATCCTGAGAGATTTTGGCACTTCCACACCCCCAGCTCCCACCCTCCAACTGCCACAGTGTACTTTGGGAGGCTGCCAGCTTCTATTAATTAAACTATTATCTTCCCTCACTCTCTTTTTCTTTTTTTTCACTTTTTTTTTTATTGAAGATCTCGTAGCTCTGAGGAATCCATTGTTTATTTTAATTAGTAGCAAGGATTTGTCTGGAAATCCCTACATGGTGCTGGCTGCATAACCAGGCTGGAGTTTTTTACTCTTCCCAGGTGAACATGGAAATGTTGCTGGCTTGAAATTAAGGGCACAAAAGTATCTTTCATTTCAGCACAAACCTTAAAAAAACCCCCAAAATCTGAATCTCCAGGTAAGGGAAAAGTGAATATCAGCCTCATTGTGCACACATTTATTAACTCCAATTTGTTCATGGAGGAATAAATGGGCAGTGGAGGAATAAAGGGACTCCAGGACACAGGTGGACAATCCCTGCTACAAAATGAACAGGATTTCTTTGCTGATTGGACAGATTGAGAGAATAAAAAAATGAAGGCAAAACTCCACCCTGGCTGTCCAGCCAAGAGTTTTCACCTGCTCCTGCTTCTGACTTCGGGGCCTCCCCGAGTGCCAGCTCACCCTGAGAGCAAAGCTCCTCTCTGCCTCAGTTATTCTACAATTAGAGAGGTTAATTAGGTATTTAAAGCTGATGGGATCTTCAGAGCCCTCCTCTCCCTCAGGTGCCCAGCTCAGGTGTGCCACAGCTCCCCTCCAGCCCCGCTTCAGGATGGCTCTGTCCCACCTGCCCGGCACAGAAGTGATGGGCACATCCCAGGTCGTGGAATCACAGAGTCATGGAATGCTTGGGGTGGGGAGGGACCTTAGAGATCATCCCACCCCACCCCTGCTGTGACATCTTGGATGGAATAAACTGCATTTTGGATACAATAAACTGCATTTTGGATACAATAAACTGCATTTTGGATACATTAAACTGCATTTTGGATACAATAAACTGCATCTTGGATACAATAAACTGCATTTTGTATACATTAAACTGCATTTTGGATACATTAAACTGCATTTTGAATACAATAAACTGCATTTTGTATACATTAAACTGCATTTTGGATACAATAAACTGCATTTTGGAGAGCCCCTGGAGTCCCACATCCCTCATTTCGGCTCTTTCACCCTTCCCCTCACTTATTTCTTCTCCTCCCTCCAAAGCATGGAACACTGATGGAGGGAAATCCTCTGCAAACCACAAATTCACTTCTGAAGAGTTTCATCTCCTCTTGGCCCAGCATTTTGAGCATTTCATTTGCCAGGGAGAAGAAAGGAAGGAGCAGGAAGGAAAGATTTCCTCTGCTCACAGTGCGTGGCCTGGGAGGGTTGGATCCGTGACTCTGGGAAGGGACAAAGGAGTTTGAATTCCCAACAAATAATAATAATAATGATGATGATGATGATGATGATGATAATAATAATAATAATAATAGAAAATCCAATTCCCAACAAAACCTCAGCAAGCTGCTGCTGTTTGACATTTATCCACAGGATCCACCGGCATGAGGAGGCTTTGCTGGGAATTCTCCAAGCCTGTCTGTCCCTTTCCTTTCCCTTGGAGTGGTTTCTGCTGGGGGGGATTTCGCAAGGCAGGGGCTGCTGTGAGACCAAGGAGGTTCCCTCCATTCCCTGCTGTGACCGTGTTCACAGGGGTTCCAGGGTGAGGGGAGAGACGAGGATCTGACTCCATGTTTCAGAAGGCTGATTTATTATTTTATGATATATATTATATTAAAACTATACTAAAATAATAGACGAAAAGGTTTCATCAGAAGGCTGGCTGAGAATAGAATAGCAAAGAATGATAAAGGTTTGTGGCTTGGGCTCTCTGTCCGAGCCAGCTGGGCTGTGATTGGCCATTAATTAGAAACATCCACATGAGCCCAATCCCAGCTGCCCCTGTTGCATTCCACAGCAGCAGATAACCATTGTTTGCATTTTGTTCCTGAGGCCTCTCAGCTTCTCAGGAGGGAAAAATCCTAAGGAAAGGCTTTTCCATGAAAGATGCCTGCGACGCCCTGCAGTCAGTTCTGTAGGGAAAACTCCTCTGTCACCACAGGGCACAAAACGACACAGCACAGACTCACTGCTCCTTCCCAGGTAAAAAAGGAGCGTTTATTTTTCTGACTACAGCATTTAGAGATTTCCAAAACCTATAAGTGGATTGGAGGGTGACGGTGCCACCTCTCCAATGATGCTGGACAAACCAAGAGTCCATCAAATTTCTCCTCCTCCACGAAAAAGTGCAAAACAATGAGATACTTACAGCAAGCGTGTGAGGGGGTTTGTTACAAGAATGTAAACATCAAAAAGCTTAAAAAATCTCAAAAAAAAATTTTAAAAAATCTTAAAAAATCTTAAAAAATCTTAAAAAATCTTTAAAAATCTTAAATCTTTAAAAAATCTTTAAAAATCTTTAAAAATCTTAAAAAAAAGGTAAAAAATTCTAAAATTCTAAAAAAATCTAAAATTCTAAAAAATCTTTAAAAATCAGGGCGACACTCCTCCAGAAGCACTCTGGGATATTCCTGATTAGTGACACTCAGGGATTTATTTGGGCTCCCTATCAGGAATTTGCCTCTCCCAGGGATTTATTTGGGCTCCCCATCAGGAATTTGCCTCTCCCAGTGAAGCCACTCGGCTCCAGATGCATTTTTCAGCCTCTGTGATGTCAGCCCCAGCTTCCTGTCCTCCCTGGGATGGAGTCTGTGCCTCCAAGGAGGCTTTTCCCAAAATCTGGATTCTTCTGCTGACTCATGCCCAGGTGGGTCCCATTAACTCAGCTCAGGAGGTGGAAATATGGAGAGTGGAAAATGTCCCCAGAGACAGGCAGGGATTCTGGCAGGGAGCAGCCCTGGAGAGGAGCCAGCTCAGGAAGCAGCTCAGGATAATAAGGTTTAGATTTGTTGGAGGGAAAAGGCCAAGGTGCAGAGTGATTTGGGTGACTCCATCTGCTCCCAAGGCAAAATTCCAGCTCCAAGCTGGATTCCAGGTCAGATCTCATCCCCAGGATCTGAGGAGAATGGATTTTTTTGGATATCAACCAAATTATCTGGTTGAAAATGGGGATTTTTGGATATCAACCAAATTATCTTGTTGAAAATGGGTATTTTTGGATATCAACCAAATTATCTTGTTGAAAATGGGTATTTTTGGATATCAACCAAATTACCTGGTTGAAAATGGGGATTTTTGGATATCAACCAAATTACCTGGTTGAAAATGGGGATTTTTGGATATCAACCAAATTACCTGGTTGAAAATGGATTTTTTTGGATATCAACCAAAGTATCTTGTTGAAAATGGAGATTTTTGGATATCAACCAAATTACCTGGTTGAGAATGGGTATTTTTGGATATCAACCAAATTATCTTGTTGAAAATGGATTTTTTTGGATATCAACCAAAGTATCTTGTTGAAAATAGATTTTTTTGGATATCAACCAAATTATCTTGTTGAAAATGGAGATTTTTGGATATCAACCAAATTATCTTGTTGAGAATGGGTATTTTTGGATATCAACCAAATTACCTGGTTGAGAATGGATATTCAGGGAATGGGATTTAGAGTGACCATTACAGCCCAAAACTTTCAAAAGAAGAGGAGAGGAAGTTGTTCCTTTCTGACCACACGGCTGGGAATTTGATTCCAGCAAACTCTGGGGTTTTCCTATCATTTTTGTGAAAGATCCAATCGCTTTCCTTGCAGCTGAAAAACTGACAATTAACATGAGCTGAGTGCTTTTCCTGAATCACTTGGCCAGATGGAAAAGAAGAGCAGGGAACTTCCCAGACAACGAAGAAGAATTTGGAAAGGTCCAGAAATAAATTTTGATTTTTTTTTCTTTTATTGAGAGAGTATATAATGAGGTAATTATCTATAATTTTTTTTGAGCAATATTAGAATAGCTGGAAATGAAAGAATCGAGTGCAGGAGCCCAGAACTCTGATTTACTGTTTTCTACTCTCAGACCACAAGAATTTCACCAAGCATTCCTCAAGAGCAAACTCTGCTCGATTAGAGCCTGATGGAGCAGAATTGAGGACAAAGTTCCACTGCACCCTGGCTGCCCACTGCCTCAGCATCCTGAAATTTCCACAGCTGATGATGGAAACCAGAGGGAAACAACCACAGCAGCTCCTGAGGACCTTCACTGGAGAACCCAGAAGGCAAAACTTTGGGCTGAGCTCCAGAGTGATCCTGGAAACCTCATTTTTAATCCAGAGTGAGACATTTCCACTGGCTCAGGACCACGCTCCATTAATAACCCTGGAGCTGCTGATGGGACATCATTCCTGGGAAGTCCTGGGAAAAATGGGGATGGATATTTGGGCCTGCCTAGAACACCCCTTAGGCTGAGCCTAAATGCTGGGACTGACATTTCCAGCTGGGCTGGAGGCAACCCAGGTGATTTTGGAGCTTTGACTCTGGCAGTTTCAGGAGGTTTCTTTTTGCTCTCCTGGCTGTTGAAAGTGGCTATTTAGGGAATAGGAAAGGTTCTTATTGACAAAGATTAAATTAAAAAAAAAAAAATTAAAACAAAAATGAAGAATAAATGTCAGCCACACAAAGAACCCAACCAACCAAAAAGACACATCAAAACAGAGAAAGGAGCTCGGAGGAGGGCTGGGGATCAGGGCTTGAAAGCAAGGAGGAAAACATCCCTGGGATCTGGGGTTTGTCTGAGCAGGGCCAGTCCGAGCAGGGACACAGGAGAGGTCACGGCCTGGAGGCAACAAATCTTCCCTGGAAGAGACAGCCTGTGCCACGGGGAAGGGCTTGGGAAGGTGAGGCCCTGGAGATTGAGGTGATAACAGCAAAATGTTCCAGTCCCACTGCAAAGAAAGGCTGGGATGCTCCGAGGTTGCTCCCAGCCCGTGGCAGCTTCCAGGAGGGCTGGAAATTCCTCAGTTCTCACCTCCACCCACCCTCAGCTGGAGCTGCAGCGCTCTGCACACAAACCCTGGGGAAACCCAGGCCTCTGGGAATATTCCTGTGTCTGCTCTGGGTGCCCTGACCCCCAGGGCAGCTCTGACTCTGACCCTCACTCATGGAGAAAGCTTCCTAAGCTCCAGAATAGACCAGAACCCACAAAAGTGTGAAATGGATTACAGAGAGCAGTGTAGGGGTGTCACTGGGTGAGAAATTGAGGTTTTGGGATTTTTAGTGTGCTGTGGATGGCAGCAGGATGGAGGGCACAGGGTGTCATCCTGGGCTGCTTCTTCATGCTTCTTCTTCCTCCTTCTCCATGGGTTTGGTGGCATTTTGTAATTGGGCAGAAAAGTCCCCATTGTGGGCTCTGTGGGATCAGTGATTGGGTTAAAAGGGAAAATAATCCAGGTGTCAGCTCTTAATTGGAGAGTTTAACCTTAAAAGACCTTGGAACAAGAGATTGTGGCCATTTTGTGCCTTCTAATGAAAAGCTGCAGAACTCATGGTTGTGAGGCTGTTTTACTGATAAACACCTGAGTGTGAACATGAATTACTGTCTCAGGTGCCTTCAATCCAGGCCCAGAGAAACCCACAACTGGTGCCCCCACACTTCTCCCTCATGGGTTTGGGTGGCATCTTGTAATTGGGTAGAAAAATCTGCATTGTGGGCTCTTTGTGGATCAGTTATTGAATTAAAAAGTAAAAAAATTTAGGTGTCAGCTCTTAATTGGGTAGTCTTGTCAGTTCTTAATTGTTTAGTCTTAAAAGACCTCATACCAACAGATTGTTGGCCATTTTGTGCCTTCTAATGAAAAGCTGCAGAACTCAGAGTTTTACTGATAATAAATAATAAACACTTGAACATGAACTATCATCTCGAGTGCCTTCAATCCAGACCCAGAGAAACCCACAACTGGCACCCCCCAAAAAACCCCAAAGCAGAACCCAGACCACAACGTGCCTGCGATTGTCTCCCCCTCACAACATCTCAATTTCCCCAGGCCATTAACAGACACATCTTTCCCTCTGCCCTGACATCTGGCCGGGATTTTCCCCTCAGGAAAGGCAGGATGCCATCCCCGAGCCCCGATTCCAGGGCTGTTAAACAGCAGGGATTATCGGGCAGGACAATATTAAGTGGTATTTAACAGCAAGACCAAAGTTCCTTGTCAAACGCTTGACTTAGCGCTCCTTGATTGTTCGCATCCCAGCGCCCGGGACCTTTTGCACTGAACCATTTTTCATTTTGACAACAAACTACCGCAGCTCTCCAACGCTGCCTGGCTGGAGCTGCCAGCAAAATATTCCTGGGGCAGAAATATGGGCAGGGAGAGGGGAGCTCCTCGCGGGGAGCAATGGCGTTCCGGGCAGCGGGAGGCCTGGGCCACAGCCGGACTCGTGCGCGCGCTGGGATCCGCTGTCCAGCCATAACAACGGGGGGAAAATGTCCCGAAAAAAGGGAGGGGAAAGGAGGAAATGGGGGGAAAATCAAGAGAAAATGGGGGAAAAAATCCCCATAAAAGAGAGAGAAAAAGAGAAAATGGGGAGAAAAAAAATATCCCCAAAAAAGGGAGGGGAAAGGAGGAAATGGGGGGAAAATCACAGATAATGGAGGGGGAAAAAAAAAAGAGAAAAAATGGGGGGAAAAATTCCCATAAAAGAGAGAGAAAAAGAGAAAATGGGGAGAAAAAAAATATCCCAAAAAAAGGGAGGGGAAAGGAGGAAATGGGGGGAAAATCACAGATAATGGAGGGGGAAAAAAAAAGAGAAAAAATGGGGGAAAAATTCCCATAAAAGAGAGAGAAAAAGAGAAAATGGGGAGAAAAAAAATATCCCAAAAAAAGGGAGGGGAAAGGAGGAAATGGGGGGAAAATCACAGATAATGGAGGGGGAAAAAAAAAGAGAAAAAATGGGGGAAAAATTCCCATAAAAGAGAGAGAAAAAGAGAAAATGGGGGGGGGGGGAAACCTAAAAAAGAGAAAATGGGGGGAAAAATCCCAAAAAAGGGAGAGAAAAAGAGAAAATGGGGAGAAAAAAAATCCCAAAAGAGGGAGAGGAAAAGAGAAAATGGGAAGGAAAAAAAAATTCCAAAAAAGGGAGAGAAAATGAGAAAATGGGGGAAAAATCCCAGAAAATGGAGAGGAAAAAAAAAAGAGAAAATGGGGGGAAAAATCCCTATAAAAGAGAGAGAAAAAGAGAAAATGGCAGGGGGGGAAACCTAAAAAAGAGAAAATGGGGGGAAAAATCCCAAAAAAGGGAGAGAAAAAGAGAAAATGGGAAGAAAAGAAAATTCCAAAAAAGGGAGAGAAAAAGAGAAAATGGGGAGAAAAAAATCCCAAAAAATGAAAAAAAAAAAAAAAAAGAGAAAATGGGGGAAAAAAATCCCCATAAAAGAGAGAAAAAAAGAGAAAATGGGGGGGGGGGGGGAGAATAAAGAAAAAAAATCTCCAAAAAGGGAGAGAAAAGAAGAAAATGGGGGGAAAATGTCCCAAAAAAGGGAGAGAAAAAGAGAAAATGGGGGGAAAAAAACCTAAAAAGAGAGAGAAAAAGGGGTGGGGGGGGGGAATCCCAAAAAAGGGAGGGAAAAGGAGCAAAATCGAGGTTGAAATTCCAGGCTGCCTTCTTCTGGATGCATCTTAATGAGGATGTGGGGTGGGAGATGAGGGGATAGGGAAGGGAGGCTGGGCTCCTGATTTAGGGGGGATTCCAAAAGGTTTTGGGGGAGCCTGAAGGGCCTTTAAACCTCCACCAAAGCTGTTTTTATTAAAGCACTAAACCCAGGAGTGCTCATGAAAGTCAGAGTGTGATGTGAGCAAAAGGCAGGAAATAAAGGGGGAAAAAAAAATAAAAAAAAAAAGGGGGAACTTAATGAAGGTTTAATCTTCAAGGGAATATGGACTTGGAGACCGTAAATCTCATGGAGCAGCCCCATATTCCAATGTCAAAAGCTGCCATCTTATGCCAGCAAATTTAACATTTTCAGAGGAGAAATGGAGTTTTAAGCCCAGCTCTTTCTGCTGTTAAAAGATGGGATGTGGTAGCTGGAGACAGCTACAAACCCCGGCTCTTTCCAAGGGTCTTTGCCACTGACAGATTTATTGGGGAATTTACCACCCCTTTTCCATCCTCTCCTGTCTCTACACGCTCCCTCTGTGCTTCCAGGCTGGAAAATTTCCATGAAAAATCCTGGAAATTTGATTGTGAGCTACCCAGCCAGAAAAGGGGGCTGGTTTTCACTGCAGGAGAAGCAAACTTTTGTAATTTTCAAAATTGCAAAAAATTTGTAATTTGGGGTTTGCAGTCTGTATTTCTGGTTCTTATTTCGAAATTCCTACGCTTCCTCGGTTTCCCTTTTCGTTTTGGAAAGGAGAGCAAAAACCCCACCTTAAATTCACACTTTGGGGTCATTCCATGCTCTTTTAAAGGAATTCTAGCAAGATTCCTGGAGAAATGCTGCGTTAATATCAGAAATTAATATCTGGGATTATTTTTTACTTCACCCTGAGGGGAACTGGGGATTTTTACAGATTCCTGTGTACAGATGTTAATTAATGTTGCATTAATATCAGAAATTAATATCTGGGATTATTTTTTACTTCACCCTGAAGGGAACTGGGGATTTTTACAGATTCCTGTGTACAGATGTTAATTCGTGTTAATTAATATCAGAAATTAATATCTGGGATTATTTTTTACTTCACCCCGAAGGGAACTGGGGATTTTTACAGATTCCTGTGTACAGATGTTAATGAATGTTAATTAATATCAGAAATTAATATCTGGGATTATTTTTTACTTCACCCTGAAGGGAACTGGGGATTTTTACAGATTCCTGTGTACAGATGTTAATGAATGTTAATTAATATCAGAAATTAATATCTGGGATTTTTTACTTCACCCTGAGGGGAACTGGGGATTTTTACAGATTCCTATGTACAGATGTTAATGAATGTTGCATTAATATCAGAAATTAATATCTGGGATTATTTTTTACTTCACCCTGAGGGGAACTGGGGATTTTTACCGATTCCTGTGTTCAGCACAGCATCACTGAACACTCCAAACCTTTCCTGCTGCTCCATCTGTGCCCTGAGCAAGCCCCATTCCCAGTGCTCCTTGATTCACCACAAAAGATCAAAATGTTTGCTGGTGGCTCCACGGTGAGAAATGCAGGAAATCAAATGTAATCCCAGTTTTATTCACTCCCATGGATTCCTCTTGTCAGCCCAATAACAGAACTGAGAGCTCATCTTAACACCAATTTTTTTCCACAGGGTCTGATCCAATTCAACAGAAAGTTGGAAAAAAAGAAAGAAAAATCTCATTATTTGGAACAAATGGAAAAAGGGGATAAAACCTTTGAACTGCCCTGAGAATGTTGCCAACCTCAGAAATATGCAAAGCTTATTAATTATGAATTATTAGCTCAGATGTTACAGCTTTTTTCTCTTTTCTCAGCTATCCATGGCCTTAAATCAGATGGGACCGAGTTTGTTATCTGATTTCAGATTAACAAACACTGAAGGAGGAACATAAATAATAGAAATAAAACCAGCTCAGGCAATGAATTCCTCCCCGTTGCTGCTGTGAAAGAAAGGAGAATCCTCACCAATAAACAAGGGGGAATTTGAGAAGAGAATTTCTCTGTTTTCATGTCTGTAAAATGACACCAGGCTTGGCTGGGTGCAACGTGACTCGGAATTGAAGGAAAATAATCTGGGTGCACTTTAAGGCTGTAATAAACCCTCCAAATTTGTACCTAAAGCACAGATCTCCGACGGAATTCTCCTGGAATTCCTAGGAAGTGATGGAATGGACACCAGGCTGTGATCTTGGCTTTTCAAGGAGTGCTCTGTGCCCCTCTCCTGCTCCCTCACACACCAAATCTGCCAGAACCTTTGGCTCCCCAAGTGTCGCTCAGCTGCTGTGGGAATTGTGTCCCACGGTTTGTTCTCAAGCAATTAAAGCATTTCAAATGAAATGCCGGGGCCGGCAATAATCATGCCTGGCTAAAAATGGATGAAAATTAACACCTTTGCTCCAAAACCCCACAGTGCCACGGCCTTCCCCCACTGCTCCAGCCAGGGGCCGGGAGCTGCCCTTGCTTTGGTTCTGAAAGCAAAATCCCACCTTAAATTCACATTTTGGGGCCATTTCCATGCTCTTTTAAAGGAATTCTAGCAAGATTCAAGCAAGGAGCAGACCTAAAACCTGTACCTGGATAAGCCTGGATTTAGGAGCAAAGCTAAAGCCTGTACCTGGATAAGACTGGAGTTAGGAGTAAACCTAAAACATCCCACCTTAAATTCACATTTTGGGGCCATTTCCATGCTCTTTTAAAGGAATTCTAGGAAGATTCAAGCAAGGAGCAAACCTAAAACCTGTACCTGGAATAAACCTGGAGTTAGGAGCAAACCTAAAACCTGGACCAGGATAAGCCTGGAGTTAGGAGCAAACCTAAAACCTGTACCTGGAATAAACCTGGATCAACCTGGAGCCTTAAATTCACATTTTGGGGCCATTCCATGCTCTTTTAAAGGAATTCTAGGAAGATCCAAGCAAGGAACAAACTTAAAACCTGTACCTGGAATAAACCTGGAGTTAGGAGCAAAGCTAAAGCCTGTACCTGGAATAAGCCTGGAATTAGGAGCAAAGCTAAAACCTGTACCAGGAATAAGCCTGGATCAGCCTGGAGCCTTAAATTCACATTTTGGGGCCATTTCCATGCTCTTTTAAAGGAATTCTAGGAAGATTCAAGCAAGGAGCAAAGCTAAAACCTGTACCTGGATAAGCCTGGAGTTAGGAGCAAAGCTAAAACAGATTCACCCGTCGAGCCAAACCATGGGATGACTCCTCTGGAACCACTTCACAATTCCAGTTGCTCAGAATTTTTTTATCTCCCACACCCAGAAAGTCCCCAAACGTTGGAGCAGATCCTCCCAGATCCCAGGACAAGGGGGGTTCCTTATGGGAATGGGCCCCCAAAGGGACACGGGGGCTTCCTGCCTCACTCCACCCTTGGCAAAACTCCCACCCAAGAGCTGAAGGAACTTCAAGACTTTCTGGTCTCTCTGTGGCAGGGGTGCAGTTAAAAGTTAAAACAACTCAGATGTGTCCTAAAACCCCAGATTCCGCAGAGAATCCATGGCTGTCCCATCCCTGGGAGTGTCCATGGCCAGGCTGGAGCACCCTGGGATGGTGGGAGGTGTTCCCGGGATGGTGGGAGGTGTTCCTGGAATGGTGAGAGGTGTTCCTGGGAGGATGGAAGGTGTTCCTGGGGTGGTGGGAGGTGTTCCTGGGGTGGTGGAAGGTGTTCCTGGAATGGTGGGAGGTGTTCCTGCTCATGGTGGGAGGTGTTCCTGGGATGGTGGGAGGTGTTCCTGGGAGGATGGAAGGTGTTCCTGGGATGGTGGGAGGTGCTCCTGGCATGGTGGGAGGTGTTCCTGGAATGGTGGGAGGTGTTCCTGGGATGGTGGGAGGTGTTCCTGGGATGGTGGAAGGTGTTCCTGCTCATGGTGGGAGGTGTTCCTGGCGTGGTGGGAGGTGTTCCTGGGATGTTGGGAGGTGTTCCTGGGATGGTGGAAGGTGTTCCTGGCGTGGTGGAAGGTGTCCCTGGGGTGGTGGAATTCCACTCCTGCTCCTGCTCATGGCAGGGGTGGAATTAAATGATCTTTAAGGTCCCTCCCAACCCGAACCATTCCACAATTTGAAAATCCCAAATTCTGCCATTCCCTGGTGGATGATCCTGTCCCAGCTCAGGCACACACCTGAGACATTTCATCTGTAATTTGGGCGATTCTGGGAAATGTTCAGCTCCAGACACCTCCGGTCTTTGTCCAGGAGCGCACAAATCCAACACTGCCCACAGGATTTCACAGGAATCATGAAACTCCTTCCTCCCACAAGCCGTGCTTCCAAAAGAGAGGAGAGTTAATCCCCAATTCCCTGATTTCTGCAAGCCCCAGAGTCAGGCCCTGCTGAGGAGCTGCTGCTGGAATGGAGCAGGGCCAGAAACTCAGCTGAGCCCCCAAGGTGGTCCAGGGAGGGAGGGGACACACACACACACACATGCCTGGCAGCTGCCGAGCCATGGGCAGCCCTTAATTCCATAAAAATTCCAAAATATTGGTATTACTGATATCAATAATATCAGTATTATTGATGTTATGTTATCAATAACAACCCCGGACTGGAAAACAATTGGGACAGAAGGTGAAGAACAAGTTGCCGCATCATGAGCTGCACAAACTTCAAATCCTGCTCTGCTTTATTTGCATTTAAGCTTAAATCTTCTCCACCTGCAGGCACACAGGTATAAAGTCTGTACAGCTTCACTCTGAGTGAAAATTACTTTGAGTGAATTCAAATTTGAATTTGAATTCAAAGCACTCAATTATATTCAGTCAAATTACAAAATTTTTGTAATTTTGAAAATTACAAAATTACTTTGAGTGAATTCGAGGCGAAATGTTGTAAATATTTCAAAGTGGCTGTTCAGTATTTCAGGTAACAGTGGCAATGAATAAACAGCCTTGCTCCACGTGGTCACATCCAGCCCAGAAATCCCTCAGCTGGTTCTTTTAAAGCCCAGATTGTTCAATATATAGAAAATGAAAGTGCAGCTTGTGGAGATACACAGGGAAGAAATATGGCTTTGTCAGAACCCCCAAAAACCCTTCCATCAATGCAGCTTCTTCTCAGCAAAACCTCAAGATATCGCAGGGACATTTATAACTCCAGCAGCCTTTGATCAGCAAAAAAGCCCTCCAGAAGGGTTATGTTCAGCAAGAGATCCACAAGCATTAACAAAACAGATGATCCATAAATCTGGGACAAGTGCTGGGTGACAGCTGGGGCTCTCCTGACATGAATTAAAGACCAAAGGGTCCTCTCAGCTCTCTCTGCCTCCTGTCCCCACCCCAAGCTATATTTTTTCCCTTCTTTGCTCTGAAGCCACAAGTCTGGAGGGTTCTCGGCGCGAGCTGCGCCTCTGTCAAAATCACTTCACACCCGCAGGAAAATTTTCTAATATGAATTGGGCTTTAAAAAACTTTACCTTGATTTAGTGAGAATATAAAGTGGGGCCACAGTCAATGTGTTATTTGTAGGAACCCTGGAACATGAAGGGTCTCTGCTACCAAGGCAACGTTAAGCACTAACTCCCATTGAAAAAGCTCCCAAAGAAGCTCTTTATTCAAGGCAGGGGTTTTAAAATGAGGAAAGCAACGTTATCTGCAAGCAGACATTCAAAATATACATAAATCCAGGAGGTTTTTGGGTCAGCACACTTCCAGGGATTGCTGCAAGTGATGTTGTTTTAGTGCTGCTAAAGCAGGAGGCACAAGCTGAGAGTGGGAGTTTAGGCTGGGCTCAGCCTGAGCGGGACAGTGGGGACATCACTGCAGTCACCCAGCCCAAAATCGCAACTTTTATTCCAGAAACAGAAAATTGCAACTTTTATTCGCATTTGCAACAGAAATCTGGAGCTGGCCCTGTAATTCCCAATCTTTCAGCTTCCCTCACACCATCGCTTTAAGAACCAGAGAGGGGAAAAAAATAATAATAAAAAAAAAAAAAAAAAGGAAAAGAAAAGAAAGGTACCGAAGATTTTATGGGCTGCCAACTGATTGCTGAGCTCATGCTCTATTGGCTTTGAGTGCAGGATCCATTACAGATCCCTCAACTGCGCTTTATCCCCCAAGAACATTTCAGCAGCATCGCAGCCCTGGCTCCGCAGGGAGCAGGGGCTGCTCCTCCTCCCGGGAGCCGGGAAAGGCTCCTGGAAAGCCACGGGAGGGTTTGATCTTCCTGCCCAACTCGCTCTGAGCTCAGGGAGCCTTCACCTCCCCAGCAATTGGGAAATCAGGGCAGAATTAGGGGATTAAGGTGCAGGTCCGGGCTCTGCTCTGCCTGCAGTTCTGGCTGGAGCAGCCTCGCTGGATGGCTCCGTGTCACATAATACACTCAGCAACGGCCTTAAACAAATAAGTGGCTTTTGTGTACAATGGGATGTGTGCACAGACCTGCAAAACCACATCCATGCAAGAGCAGCCAGCTATTCTTCACCCCCAAGCGAGTCCTTTCCTCACAAAATCTCCTCAAAGCCCTTCCTAAGCGTTCTTGCACTTTATTAAACCTGGCAGCACGAGCCTTTGGGATGCCTCTGCCTGGCAGCCGGATGGGCTGAGGGCAGGGGGAATTTAGGTGCCGCCTAAAGGCGATAAATTGGGAAAATGTTGGGCTTGCTGCCTTGATCCTCGAGCTCTGGCCAAGATCTCCGGGTAAATTTAGGTCCCACCTAGAGGGGATAAATTGGGAAAAGGTTTGGCTTGACCCTTGAGCTCTGGACAAGATCTCCAGGTAAATTTAGGTCCCACCTAGAAGGGATAAATTGGGAAAAGGTTGGGCTTGATCCTCAAGCTCTGGACAAGATCTCTGGGTAGAATTAGGTCCCACTAAAGTCCAGCTTGCTGCCTTGACCCATGAGCTCTGGACAAGATCTCTGGGTAAATTTAGGTCCCACTAAAGGGGATAATTTGGGAAAAGGTTCAGCTTGCTACCTTAACCCACAAGCTCTGGCCAAGATCTCTGGGTAAATTTAGGTCCCACTAAAGTCCAGCTTGCTGCCTTGACCCTCAGGCTCTGGCCAAGATCTCCAGGTAAATTTAGGTCCCACCTAAAGGGGATAAATTGGGAAAAGGTTGGGCTGGCTGCCTTGACCCACAAGCTCTGTCTGGAGATCCCCAAGTAAATTTAGGTCCCACCTAAAGTCCGGCTTGCTGCCGTGACCTCGAGCTCTGGCTAAGATCTCTGGGTAAATTTAGGTCCCACCTAAAGGGGATAAATTGGGAAAAGCTTTGGCTTGACCCACAAGCTCTGGCCAAGATCTCTGGGTGAATTTAGGTCCCAATTAAAGTCCAGCTTGCTGCCTTGACCCACAAGCTCTGGCCAAGATCTCCGGGTGAATTTAGGTCCCACTAAAGTCCAGCTTGCTGCCTTGACCCTCAGGCTCTGGCCAAGATCTCCGGCTGATCCTCCTCCCGTGCATTCCCAAAGTCTGGAAGCTCAGAAATCAGGAATCACAAAACGCTTCCAGCCCTCCAGGAATGGTGAGAGCTGCGATTCTCCCCTTGTGCCTGGCGGGAGACACACAGAGGAATATTTTAACCCATCTCAGCAGCCGCCCGATTGATTTCCCTCCAGGGAATTGTCTTCCCAAAGAGACAAACCTGGAGATTTTGATTCCTGCATCTCCTTCAACCCGCGGCTCGCCTCGGAGGTTCCCCGGCCCGTGGGTAGCGAGGCATTTTTGGGAGTTATCTCCCTTTGTGGCCGGCTTTGATCTCGTGCCCTGTCACGCCGGGGCGGCTCTTTGGAGCATCCCCATCTCTCAGCAGCATCCTTGATGTGCGGCCGGCGGGGGCTCCGCGCCAGGGCAGCGCCAACAGCTCCTGTTAGCGCCGCTGCCGCCGTGCCACGGGGCGGGGATGCCTCGAATTCCGGCCTTTGATGCCCCCCCGGGCCCCGGCTGAAAGATGCGGGGACTTCGGGAGCGCTGGGGAAGGGAAGGGAAGGGATGCGGCAGCGCCTGGAGAAGCGACGCGGTCGCTGAACGAATTAAAGGAGCGGGGTTAAGAGGTGGAAATGGGAAATATTGTTTTGAATTTGCTCTCTTCTGGTTTATTTTGCTTTTGGGGGATCGTTGTTAGGTCAGGAGTTGGTGGGGTTGAGTGGACACCGCGTATTTCCCCTCTATCTCAGATCCCTTACCCACACCCGAGTCCCCCCTTCATTAATAAACTATGAAAACCAATTAACAAACCCGCCCAGGTGGCCTCCAGTCCTTCTTCCAGCAATAATTTCTATTATTTCCATATAATTAGCAATAATTTCCATTATTTCCATATAATATAATTTCTGTTGTATAGATCGCCACTTGCAAACTCCGCGTTTTAAACCTCGCAGGTGGGGGACACCCAGCGCTTCCAGGAAATATTCCAGGATGGTTCCCTGCGTATCTCATGAATCAAAACTCACTTATATCCTAACAAAAGGAACGCCTTGAGACATCTCCTGCGGCTTATTCGAACAAAAAAAAAAAAAAGAGAAGAACGAGCCGCTAATTAGGCTCATAACGAGTTATTTTCTCCCCCCTCCCTCTCTTATTTTAAATAAAACCTGATGATGCTCAGTGTTCCTTGGCTTCTCGCTCCGTAACCAACCGGCTCTCGGTGGAAAGAGCTTCTTTTTTTTTTTTTTTTATGGCTACATATTAAAAGTAAACCAGCCCATGCCAGGTTTGGATAAAAGGCTATTTATTTTCAACCAATTTGATAGCTGCAGTTTTCGGTAATTGAATTTTCTGTGGTCGGAGAAGCAGTAATCTTAGAAACCAAATAAATATTTTTTAATAAAATGGAACACTGAGAAACCCTATAATAATGTCAAATATGTAGCCACTTATGGATGGATAAATATTTTAAGAAATTTACATCTCACCCAATGCTTTAGGCCTTCAGCTTCCCTGGAAATTTCAAACAACGCTATTTTATTTTGGGGAGGGGGCGGGGGGGGAACGGGGTGGATTTAGATAAAGAGCTAAATACGAATCCTTCACTTTGCAGGGTTTGATTTCCAATATTTATGCAAGGAAAGAGAAACCCAAAAACGCTTTCTCAGACCCTTTTTTCCCTGGCACGTGGCAGCCCCGGGGATCCAGGCTGTCCTGCAGCCACCCAGACTCCAAAAAAAAATGACTGATTCTGCCAGAATCACCCCAAAAAAACCCCTCTGCAGAGCCAGAGCCGGTGAAAATAATGGAATCTGAGAGAACAATCATCTTTTGTTGAAGCATCTGCGACAATCCTTTGGATGGACACTTGTTGCTGCTGCTGGTTTGTACAAAAAAACCAGAGCTCAGGGAATTGTAAAGGAGGAAAAGCTGTCGGTGCTGCAGCCCCAGGAATCGATGGACACAGACCCAGAGGCCTCTGCCATCCCAAATCCTCACCCACTTCCCTGCTGCCACCACCCCACAAAATCCCTGATAATTTTGCCCAGCTCCTTTCCAAACTCAGTGTGGTTCCCTTTCCTGGGGAAACACAAGTAAAACATCTCTAGATTTTTTTTTTTTTTTTTTCCCCAGGCCGTTCCAATTTTCTAAGCCTGTGCTAAGCCACTGTGGAATAAAGCAGATTCCATGGGATGTGCAGCAGGGACAGAATTCCCGTTTCCTGCAGAACAGCCAAGCTGGAACTGGAATTATTGTTCTCTTATGGTGACACCTGCTGGCAAGGGCAGCCTCCTGTAACAGCTTCTGGAAAAGGATCAATCCCCAAAAATCACCTGGATTGGTGAGACCAGCTCAGGGGGTTTGGGAAACGAGGCACAGCAGAGCGGGAGGAACTGGAGTGAATCAGCCAAAGCAAGGAAAAAGAGGAATGACACACACTGGGGCTTGGAATTCAGGGAATTCAGAAGGGGATGAATTGTTCTCCATCCCACAGATGAGACACAATAAAGGATCAATGCACGTCCCATTGAGGCAAACGAGGATTTGGGCAAGGCCCTGAGGAGTGGAAGGTTCCTGCCTGGGGAGGCAATGCTGGGAAATCCTTCACAGCCTCTGGACATCTGAATTTCCAGTCGTGTTTATTCCAGCTCACTCAACCAAGGCTGATCCCAGCTCAAACACAAGCACCACGCTCAGCCCCCCCTCTTCTTCTTTTACTCATTTTCAGTGCTGCTGAAAAGTGAAACCCAGGTGGTTTTCAGCAGGACACCGTGGAAATCAGGGATGAAATTCCCAGTTTATTAATGATGTGCCAGAAAAATGACACAGGAACGGCAGCTCCAGCACTGATGGAGCAATCACAACCACGTGTTCCACACCACAGGTATCCTAAGAGACCGGAGCTTGGCATCCCTGGGGTTCCAGCTGAAATCCCAGTGTTTTATCCCAAAGTTTCAGTTCCAGAAAGATTGAAAAATGATTCCAAAATGGAAGTGAAGCCTGTGCTTGGTCGCTGTTCTGGTGTGGTGGAGCAGGGATGGTGGGATGGGGTTTGCCAGGATAAATCCCTTTGCTTGGCATCCCAACAGGATCCCATCAGTCATGGAGCACTCCTGGGCTCACATTAGGGTGATTAATTAATAATTAAAAGCTCTGAGCTGCTTCCATCCCACAGGTATCCTAAAGGATACAAACCACAGGTATCCTAAAGGACCAGAGCGTGGCATCCCTGGGGTTCCAGCTGAAATCCTAGTGTTTTATCCCAAAATTTCAATCCCAGAAGGCAAAATGGAAATGAAGCCTGTGCTTGGTCACTGTTTGGGTGTGGAAGAGCAGGGATGGTGGGATGGGGTTTGCCAGGATAAATCCCTTTGCTTGGCATCCCAATATCCCCCCCCAGCACTCCTGGGCTCAGATTAAGGTGATTAATTCATAATTAAAAGCTCTGAGCTGCTCCCACCCCTCTGGAGAACAGGGAACAGAGCAGGAATAGGGCACAACTCCCAGGAGATGGCAACCCTTGTTCAACTGCATTGAAAACTCCTCAGTACAATTTCCAGCCAGTTTATCTCCCTCTCAATAAAGGCCACGTTTCCTCCTTTGCCTTTGTTATGGAAAATTCTTGGGCTAACAGACAGCGTGGAACCAGCAGGACTAAGTTTGACGAAACCTTTTTAATGATGCATCATGGAAAGAGCAACTGTGGATTGTTCTGGCTGTGCCAAAAAAAGTTTCTGGTTCGCGCGGGGAGTTTCTCCTCCAAGTTTTAGTCTCCACAAGCACCTTGGAGCACACAGTCACTAACAGCTTTTCCAGTCTTTCTCCTGGAGCCTCCATTCCACAATATTTGCCTTGTTCAAGGGGGAAAGATGCATCTTGGAGCCATTTGCTGGGGCAGCTCTGGGGCATCATGCAATATTTATATTCTGTTAATCTGAGAGCTTGAAATGAAAAGATGGAAGAGGCCAAATCCAACCTTTCCATAAATGCTCTTGATTTGGGAACAGCACTGGATTTGGGCCAGTGTTTTCCCTCGCCTCCCTCTCTGCCTTTCAGGATATTTGTGGAAATGAGGAGCGGGGTCATTTGGTATTCAGCCCTGGCTATGAATTATAATCTGGGTATGAACTGCGCAGAAATTTAAAAGGCAAATTTTTCACCTCAGAAACAAACTTTTCTTCCAGCAGCCAAAAGAACCCAGGGCCAGAGGCAGCCCCTGGCTGGCAGGAAAGGGCAGCACCCAAAACACACACGGGGGGTTCGCCCTCTGCAAAACCAGAACAAAATGAAAGGAATTCCCCCCTGAGCAAGGGGGACAGCTTGGAAACTGTTCAGAAGCCTGAGGGGGTTCATGAGATTGGCATCATCAGGGACATAAATTTCCATAATATCTGCATCAAAAATACAGCAGGCCACCTTTATGTTCTGTACCTCCTTTAATAAGGGCTACAAGGCAATTTTAAATCACTTCACAATTAATGTTTTGTCTCTGGGCCATTCCTTGGAGTGGCTGATTCGTCCCCCTTGGAGCAGGGAGAACAATGAGGCACCAGAGGGGCCGGGCAGGACCCGTTTCATGAGGGGTCACCCTGCCCTGGAGGATCTGCATCCGCTGGGGAGCCTGGGGGAGGTCTCAGATCCTAAGGATGTTCTGAATTCTTGGATTTGCTGAATTTGTCATGAGATCAAACCTCCAGAAAAGCACCTCAACCCTGCTGGGTTTCACTGCCTTTCAGATTCCTGGGTACACAGATCTCTGAGGGATCTGCATCTTCAGGGCAGGTGGGATAAGGTCTCAGATCCTGAGGACGTTTTGATTCCTTGGATTTGCTGAATTTGTCATGAGATCAAACCTCCAGAAGCACCTCAGTCCTGCTGGGTTTTATTGCCTCTCCAATTCCTGGTTGCATCAAACCTTTCAGATTCTGGATGTACAGATGCCTGAAGGATCTGCATCTTCTGGGGAGGCTGGATAAGATCTCAGATCCTAAGGATGTCCTGAATTCTTGGATTTGCTATGAGATAAAGCCTCCAGGAGCACCCCAATCCTGCTGGATTTCACTGCCTTTCCAATCCATGGGTGTATCAAACCTTTCAGATTCCTGGATGTACAAATCCCCAGAGGATCTGCATCTTCTGGGGAAGCTGGATAAGATCTCAGATCCTAAGGATGTTCTGAATTCTTGGATTTGCTATGAGAGCTCCAGGAGCACCCCAATCCTGCTGGATTTCACTGCCTTTCCAATCCATGGGTGCATCAAACCTTTCAGATTCCTGGATGTACAAATCCCCGGAGGATCTGCAGCTTCTGGGGAGGTTGGATGAGACTTTGGATCTTAAAGATGTTCTGAATTCTTGGATTTGCTATGAGACAAAGCCTCCAGGAGCACCCCAATCCTGCTGGATTTCACTGCCTTTCAGACCCCTGCATGTTTTAAACCTCACTCTGAGTCTGTGCTGGATCCTGACCTCACCAGCTCCCCTGCAGATGATAAAAGCCTGAACTGGAGCGACTTAAGCTGGGTTTTAGGCCCTGGGATCAGTGCTCAGAATGAGACTGAGGTTCAGGCTCTGTGGAATAGTCCAAACCATCCAAAATGGACTCTGTACTTCTGGCACCTTCTTTGTGTATTGGCTTTTCCTGTTTGGAGTTAATCCCTGCTCCATTTATGTCCAGAGCGTCTCCACACATCCAAGATTTTTAGATGCACTTTTATCTTAACTTCAGATTAATTCATCCTTCAAAATCAAAAATACCAAGAAATGCCACATATTTCCTTTCTAAATTTAACAACCCCAGAATTATTGAGGTTGGAAAAGTCCCTCAAGTCCAGCTGTGCCTGATCCCCCCCTTGTGCCCAGCCCAGAGCTCTGAGTGCCTTGGACACCTCCAGGGATGGGGGCTCCAAACCTCCCTGGGCAGCTCCAAAGCCTCATCACCTTTTCCAGGAAGAAAATGAAATGAAAATCCAAATTTTCACATGAAAATCCAAACTTTCCACCTAGAAAGTGTCAGCTCTGCCCTGGTGTCCTTTTCCATCCTTTCCCTCCATCAGCACAGGCACTTCCAGGAATGCTCTGGGAATTTTTTCAGAATTCACTTTTCCAAAGCCTGAAGCTCCTGGGAAGCTCCAAGGGCAGGATTTGCTCCACTGGTTCCTGGATGTGCTGTTCAGCAGGGGCAGGGAATGCTGGAAATGCTCCTGTGAGGACTCACAGCATCAAACCCTCAAATTGAATTTGCCTAAAATTGTCCTGTGTGGAATTCTTCCCTGGAAAATCTCAGTAACAGCAGGAGAATCTTCTGCCTGTTCGTGTAAAAATGCTGTTTGTTCATAACTTTTTATTCCCCTTTTCCTCCATGGAAAGACAAAGCTTATTAATTTATTTTTATGATTTAATTTATTTTTATTGCTGAATTATTTTTTATTATTTATTTGTATGAATTAATTTATTTTATTTTTTAATTTATTTACATGATTTATTTGTATGATTTAATTTATTTGTATGATTTAATTTCTTTTTATGATTATTTGTATGGTATAATTTGTATGATTTAATTTATTCATATTATTTAATTAATTTGTATTATTTAATTAATTCGTATTATTTAATTCATTTGTATTATTCAATTTATTTGTATTATTTAATTTATTTCTATTATTTATTTGTATGATTTTCTTTTTATTATCTAATTTCTTTTTATTATTTAATTTATTTGTATGATTTAATTTCTTTTTATTATTTAATTCATTTGTATTATTCAATTTATTTGTATTATTTAATTTCTTTTTATTATTTATTTGTAGGATTTAATTTCTTTTTATTATTTAATTTCCTTTTATTATTTAATTTATTTGTATTATTCAATTTCTTTTTATTATTTAATTCATTTGTATTATTCAATTTATTTGTATTATTTAGTTTTTTAGTTGTTGCGTGGACTGTGTCGCATCTGAGCATGGAAAGTGCTGGGCCATGATTAAACTGACCTGCAGTAAATTGTTTAATTTGCTGAGATTTCTCCTGAAATAACAATAGCATCTTTTCCTAGGGGGAAGCAGGGGTGGATAAAAAGGGAAAACCCAGCACCCCACTAATTTCAGCCTCCATCCAGAGGCACATATGGCATTTTCAGTTCACCTTAACCCTTCCCCTTGGCATTTCAAGGCCTATTAATAAACAAAACAAACTGGCCTCAGAAAACACATGGGCAAACATCTCGGATGGCTGCAGCCCATTTCTGAGCCCCTTCCTTCCTTCACCCAGCACCCCAGGCCTCCAAGCTTTTCCCTGGAATATTTTTACCACCAAGGAGCAGCCCTGGGATTGTGTTGTGGTAAATATTCCCTAAAAAAAAAAACCAAAAAAAAACCAAAAAAAACCCCAAAAAAAACCAACCCCAGGTGGGAAGGTCAGGCAGAATTTCCTGAGCTCCACGGGACCTCCCCAGCCACTCAAACAAACCCCCTGTGTCCCAGGCAGGAGGGAGGCAGAGCCAGCCTGGCACCAGCAGCGTAATTTACGGCGCAGGTATTGGGTTTGATAAAAAAAAAATATCTTTAATTGGAAAGAACTCCATCTCTGGGTGCAGCCATGGATCTGTGGAGGTGGAAAACGGGCTCCTGACAGGGCTGGAATTCAGTGAGAGGGGCCAGGCCCCGCGTTGGGGCCGACATGTCACTGCAGCCCCCAGCAAGCCGGGTTTTCCAGCACCCCTAAGAGGGTAGCATGTTGCAGCTGGCAAAAAAATAAACAAACCTGAGCTCTGTGCTAACAGGGCTTTTTTTTTTTTTTTTTTATCCCCCTCTCCTATGATTTATGCCACGAGCAAAGGAAAAACAGCCACGCGTTTGTGAGGGGAGGTTCCATTCGGCCCACGCTTCCAGCATGGCCTGGGCATGGGCACTGGGAAATGCCCAAAAAGAAATTAAATGATAAAAAGAAATTAAATCATAAAAAGAAATAATGAAAATAAATAATACAAATAAATTGAATAATACATATGAATTAAATAATACAAATAAATTGAATAATACGAATGAATTTTTTGGGGAAGGGCAGCATCTTAAATGCACGTGGAGGAGTTGATTTTTTAGTTTTTCCTTTTTGATTTCCAGGGAAAGCTGTGCCTCTGCTGAGGAGGAACTCGTGTGCAGCAGTCAAGCAGCGCTTTTGGTATCACTCATTAAAATAAGGTTTTATTTAAAAACTCCTCCTTTATTCTGGAGTCAGAAAACCAAACACATCCCTCTTCCAAACAGGATTTTCTGCTCTTGGCTACCTCGGTGGGTTTTTCCAAACACTGCCTTCAGAAATAAACTCATTTAGGCTTTTCCCCATCTTCCCTCTCTGCGGATTCATAGCACAGCTCCGGGTAGGAGCAGAGTCCTGCAAACTCCGAAATGAGCTCAGGGAAGGTTGGGAAGCCCTGGATCCCTGTCAGGCACTGGAATGAGGGAGCACACAGGGCTCAGGAGGGGTCTCAGCCCCCCAGCCCCGCTGAGCTCCCCCGTCCCCAGCCCTGGGATTCCCTTTTCCAGCTGGAGCCTGGGAAATGGCTGAATTCCCTCTCCGGGCCGCCTCTGGCCTTTCTCCCATTGTTCCCGGTTTGTTTTTCTTTCCAGCAGGAGCACAGGGCTGCAGTGTTGGATTTGCAAGTGGAGATGACAAACACAGAGCATCAGGCCTTGCTTTTCACCTTGGCCATGTGGAACGTTTCACCTGGAAGCCAAAAGAACTCTGTGGATTTCCTCCCCCATTCCTTTCTATCCCAAAAGTGAAAATTTCAAGGGAACAAAGATTTTAAAGAGAGGTTTCAGGCCTTGCTTTTCACCTTGGCCATGTGGAACGTTTCACCTGAAAGCCAAAAGAACTCTGTGGATTTCTTCTCCCGTTTTTTCTATCCCAAAAGTTTTTAATTCCCGATAATTTCACAGGAATAAAGATTTTAAAAGAGGTTTCAGGCCTTGCTTTTCACCTTGGCCATGCGGAACGTTTCACCTGGAAGCCAAAAGAACTCTGTGGATTTCCTCCCCCATTCCTTCTATCCCAAAAGTGAAAATTTCAAGGGAATAAAGATTTTAAAGAGAGGTTTCAGGCCTTGCTTTTCACCTTGGGCATGTGAAAAATTTTACTTGGAAGCCAAAAGAGTTGTCTGGAATTCTTCTCCCATTCCTTTCTATCCTGAAAGTTTTTAATCATTGATAATTTCAAGGGAACAAAGATTTTCAAGAGAGGTTTCAGGCTCTGCTTTTCACCTTGGCCATGTTTCACCTGGAAGCCAAAAGAACTCTGTGGATTTCTTCCATTCTTTCTACCCCAAAAGTTTTTAATCACTGGTAATTCCAAGGGAATAAAGATTTTGAAGAGAGGATTCAGGCCTTGCTTTTCACCTTGGCCATGTGGAGCATTTTACCTGTAAACCAGAAGAACTCTGTGGATTTCCTCCCCCATTCCTTCTATCCCAAAAGTGAAAATTTCAAGGGAACAAAGATTTTCAAGAGAGGTTTCAGGCCTTGCTTTTCACCTTGGCCATGTCTTACCTGGAAGCCAAAAGAACTCTGTGGATTTCTTCTCCCATTTTTTCTATCCCAAAAGTTTTTAATTCCTGATAATTTCACAGGAATAAAAATTTTAAAGAGGTCTCAGGCCTTGCTTTTCACCTTGGGCATGTGGAAGGTTTCACCTGAAAGCCAAAAGAACTGAGTGGATTTCCTCCCCCATTCCTTCTATCCCAAAAGTGAAAATTTCAAGGGAACAAAGATTTTAAAGAGGTCTCAGGCCTTGCTTTTCACCTAGGCCATGTGGAACGTTTCACCTGGAAGCCAAAAGAACTCTGTGGATTTCTTCTCCCATTCCTTTCTATCCCAAAAGTGAAAATTTCAAGGGAATAAAGATTTTCAAGCGAGGTTTCCACCAGATTTTCCAAAATCGGGAATTGGATAGGGAGAGAAAGAGGAGAAGAGAGGTTTCCACCAGATTTTCCAAAATCGGGAATTGGATAGGGAGACAAAGAGGAGATTCCCTGGCCTCGAAGACAGCAGAAAAAAGGGAGGGAAAAAAAAAGGGAGGGATGGTGAGAAGCGGTTTTTATGAAACCCTGTGCCCAGCAAACACTTGTTCATTGCTCTGGGGAATTTTCCATCCATCTCCCTGCTCCCAAAGCCCAGGAGCCGAGGCTGAGGAAGGGCCCTGAGCTTTACAGGCTCTGGGATTTGGGATCCCAGTGTCACCTTTCAGAAACAGAGCCCAGAGGAAGCTCTGAGCCCGGGCGGTTCCCACAACAACACCCAAACAGAAACGTCTGTGCCAGCACAGGGAAAGGGGGGCAGCGGCACTGAGTTTGAAATGAGCCAATATCCTCCATCCCAGAACAGCAGGATTCGCTTTTTACAAAAAAAAAAAAATAGCACAGAAAAATTAAAAAAAAAAAAATCACAGAAATACCTGATATCTTTTTTTTTTACAAAAAATATAACAGAAAATACTGCAGAAATATCTGTGCTATTTCTTGTAGAAAAATACAGAAATATGGTTTTTTAACATAAAAATTATCAGAGATAATTTATAATTTAATAATTTATAATTATAATTTAATTACATATAATTAATATATTTTATTGTTATATAATAAATAATAAATAAGCAATATATTGATATTATATTATTAATGATTATTAATAATAGATCAATATTATATTATTAATTTATTAATATTATATTATTAATTATTATTTATAATATATCAATATTAATGAACAATTAATATATATAATATATTATTTTATTTATATATATTATATATAAATATATTTTAATTATAATAATAATTTATAATTATAATTTATAAAGGTTTCTGTGATATCCTTTTTTAGAAAAATCTTTTTTTTACCAAAAATAATCACAGCAATTTCTGTGCCAGCAGAGGGAAAGGCTGTCAGTGGCACTGGGCTCGTGCTGAACAATATCCTCTATCCTAAACCGGCAGGATTTGCTTTTTTACCAAAAAAAAAAAAAAAAATCACAGAAAAAAATGTCAGAAATATCAGTGATATCTTTTTTTTACAGGAAATATCACAGAAAAAAAATCATAGGAATATCTGTGATATGTTTTTTTTTTTTACAGAAAATATCACAGAAAATATTACAGAAATATTGATGCTATCTTTTTTTACAAAAATACAGAAATATATTACAAAAATATTATATTAATATAATGTATTATTATTATTATTATTATTATTATTATTATTATTATTATTATTATTATTATTATTATTATATTACAAAAGATATCACAGCAACATCTGTGCCAGCAGAGGGAAAGGGTCTCAGTGGCACTGGGCTTGTGCTAAAAGACAGAAATGAGCCAATATCCTCCATCCCAGAACAGCAGGATTTGCTTTTTACAAAAAAAAAAAAAAAAAGCAGAAAAAAACCCCATAGAAATATCTGTGATATCATTTTTTACATAAAAATACTGTTATTTTTACACAAAAATATCTGTACTTTTTTTTTTTACAAATATAGAAATATCTTCTTGTTTATCTTTACAAAGCTTTTTTTACAAATATAGAAATATCTTATTTTTTTACAGAAAATATTACAGAAACATCTGTGACATCTTTTTTTTTACAAAATTACAGAAATACCATTTATTTTACAAAAAATAACACAGAAAAAAAAGCACAGAAATATCTGTGCTATAATTTTTTACAAAAATACAGAAACACCTTTTTTTTATAAAAAAATATCACAGAAAAAAAATCGCCAAAATATATGTGCTATCTTTTTTTACAAAAACACAGAAACACCTTCTTTTTATAAAAAAAATCACAGAAAAAAAATCACCAAAATATCTGTGCTATCTTTTTTTACAAAAACACAGAAACACCTTTTTTTTACAAAAAATAACACAGAAAAAAATCACAGAAATATCTGTGCTATCTTTTTTAATAAAAATACAGAAATATCTTTTTTTTTCACAAAAAATACCACAGAAATATCTGTGCTATCTTTTTATATTAAAATACAGAAATACCTTTTTTTCACAAAAAATACCACAGAAATATCTGTGCTATCTTTTCTAATAAAAATACAGAAATATTTTTTTTTTACAAAAAATCCCACAGAAATATCTGTGCTATCATTTTTTACAAAAACACAGAAATACCTTTTTTTTTTATTTTACAAAAAATACCGCAGAAATACCTGTTCTATCATTTTTGACAAGAATACAGACAGAAATCAGCCAACATCCCCCATCCCAGAGCAGCAGGATTTGCTTTTCCCAGCTTGTTGCCATCCCAGCTTGGTGGCACCCTCCTCCTCCTCTTCACCAGCAGGGAATCCAAGGACACAAAATCGGAATTTTCCCATCATTTTTGCCCTTCCTGCAGGAGCCAGCCCCGATCCCCAGCCTGGCCTCACGTGCCTGAGCTTTGTGTCCTCCAAGTTTAATAGAACAGCGTGGCAAATGTTTGCTTTGGCCATCCTGATGCCTCAAATCCCCTTTTTTACACTAATATTTCAAACGGGAAAAGGCTTTAAAAGAATGGGCACAAATGACTGCTTCAAAGGTTTTATTGGGCTTCCAGCTGAGCATTGCTTCTGCTAAGGATGGGGATTTGGAAGAAAAATGAAATGAAATGAAATAAAAAAGCAGCGTTTAGGCTGCTTTATTGGGGTTTGTTTCCTCTGCTGCTGCAGCCCTGAAGGAGGGAGAGGAGCAGCACAAAGAACAAGGAGCAAAAAATGATCTTTTCTCCCCCCTATAAATCCCAATAACTCTGATTTTTTACAGTTCATAAAGACTGAACTCTAAGTTATCCTGATTTTGAGAACTTGGGGAAAATTCAGCTCAGCAGAAGCGAGGTGGGTTTCCCATCAGTGATAGCTACACGAAAAATATTTAAATATTTTAAAATATTATTTTATGAAATATTAAGGAAATTGTGGGCAAACATTTTGTTGATGAAATCTCTGTTGTTTAAGCTCATGGAGAGGCAGCAGAGCAGACAGAGGGGCAGAATCAGCCTGGCTGGAACGGAAGGGATTCACACAAGGGTTTGGGGTTTTGGGGATGATTCCCCTGATTTTAGAGCTTTGTCACTTCCCAGGGTTTATCAGCTCAGCTTGAAGAGTCTGCAGGGCCCTGGGATGGCCAGGGCAGCCCATCCCATCCCATCCCATCCATCCCATCCCATCCCATCCCATCCCATCCCATCCCATCCCATCCCATCCCATCCCATCCCATCCCATCCCACCCATCCCATCCCATCCCATCCCACCCATCCCATCCCATCCCATCCCATCCCATCCATCCCATCCTATCCCATCCCATCCCATCCCATCCCATCCCATCCCATCCCATCCCATCCCATCCCATCCCATCCCATCCCATCCCATCCATCCCACCCCATCCCATCCCATCCCATCCCATCCCATCCCATCCCATCCCATCCCATCCCATCCCATCCCATCCCACCCATCCCATCCATCCCATCCCACCCATCCCATCCCATCCCATCCCATCCCATCCCATCCCATCCCATCCATCCCATCCATCCCATCCCACCCATCCCATCCCATCCCATCCCATCCCATCCCATCCCATCCCATCCCATCCATCCCACCCCATCCCATCCCATCCCATCCCATCCCATCCCATCCCATCCCATCCCATCCATCCCATCCCACCCATCCCATCCCATCCCATCCCATCCCATCCCATCCCATCCCATCCCATCCCATCCCATCCATCCCATCCATCCCATCCCACCCATCCCATCCAATCCCATCCATCCCATCCCATCCCATCCCTCCCATCCCATCCCATCCCATCCCATCCCATCCCATCCCATCCCATCCATCCCATCCATCCCACCCCATCCCATTCCATCCCATCCATCCCATCCCACCCATCCCATCCCAGCCCATCCCATCCAATCCCATCCAATCCCACCCATCCCATCCAATCCCATCCATCCCACCCCATCCCATCCCATCCCATCCCATCCCACCCCATCCAATCCCATCCATCCCATCCCATCCCAGCCCATCCCAGGCAGTGCTGGTCCTGCTGGGAATCCCACCCTGAGCTGGGCAGGGTGGGGATCAGCTCTGGGTGACACTGCCAGGGCTCCCAGGGAATTGGAAATATGAAAGCTGGAACCAAACCTGCAGAGCAGAGGGGATATTGCAAAGAAACCCTCTGGGAGGCTGGGGAGGCGCTGGATGGAATTCCCAGAGAGGCTGGGGCTGCCTCTGGGTCCCTGGAATGTCCAAGGCCAGGCTGGAGCAAACTGGGACAGTGAAAAGTGTCCCTGCCATAGCAGGGGTGGGTTTGAGGTCCCTCCAACCCAAACCATCCCGGGATTCTGTGAGAACTCACTCGTGGCATCTTTTCCATGACATTTATTGCTCCTTGCTGTTTCCAAACACAGGATTTGAGTGTGGACAGAGATCTGCCTTGCTGCTGCTCAGCTCTGCACTTTCCCCTCAGAGCAGATGCTGATGAGCCACTGCTTGTGGGGTGGGGAATAAAACAACCCCCAAGCTCTGCATCCAAAAGCTTTTCAGCTCAGTCTGAAAGCAAAGGGGAACTGCACTGCTGGAATCACCCATCCCTCCCTGCCAGGGAAGCAGCTCTGGGCGGAGAACAGCCTGGAGAGATGGGTTTGAGAACGCTGAGCAAGAGGGTGGATCGGGGTTAACCCAGCCCTGTTCCACTCCAGGACTGCAGCGCCCAAGCACAGCAGGCTGTCCCTGAGCCCTGTGCTCTTTCAGCAGGAGCTTCACAGCTGGCAGGGCTGCCACAGGTCCTTTTCCTCTCCTGGCACCTCCAGGACCTGATCCTGCAGGCTCTGAAGAAGATCTGAGCCTCTCTCCAAGGAAGGGAAATTTCCATTTATTCAGCCATGGAGAACCAGGTCTCCACACCAGGGATTAACAACACTCCGTGCTAAGGAGCAAAAAAAGAAATAAAAATAAAAGAAACAACAGCATTTTAGGTTTTAGAACACCCAAATCTGCTCAGATATTAAAAACCAGATTTATTTATAACCCCTTGCCTCACAATGGCACCTTTGGATGCTGATTCCCTGCACTTTACAGGGAGTTCATGAATCCATTGTGCAGACAGTGATGCCAAAGCCACATGAAAGAGGGACAAAGATCAGAGGCAGCAGAGCCAGGGATCCACAGAAGGAAGAAGACAACTTGAAGAGTAAATCAGGGTTTAAAATTCAACCAGCACTTTTCAATTATTCAAGGCACTGTTTTTTTAACAGGGATTAGAAAATGATATTTCGAATGCATCACTTGAGCAGGATGACACCTTTTCAAATGAAGGGTTTCTGTTGCTGCTCCTGTTATTCTGTCTGGACTAAAAGATGACTTTCAAGTATTTTGCCTGTCATTTTTAAAGAGGAAAAAAAAAAAAAAAGGCAAGCCTGAAAGAACAAAGGCACCCACTTCAAAGCCTTCAGCAGAGAAGGAAGCGCTTTCGAGCAAAAATCACCCACTTGTGTCAATGAAACCTTTGTCAGGCAGTTCCTCTCCTGCCTTGGCTGCTGCAGCTGAAGACAGAAGGGAAAGAGAATCCCTGAGAGAATGAGGGAAGTCCTGTCCCAGCAAAGTCCCCTGCGTGCCCTCTGCGTGACGAGCTGCTATGGAGAGGAGCACACGCCCCTTCCACTGCCCTGCAGAGGCTTTAAACCCCTGGAAATTTGGGATTTTCTGTCCCTTACCCAAGGAGCTTCTGGAGAAGATTTTGCAGGAATAAGGAGCAGTGGTAGCTAAAAGTGAGACCATTGAAACCCCTGGAAATTTGGGAGGCTGAATTTTGTCCCCTACCCAAGGAGCAACTGGAGAAAATTTTGCAGCAATAAGGAGCAGTGGGAGTTAAAAGTGAGATTATTTAAACCCCCTGGAAATTTGGGATTTTCTGTCCCTTACCCAAGGAGCTTCTGGAGAAGATTTTGCAGGAATAAGGAGCAGTGGTAGCTAAAAGTGAGACCATTGAAACCCCCTGGGAGTTTGAAATTTGGAAGGCTGATTTTCTGTCCCCTACCCAACGAGCAACTGGAGAAAATTTTGCAGCAATAAGGAGCAGTGGGAGTTAAAAATGAGACCATTTAAACCCCCTGGAAATTTGGGAGGGTGAATTTTGTCCCCTAGCCAAGAGGCTGCTAGAGAAAATTTTGCAGGAATAAGGAGCAGTGGGAGTTAAAAGTGAGACCATTGAAACCCCCTGGAAATTTGGGATTTTCCGTCCCCTACCCAAGGAGCTTCTGGAGAGGATTTTGCAGCAGTGAGGAGCAGTGGGAGTTAAAAGTGAGGCCATTTCCAAAAGAACTGCAATTCCTCGGGCTCTCCATATTTTTTCATGTTCCTCAGTACCAGGGAACTTTGCAGTTTCAGAGGATTGCTCCAGTGATCCACCTGCACTGGGCTCTGGACCAACCCAAAGCATCAGGGGAGGCTCATTCCCTCCTGACCCTCAGCCAATGGAGGTTTCTCTCCCCAGCCATCTGGAGCGCCATGGGGGCTTTTTCAACTTTTTTAGTTCAGGTTGTAAATTCATTCGGGGATGTCTGTTTTGCTTCCTAACAGGATTTTCGTGGTCACATCCCCCTGTGCAGCTGCCCTGCACCACTCCTTCCACACCCCCAGAGCTCCCAGCTCTCTCCAGGGCCCCTTTCCAGGGGGGCCCTACCCCAGATCTCCCACTGGCAGCGCTCCCTCTCTCCTGGAATATTTGGGATATTGCAGAACACGATGTTAAACACGGCTTTAACACGACTCGCTGCAGTTGCTCTGATAGCTGTCACCCCTAACAAGCTCCCCCTCAAAGCCCGGTCCCCTCTGACCTCCACACACCTGGAGACTTCACCCTCTGACCTGTCCCCCGTAATTGGCACGGGGCAATTATCAGCAATTTGTTGGCTTTGTTTTCCTTAGCACCCAATTATGCAAATAACAGACCCGGACTGGAGCTGCTGTGAGCTTGGAGCAGCAGTGTTCCATGCCTGAGTGACTCTGCCAGCCCGGCCGATGTGCGGGAGCAGGAAATGAGAATTCAGGGAATTCTTATCCCAGGCAATCTCCGTCGGGGTGGCACGAGGATATTTAATACTCTTTGGTTTTTTTATTAACTCTTATGAGAACCTCCAGCCTGGATGCTGCCTGCTCCCATGGACTGCTGGATATTTCATTTTCTTGTGCTCCTGAGATTCCTACCCTGGCTTTGCACCCTCAGCTTTTCTCCAGGGACAAGGCAGGGCTGGGGTTTTAGGTAAATACCAACAAAAAATTCACATTTTCCACACCCAAAGGGGAAGACTTGATCCAAATCATGAGGAGAATCCCCCCATTTCTTGCTGCACACAGGGAGTGGAGCAGAGCTGTGCCCTGGCTGTGTCCACACTGGATTTTGAATTGAACTTGAATTCACTGCTTTGCCTTTTTCTTTCCATGCTCTGTCCCTGCCCACCTTGGCTTTTGTGCTTGAATCTGTTGGTTTGCATTTTTCTGTCCATTTCCACCTTGGATTTTGTGCTGGAATCCACTGTTCTGCCTTTTCCTGTCCCTGCCCACCTTGGTTTGTGTGCTTGAATCTGTAGTTTTGCCTTTTTCTGTCCATGCACCTTGGCTTTTGTGCTGGAATTCATTTTCTGCCTTTTTCTGTCCATGCCCACCTTGGTTTGTGTGCTTGAATCCATTGTTCTGCTTTTTCCTGTCCATGTCCACCATGGATTTCGTGCTTGAATCCGTTGGTTTGCATTTTCTGTCCCTGCCCACCATGGATTTTGTGCTTGAATCCCTTGGTTTCTCTTTTCCTCTCCGTGCTCTGGGCAGTTCACAGTGCTGAAAGCAGAATTTCCAAGTCCTATTAGGTTTTTTTTTTTTTAAATTAGTTTTTGTTTGTTCGCTTGAAAGCAGAACAGCTGATCCCATCTCACCCCGCCCTCTGTACATCAAAAGGGTTTTTTAACCCACGGGGTTTTATCTGCACCAAAGACAGGGAGAAAAAACAGTGGAAAAAGGACATTCTGGGCCCCTTTTCCCCACCTTTCTTCACCCCACTTGGGTCTATGGGATGTGTCAAGATCAGCATTGTCTCCACCAGCCCCTTGCCAGCCTTGTGACCTCATCCACTTCCCTGCTAAAAGATTAGGGAGCATTTTCAGATGTTCAGGGCTATTTTGAGACAGACCCAGAGACACGAGGGGAGGAAAGGGGCAGGAGGATTTTCTTCGTCACGGGACAATCTCTGTGTCTGGAGAGAACGCTCGGATTAACGCCAGAGCAGAGAACTGTCCTGGGTAAAGCTGGATTAGCTCCATCCATCTGAGGTGGCGCTGCTGGAATGGATTCCCCTGGGGAAGGGGCTGAAAATGCACAGGGGATGGATGATGAATGCACAGGGGATGGATGATGGGCTCTGTGAGGTGTGAAACAGGAGCAAGGGCAGCAGAGCAGAGCTCAGACAGCAAACAGGGCTGTGGGCTGAGAGCCAAGCCCTGCCAGGGAGGGAAGGCCTCCACTTTTCCATGGCAAGGGCACAGCTGAGGCACAGCCCCAGCTCTGTGCTGCTCTGAACCCAACACAGAGAATTTGGTCTCCTGCCACTCCCTCTGTCCCCTCCAGGAGCCCAAAACTTGGATTTCCATCAGGTTCCATCAAAGCAGTCAGCAGGAAAGGAAGGGAAGAAAGACAATTAAACCAAAAACCAAATCCCCTCAAATCTCAGAATAACACAATAATCCAAACCCCCAAAATCCCAGAATAACACATTAAACCAATCCCCCAATTTCCAGAAAAACACAATAATCCAAACCCCCCAAATTCCAGAATAAGACAATAAACCAACCCCCCCAAATTCCAGAGTAACACATTAATCCAAACCCCCCAAATTCCAGAAAAACTAATTAATCCAACCCCCCCAAATCCCAGAATAACACATTAATCCCAACCCCACCAAATCCCAGAATAACACATTAATCCAAACACCCCAAATCCCAGAATAACACAATAAACCAAGCCCCCAAATCCAGAGTAACACATTAAACCAAACCCCCCAAATCCCAGAAGAACACATTAAACCAAGCCCCTAAATCCCAGAATAACACAATAATCCAACCCCCCCCAAATCCCAGAATAACACATTAAACCAAGCCCCTAAATCCCAGAATAACACAATAATCCAACCCCCCCAAATCCCAGAATAACACATCAAAGGCATCACTGCAGAACAAAGCATCTATATTTTATAAAGAATATATATATATATATATATTTTTTTTTTTTTTTTTGGGAATATCGAACAGGCAGCTGCAGAAAGCCCCTCCCAGCCCTGTGCTTGGTGATCTGCCCACCCTGCCAAATGCAGAGCTTGCTTCCAGCCATGCCTGGCACTTTTCCACCCAGGAACAGCACTCTGGGCTCAGGAATGGCTCCTGCATGTCACGCTCGTGGGCATTTGGCCCACGGAGCGCTTTGTTACCCAACCCAGAAATCCATGAAATCCAAGCCTGAGTCAAACCCGAGACATTGTGGAAACCCAGGAGGGCCTGAACGAGCTCCTGGAATAAAACTGCAGCCCCTCCCCAGGCTGAGCAGTATTTTTAGGAAGTGGATTGAGAAATGTTTTCCTTGCTCCATTTCCATGTTTACTGGGATACAACATTGTTACACTGGATTGCATCAGAAAACACGGGAACAGCTCCGCAAATCGATCCGGCCACAGGATCCCCGAGGAATTTACTCCTTGTCTCCAAGGAGTTTACTCAGCACAAACAATGGCAAATAGAGACAAGTGCTTCTCCAATAAATAAATACTGGGATATAGATATGTCAGGGAGTTCGGGGTGGATTTTAGGACCCTAAAACCTTGGATATGGCCATTAATAAAATTAGAGGGTATAATCACATCCAAGTGAAATTTGCTGTATTTTAGGGAAAGGTCCTATGACTGAAATAATGATGGGACCATCCCCTCCTTGGGGCTTTCAGTGTCTCAGCCACTCCAGGGAAGGAACTGAACTCTACTTTAGGATTTCCAAAGCCCAGAAAACCTTTTGAGGTCTGAACTCACATCTCCAGCCAGCCAGAATTCCAGGGAATTGATTACCAACATAATGGGAAACATGGCAGCTTAAAAATGGTTGGTTTGAACTTGGGATCTCTTCAATAACAGAGAGAACAAAAATGTCCAAGTGTTGCCTTTCAGACATCTGAGTGGCCTCTGCGTGTAATCAATTTCAAACCAACTCCATTCCACAGGAAAATGGCTCTGGCTTAGCCAAAAGATAATTTATGTGAAATAGGTGAACTAATTTTTCCCAGGTCAAGCATATCCTGTGACTCCTTCCCTGCTCTCTCTGCTCCTTGCCTTGTCTTCCCAATTAGTTTCAAGTCATTAGTCCAAAACTTGTCTGAAAATGGAATTTTCTTTCCAGAAATACTACTACTACTACTACTACTACTACTACTACTACTACTACTACTACTACTACTACTAATAATAATAATAATAATAATAATAATAATATAAAATATTGATGGAAATTATTCTGACAGGGACAAAAATCCCAATAAAATGGCAGCAACAACCCTGATATTAATTCATTAACGTGCAGGGGATTTCCAAGTCCTATTAGGGTTTTTTTTAATTAGTTTTTGTTTGTTTGCTTGAAAAATTAAAAAACATTTTAATTCAGTTTTCTTTCCTTCAATAGACAGCAAAAAAAAAATTGACATTGTGAGGTTTCCAGGTGGGCAGGCAGGGGATGCTGTCAGTTCCATTTCCCCACTGAGCTGAATTTTTCTGGCAAAACTCTGGCAGGCTCCAGGAGCAAGTTTGATTTTGCAAAGAGATTATTTTGTATCAGAAAATTCTCTGGATGGAAAATGGCCCAGCAGACCCATTCAGTGAGAGCGGGAACATTGAATTTCAGGGGGATTTCGAGCAAGGCTGCTTTTGCCATTAGTGACCAAGCGCTGCTTGCAGGAAAATCTGGGAATTAAGGGGCTTAATAACAGGAATTAATTACCTGAAGGAAGAGGAAGTGTGGCTTTATGAAGAATACAAGAAGTTGTGGCTGCCCCATCCCTGGAAGTGTTCAAGGACAGGGCTTGGAGCAGCTTGGGATGGTGGAAGGTGTCTCTGCCACGGCAGGGGTGGGATGGGATGAGATTTAAGGTCCCAAACCATTCCAGAATTAAAATTCTGGAATTCTGATTCTGTGAAGTTTGGCTCCTGCTGTGAAGTCCTTTAGAATTCCAACCCCACAAAGAGCAGTGGTTCATTCAAAAGCAGATTGAAAAATGAGCTCGGTGCTTCTGTCTGCCACGGCTTTGTGGCAGAAACCACTCAGCTCCTGAGCTCTTCGTGCTCTTATCAGGACCGTGCACATTTTCAGGCTGACGAAAGAGAGTCAGGGACCAAACCCAGCCAGAGCTGCAGTGCTTCAGTCCCAACACCACAAACAGCACCCAGAAACTGTCAGAGTTCAGGACAACCCTGAATGTCCTGGATTGCCCAAACCCCTGCCAGGGGGCTCAGAGACCCTGGCACAGAGCCCAGGACACACCTGTGGGTTTGATCATGACCCATGGAAAAAATGACCAACCTTCTATGAGGATCTGCAAGCCACAAAAGTCTAAGCAGGATAATAATTAGTTTGTCATGGGGTGAAAAATAGATTTTTTGGGGTTTTTAGAATGGGGGTTCAGGGGGCAAGATGGAGGAAGCTGGGCGTGTCCAGCCTTTCTCCTTCTTCTTCTTCTTGGCCTCCATCTCCTGCTGTGCTGGTGGCACTTTGGGATTGGTTTAGAGTGGAAGCTCAGTGTCTAACACGGGTGATGGGTATTGGGAAGTTATGGTAAATATTGTACAGGTAGTTTTTAGTATAAAAAGATAACACCAGAGTGCCTCTGTCTGTCCTGCTGAACGCACCTCGGCTGGGCAGGAGAAAGAATTTTATAGATAAGGAACAATAAACAACCTTGAGAATGAGAACTGAAGAGCTCTGACTCCTTCTTCAACCACTGGGCTGGGAAAAGAGACTTCCCAACCCATGCTGGGGTCACTGTGAGCAGCAGAGACCCCGAGAGGGGAAAGCTGAGCAGCTGCTGCCCCTGCCCAGCCCCTGGTGTGCGCGAACAGCCCCCGAGTTCTGCCGCGATGTTTAATGCGGAGTTTCTGGGAACTCGTGGTAAATAATGCACACGTGGCTTTGGGTATAAAAGGATAACACCAGCCCAGGGCAGGCAGAGTGCCTCTGTCTGTCCTGCTGAACGGACCTCGGCTGCACAGGAGAGAGAATTTTATAGATAAGGAACAATAAACGGCCTTGAGACCGAGAACTGAAGAGCTCTGACTCCTTTGACTGCCAGGCTGGGAAAAGAGACTTCCCAAGGCATCTTGGGGTCACTGTGAGCAGCAGAAATCCTGAGAAGAAACCAGCCCTGAGTCCAAGCTGCTCCCAGAGCCTCCCCCTGGCAATGCTGCCAGAGCAGGGAGAGCCTGGGCTGTTCCCAGAGCCTGGCACACCGGGATAATTCGGGAATACAGCACAAGTCCAAGAGGAATTTGTTCCTTCTCCACCCTGTACGTGGCAGACGCTCAGTGAGGACACCCAGATGAACTTTTTCACCTGAATTAGAACAAAGTGTTTTGCTCTTCTCTCTCGGGTTTCCTTCTCCTCCCTCTCCACCCCTTTCCCCGTCCTTATTTTAATCTACAAACCAGGAATGGCTCCGTGGGCGTCCTGCCAGGGCACAGCTCGCGTCCACCTGGCAAATGCTGGGCTCCTTCTCCTGGCTCCAATTAAAAACCAAGACAAAAAGGAGGAGCCAGGAGGTGCTTTCTGAGCCAAGGCATCCGCCCAGGGTGTCCAGACTTTATAGGGATTAAATTTATGGGAACTAAAGGCTCTCATCACTCTCTTGCTCTTTCTTTTCCTCTGGAAGATGTTTTTATCGCACTTGGTACTGGGGTAAAAATGTTTTAAAAGGCCGAAATTATGAATATTTTAGTATTATTTTCTTTTTGCTCAATAAATGAAACGGAAATCATTTAGAGATGTGCATTTTACTGCAAAAACAACCTTTATTTCTGGTCTAACAGCTAAGTGAGAAATGTTGGGAGGGACTTCAGAACACAGGGCCTGTGGGGCTCTCAAATCCAGCAGCAGCAAGTCATCCATCAACTCATTCCCAATTGTCTCATCCCAATAAACCAATCATAATTTAATTGAGCACTTTGCAGGCCTCACTGAGGAACTGGGAGCTGCTACTCACATCCTAAGGGCTTCTCCAAGTGGGACAGAGAGCCACCAGCAGGTCCTGGCAGCAGTGTTTGGGGGGGATCCTTCCCCTCCGCCAGATGTGCAGCTGTGATTTGGGTCTTTCACCTCAGCCAGATGTGCACATCTGCTTTGGGTCCTTCACCTGAGCCAGATGTGCTGCTGTGAGTTGGATCCTTCCCCTCAGCCAGATGTGCAGCTCTGATTTGGATCCTTTACCTGCTCCAGATGTGCAGCTCTGATCTGGATCCTGTCTTTGAACCACCCTCCCCGTGGCCCTGTCCCCCACCCCTGTCCCTCACACCGATTTCTTGCCCCCACTTCTCCCCACTCTGGCATTTTGCCTCAACATTTGAGTTCTGGCACTTGGCAGCTCCCTCAAACCCCTTTTTTCTCCCCGTTTCAGTCCCCAGACCATAATTCCAGCACATTTCAAGGGTGGAAGCTGGAAGAACAGAGCCTCGGACCCATCCCTGGCACTCCCTGCGATGGAACTTCCCTCCCGCAGGTCAGGTGAAGCCCTGAGCGCCCTCATTTCCATTTCAATGAAAGCAGGACGGGAATTCACCCCGCTGACTGACGTGGGAACGGCTGGAAAGGCAGCATGAAGAAAGCAGCGCTTCTTCAAATCGCAAACTCCTTCGGGCAGGGAAAAATGCCAGGTCCTGCCACTGCTGAGTGACTTGGATCCCTCCAAGGGCAGGGATGGGACGGGGACAGCCCAGACCTTCCAGTCCGGCCCGGGGCACCTGCTCGCTCCCAGCCGTGGGCAATCTCATTAATTAATGATTAATGATGATAGGGCTCTTGGAAACAAATTTTTTTTAGCCAAGCATCACACTCGCAAATGACTCAGAGGAGTCGGTAATCACTGGGCACCCGCCAGCAGCTGCAATGCAGAGGAGGCAGCCCTGGCTCCAGGGGATTGCTCTGCACTCCGGGCGAATTGGGGATACCCCTGGAATGCCATGACAAACACGGGCTGCCGTGGGATCAGGAATTAGGGATACCCCTGGAATGCCATGACAAACACGGGCTGCCGTGGGATCAGGAATTAGGGATACCCCTGGAATGCCATGACAAACACGGGCTGCCATGGGATCAGGAATTAGGGATACCCCTGGAATGCCATGACAAACACGGGCTGCCATGGGATCAGGAATTAGGGATACCCCTGGAATGCCATGACAAACACGGGCTGCCGTGGGATCAGGAATTAGGGATACCCCTGGAATGCCATGACAAACACGGGCTGCCGTGGGATCAGGAATTAGGGATACCCAGGGGAATGCCATGACAAATGCCATGGGATCAGGAATTAGGGATACCCACTGGAATGCCATTACAGACCCCATCAGGAATTAGGGATACCCCTGGAATGCCATTACAAATGCCATGGGATCAGGAATTAGGGATACCCACTGGAATGCCATTACAAATGCCATGGGATCAGGAATTAGGGATACCCACTGGAATGCCATCACAAACCCTGAGCTGCCATGGGATCAGGAATTAGGGATACCCCCTGGAATGCCATCACAAACCCTGGGCTGCCATGGGATCAGGAATTAGGGATACCCCCTGGAATGCCATCACAAACTGCCTTGGGATCAGCCTGTGGCAGATCAAAGCTACTATTGAGCAATAACTGGAATTAATAATCGGCATTGATAATCTGCATTAATAATCGTCATTAATAATTGCCATTAATAATCGGCATTGATAATTACCATTAATAACTGCCATTAATAATCGGCATTATTAATTAGCATTAATCTGGGCCCAGCTCGGATCAGCCTCTTCTGGGATGCTGGAGAGCAAAAGTGAGACTCAGCTGAGTGTCCAGGGCCCTGGGGCTGTCAGCAATCACCTGAAATCACACCAGAGCAGATCAATTCCTGTGAAATCAGAGCATTTGTGCCCTCCTGTTGTCACAGCTCTTGGTTCAATGTCTGGGGACATTCCCTCGTTCTGGAGGCAGCGAGGAGCACTCAGAGCAGAGCTTTTGCTACACAACACAGAACCACTCCCAACAATTTGAAAACTTCCCACATTCTCTGATTTCATTCCCTCCTGAAGAATGACCAGAACACCTTTTTTCTCCAAGATTTCCATCTGAACCCTCCTGCAGATGTGGCTGTACCCATCAAAGAACTGGGATAACCTGCTGAAAACACTTTCCCCTCAAAGCAGGGGGCGAGGGGAGGTCGGAAAATGCTGGGGGACAGGGAGTGACTCACTGCATGTCCAGACAATCAGACTGGACCCAAAAGGTGTCAGACATCACCTAATAGTGGAAATGAGGAAACCCAGATAAGATAAAGTGCAAAGGGACTTGGTAACTCTGCAACTTGCAGCAGCCCAGAAGTCCAAAAATAAGATGAAACAAAACAAAACAACGCAAACCTGACAGCGTCAAACAAAGCAGCAAAACAAGGCAGAGCCCCCGGATGGTTCTGGAATTCTGCCTGCCTCCCTCCCTCCCTCCCTTAATCTGCTCGTGGAACCCTTCCCAGCTCCTTTCCCTGCTGGCTGTCCCTTATCTGGGCAGCAGCTCATTTTACAGGAATGACAGAAAGGGTGAAATCAGTGCTGGCTATCTGCTGCCAGCCTGCAGGGGAAGGTGGCACCACAGGGGACACCGGTGTTGAGCTCAGGAAGAAAATACGGCACTGGAGGATGCCAAAGCCCAACCCCTGACCTCTTGTGGGTGATCCCGGGGCACAATTTGCAAGGCTGGGGGTGTCAGCCCTGGTACATTGTCCAAAGCTGGGTTATTTATGGCCACCCTCCCTAAAATATTGCTTGGAAAAGTTAATTTTGTGTCCTGCCTGCAGGCCCAAGAGCAGCGCCATGGGAGCAGTGGGCCCAGGGCTGCAGGATCCTGGGAGGAGAAAAGTCCTTTATCACCCTGCAGCAGCACTTGAACACCCACACAATGAAAGGAGACTGATAAAGAATAAATTAAAACGGGATTTATTTCAACCCTAGACTTTTCATGTGTTTAACAGCCCCAGCTTCAGTCCCGTTTTTCCCCCATAATGCTCAAAATTCCACATCTCCTCCAGACACCTGGAGCTGTGGATTCCAGCTCTGCATTCCCATCACAGACATGGAGGTTTGAAGGATCAGGAATCAGGAATGAGCAATATTTAATTAATTTCCTCTCTTCTCATCATCTGTGATTAATTCTGAACAGTTGGTGGGTTCAACCTTGAAGAGTATTTTGCTGGGGAATATGAAGATTTTTCAAAATTAAATATTAATTCCCGTGTCCACCGCATAAAATAAATTCTAAATAATTCTAATAAATGATTTTTATTTCTAAAATAAACCACTCAGAGCATAGGGATGGAAGGGCAGGGAGATCCTGGGAAGCAGAGCTTGCCAGCTTCTTGGATTTTCCACTCATTTTAGCAACAGAATCCCAAACCCTCAGCATTGTGCTTTTTGCCATTATTAAATCAAAGTTTTCCACCGGTACAGAATTTAATACTGCATCTCTGGAAGTGGAATCATGGGGAAAATTGTGTTTTCTTTACCTTTCAGATACAATAAATAGATAAAAGAGCGAAAAAGGAAAGTTATTGAAAGAACTAAAGGCTCCAGCTCAATGCAGCCAAGACAATGTACTGTGAGACAGATCTGGAAAAGAGATATCAGAGAAAAGTCCACCAGCCAAAGTTAATATTTGCACAAAAAGGGTGACTCATTTCAACTGGGATTTCCTCTCCTGGCCACTTATGGAATATCAGCTGTGTCTCCATCGAGTTTGATGCAACAACTTCCATGTGAGAGTGAAAAATGTTCAGCTCAGGTAAGGAAGGTTTTATTTTTGGGCCTGGATTCTTCCCCTGTGTGCAGCTTCTGAAGCGTTCAGGGAATACTCCTGTCACCCAAAATTCCATCCCAGGGAATTGCCCAACTCTTTTTGTGATGCAGCCACTTCCTGATCCCAGTTATCCCCCAGGAATGCAGCATGGAACCAACACACTAAATTCACAAATTGGACTTCCCAAATAAAAGCAGAAAACACCTCAGGAAAAACAACACTCCAGATTTCTTCCATGTCCCTAAAACACAAATTTAGTTTTAAGCTGTTCAGACTAAAAGGAGGCATTTCAGGGCAATTTCAGTTTGCTCCAGGCTGGGTTTTGGAGTTTTGGAGTTTGCTCAGTGTCTCAGAGGTGGAACATTGAGAAGCTCCACCTCAGAATGGCACAGATGATACCTGGAGGTGCTCAAAACGTTCAGGAACACGTCAGGCAAACATCCAAACTCAGGTGTAAAGTGAGAAAACGGCACCACCTATTTAATGTCCTTCTGGCTCTGAATTTTTGAATTTCAATATCACTGAATGTGTTTTATTCAGTGTATGAGGAGTTTTCCCTGCTCCTCCTGTGGCTCACAGGATGCTCCTGAACCAAAAGGATCCAACTGCACCCATGGAAGGGAATGATAAATAAACATGTCAGGAAAACACCCAAACCCAGGTGTAGCATAAGAAAATGACACCACCTATTTAATTTTCTTCTGGCTCTGAATTTTTTAATTTCAATATAATTTAATGCGTTTTATTCGGTGTTTGAGGAGTCTTCCTTTCTCCTCTTACAGCTTGCAGCATGCTCCTGAACCAAAAGGATCCAACTGCATCCATGGAAGGGAATGATAAATAAACAATTAACACTGAAAGAAAATCACTGCTGCTTTTCTTCTTTTTTCCTTTTTCCCCCCCTTTCTTTCTGAAAATCACCGTCAGGAGTGTGCTTCATGTAAAACACAACGGCTCTGGGGATGTTCGCTGGAAGAAACAAAAATCAGCAGAAAATCTGGCCTTGATAAGTCAGAAGTAACTTCTGAAATTCAGAATCTGCACAGAAATGAAAAGACAAAACCCTGCTGTGAGGTGCTGAGGGAGAAGCTGCGTTTCTGTCTCAGTCTGCCTGCACTCTTACCTGCTCGTTAATATTTTGGATTCTCCAGAGCAGGCACTATTTTCCAGAAGTACAGAGTATTTTAGTGCTCAGCTTGCTGCTCTTGGCACTGGATAAACACTGGGTCACAGTTAAAAAAAGCACATTATGCATTTAATCATGTCGATATGGAAAGAGTAGGATTTATTAAAAGCACCTAGATAAGTTCCAGGCCTTACTCCCATTAGCTTCCAGTGGTGACTCACAAGCTGGTTTTATGAACTGTCTGGAAAAATCCCTCTGGGATCCCACTGCATCTTTAAGCACATTTTGTAAATGTGACCTGCTGCTCCTTCCAGCCCTCAGAACAACCGGGTGATTCCTGTGGGGATTTTAGGAATGACAAGAATAAACCAAATAAACCAAATAAACCCGGGACACCCCGCTCAGCACCCATCCCATTCTTAAATCCATTTATTTCTGATTCTCTTTTTGTTGACATTCTTCTGAAAACCCACTGGGCTCTTCCTATTTCATTAGCTGTCTAGACTGTGCTGCAGGTAAATACGGGGGACTTTAAAATGGGAATTAACACAGTGGGGATTAAAAAAAAAAAAAGGTAAATAGCGGAAAATAGCGAAGGTGTTGCTTCTGCTGCCCTAAGCCTCTGCAGCGCTTGGTCAATTTAGGAGGGTGTTTCTGTGAATGCTCAGCCAGAAAGTCCCTGAGGATTATTTTCTGCGTGAGGAGGGTGCTTGGGAGGACTGGTTAAGGACGGAGTAGCTCAGGGATCGAGTAATTTACAGGGATTTTATTCCTTAAAACCAGCCCCGTTCCCGGCCCCGCTCCTCCGCCCGTTGGCGCCTCGCCGCCGCCATCTTGCCGGCGGCGAAATGCCGGGCGCTGATTGGCTGCTGCGCCGCGCACCGACCAATGGGAGGCGAGCTAGCTGTTGCCACGGCAACGGCGTGCGAGAGCGGCCCCGCGGCCTGCGCGGAGTTCTGAGGAATTAAATGTGAATTATATCGCTTAAAACGAGTTCTACCCGAATTATAACCGAGTTATACCTGAATTATAACAGCTATAACTGACTTATAACTGAATTGTTGCCCCGTCCCATCCACACAATTTAAATTTTTCCCTCACTAACGAATTCAGTAGCTCAACCCCCAAAAGAATCTATAGGGACCTTGTGGCTGTATGGAAACATAGTCATTAATAACTATATGCTCATACATATACATATGTGTGTGAATAGCGCATAATTTTATTCCAGTGGGCCAATTTCGCTTTAATAAATAAAATGTTATGAAGGGAGGGTGGTCAGCTTGTTTGGAAGAACAACACTGGCCGGCGGCGACTCAGCTTTCCCTGGCTTTTTCACAGCTATGAACTGCTTGATATTTTTGGCTCGGCTCTATTATTATAATTTTTTTTTTCCCTTTTAAAAAATATGAGGCAGTAGGCTTCCTCCCAAGACACACTCAGGTGGGGCTGCTTCGAGCTGCTGACTTTCCCCTGGGGCACCTCATTTTGGGAAAAAAAAAAGGGAAAAAAAAATGGACAACTCCCCCGTGACACACTCAGCAAAGCTCAAATGGCCCCGCTGTCCCCTGCCCGTCCCTCCAAGGCTGTGCAGCCTCATTACATCCCTCCAAAATGGTTTTAAAAGGCTGCAGATGGAAGAGCAGTGACATTTATCACTTGCAAATGAGGGCCCTGCCGTCACCTCCAAAGGAGAGTTACATTCTGTAATGCTCATTGCAGGGTATTTTTCTGCTGACTTTATACCCGGAGTCTCGGGGAAAATGAGCTCCCTGTGCTCAGTTTTATTGCTGCAGGGTTGGAGTGGCTCCCCAGGGGTGGATTTGGAGCCCCCCAAATCTCTGTGGGATTGTTTTAATTTGCACACATCACCTGAACGAGCAGAATTCCACTGCTGCTCTTCCATCTCCCCACCAGGAATTGTTTTCCCTGATGTTTGGTCTTTCTCAGACCAGAGTTTTATTGTATTTGTTCCACCTACAACTGTGCTGAGCCAGCTTGTCAGGTTGAGGTTTGATTTGAATCAGACAAAGTTTTGACTCCAGAGTTTTAGTAAAAATGATAAAAGTGTTTGAAACCAGTCCATCGTTGGGGAGTGGGGCCAGCTTCAGCTTTGTGCTGAGAACCAGTGTCAGCTGCACAGTAAAACAGAATTTATCAAGAATGTTTGATCTCTGTAGTAAAGAACATTATTATCCCTGTTCAGGCATTCATTTCTCTTTTATTTGCTCTTTTTTTTTTTTCATGGCACAACATTTCCAAATAGATGGGAGTGAGAAAAAAGGGAACAAGCAGCGCTGGGAGAGAGCATAAAACACCAACCACGATGGGAGTGCTGGTGTGAATACAATCAGAATTAGGAAATTCAGGAAGAGCCACCAGATATAAAAGGGTGGAAGGCAAAATGTGGGATTTGCTTTATCCTCACAGCTGGGGGTTTTAGTGGCTCAGGTGATTCTTCTGCATCATATTCATTAAAAGAGTCTCAATCTCATTTACAAAGGAAGTAGTTGTTTTGGCCCACTAGCTAGATCTGAAAAACCAGGAGAAAGCTTCACATGGAACAAAATTTTTAGACAATTTAGGAAATTCTGAGCATTCTGGGTCCACTTTTTTACCTTTTGACTGTAAAGAAACTGCGTAGCCTGGAAACTTCTTTCCCAAAATACCTCCTGAACTGAGGTGCTTAAATATAGGCAGTGTGAAGAGTTGCCCAAAGCTTGGTTCCAGTGCCTCCAAATCCCTTAAAAATGAAAATCCCTTGTGCTGCCATTGGGCTGTGGGGAAAGAATTGGAGAGAGGAGGAGAGAAAGCCCCAGCAGCTCCATTCATGGGGGGGATGCAGCCCCTGCCAAGTGTCATTATGAAAATTCTTCCTTTTCATACGATATTAAACTCTCCTCTTGGCAGGTCCCCTGATGCAGCCAGTGTTTTTAGTGAAAATACACGAGGCACTGAATTCTTTAACCTCAGTTCATTTCTCATTATATTACTCTGTTAATAGTCCTGGGAAATGCACAAAAACCCCAGAGCTGTGTCCGAGCTCAGCGGGGATCTCTGCGTGTTTAGGGTGGCCCTTGGCAGCCAGCGAGCAGAGAAGAGGAAAAGCCATTTTTGCAATGGGCAGAAGGCTCAGGAAAGGTTGATTTTTGTGAATTTAATTGGGCATTGAAACAAGGCCATTTGGACCTCATCTTTCTCTTTAAATGTCAGGGCTTTGAGGTTGGAATCATTATAGAATAAGTGCTGGGTTTGATTCCTCCCCAAACTGAAGATTTTATTTAGTTCTTGTAGGCAGCAAAGAGAAGGTTGACATGGATTAAGTGTGGAGTTTGCCCCCAAGAAGTTCCTGCCCATTGGGCAGAACCACAATAAATGACAAACTCGGTGTTTCTGCTCTGTCACAAATGTAAATCAGAGATGTGAAAGGACACACGGAAGTGTGACAGATCCCAATCCCTTGCAAATGGGGGTCACCAAAACTAACACGAGGGTGTTTCAAATACACCTGCTTTTGCTTGTTGCTCTCAGGAGCAGGCTCACAGGCAGCTTTTGTGGCTGAAGTCACCAAGTAAAACTGGGCAACTGCGATAAATTTATTGCTTATGACCACGAGTGTAGCTGCAGGAGACTGGATGGTGATTTATGGTGGTGTGCCTATAAATTTTGGTCCTATCTCCTGGTCTGGGTGTATTTCATTCAGAAATATTTGATTAATAATATTTTTTTTTTCTCAGAACGTCAGTTGATCTTTAGTTTTACTGCATCAGCCAAAGAAGTAGAAAAATGTCTAAAACTCCTGTTGAATATTGATTGCAGGTGAGCAGTGGGTACGGCCTCTTGACCAGGAACTTTTGCACACACGTGTGAAAAATGAGGAAAGGAGGTAGAATGGTTTGCTCAGCGTTGTGCAAAAATCTGTGGCACAGGTGGAAAACCATCCCTGGTGATGTTTGCCCAGTCCCTGTCATCATTCCTGCCCTGGCTTCTCAAGGCAATACTGAATTCGTAGGTTGTTGTGAGATTCTGTCCCCCAGCTGTGTGTTCTCAGCACTGCCAGCCTGGGGACCCTGCTGGGGATGGGGAGCAGGGAGCTGCACTCACACTGAGCTGCTGAGGGCTTCTCTGCACCCTGTCTCCAACAAACCCAGTGCTCCTCCAGCATCCCTTCCAATTTCTGCTCTGCACCCTGTCCCAACAAACCCAGAGCTCCTCCAGCATCGCTTCCAACTTCTGTTCTGCACCCTGTCTGCAGCACAACCACTGCTCCTCCAGTATCGCTTCCAATTTCTGCTCTGCACCCTGTCTCCAACAAACCCACTGCTCCTCCAGCATCTCTTCCTCTCTTCCAATTTCTGCTCTGCACCCTGTCTCCAACAAACCCAGAGCTCCTCCAGCATCCCTTCCAATTTCTGCTCCCACTGACTCTTGCAAATGGTCGTTCTGAGCCAGCACAAACTATACAGATGTTTAAATGTTCATTCACTCTTTTTTTTTGTTTTTTTGTTTTATTTTTGTCCTCTCATTTTGCTTTTAGTTCAGACCATGGCAGCTTTAGGTTGAGAGTTTTTAAGACCATTCTCGGCTCCACTCGCAGCACCTCAAGCAGCACCACAACCTCTATTTGTGCATATCTCCAGAAGCAGCAGGAAAAAAGTTCCATTTTCCAAAAATTCCTCCCACTTCCTCTTCCCTGCGTGTGCCTCTAACCACTGCTGTATATGCAGTTAATTGAAATGGTGTTTGTTTTATCTTGAATAACCTTGTAATTGATTGAGGTGGTGGACAGCGAGACTCCAGAGTCATTTACATACCTGTGCACGGAGCACTCATTTCTGGGAGCCTTTCCACTGCTTTTTTTTTAATTTTATTTTTTTCCCCCCTGAAGAACTATAGCTCCCTGTCTGTGCATGTTTGCATATATCTATAGATACTCGCCTTCATATAGATCTCCCCACAGTCCATTCACTCTGGCTGCCACTGTCCATTTGCTGCTCCTTGGGATCTTATGTTACCTGGGCTGGGGAGACTCCTGGCACTCTTCCCTCTGAAAGAAAAACAGCCTGATTTGGGGAGTGCTCCTTCTGCACAAGGCCCCGATTGTGTGCGAGGGCCCAAAAAGTAACAAATGCACTTTAATTATGTTGGATGCTTGGTGGCTGGCTTTGCAAATCTTTTATTTGTTTTGAGAAGTGCCCCAGCAGCAGCAGCAGCAGAGCAGCAGCAGCAGCAGCAGCACTAAATTTTGTGTGCATTTGGGGAGCCTCGTGGGCTTGGGCTGGGGGAGGGAGGACGGGCTAATTAACTGGGCTGCTGTCAAGCTAATAAACTAATGGAGAGCTTAAACAAATACAAAAATAAAGGAAGTAGACAAGATGGGGAAAAATAAAGTGACTAGACATGAAGTCTTGTGCTTTCCAGCTGCCATGAAAAGGTGGCCGTGGGCACCCAGAACCCTGCGGAGGGAGTTTTATGTCTCCTCATTCAAGTGCCCCTTTTAGGAGGCAAAGGTTTAGCAGATCTCTCCAGGAATGAGTAACCAGAGAGGAGCTTTTCCCATCCTGCCCAGAAACCAATTCCAGCTCATCAGAGTTGTTCATTTTGGAAAAGAGTCAGATTCGCATTCATGGGACAGAGGGGAGTGGAAAGCAATCAATGTTTAAATCTTCTCTTTGCCAGGCCGAGATGTTACATAAGGTTGAGGAAAATGTTTTATGATCCCAGCTAAGCCTGAAGTGTCAGATACTGACGGCGTTTCGGAGACAGGATACCGGGCTCGATGGTCCAATAGTCTGACTCAGGCTGACAGATTCTCTCTCCCGCCCTCTCAGATTATTACTTGTTCTTTTTTGGTCCATTAGGTAGGAGGTGGTTTGAAATTCAGAAAGGTTAAAGCAGCACACACGTTACTGTGGGACTGGGCTGAAAGGACCCTCCCAGCTCTGCTCATCCTGGGGCACCACACAAATACAGATCTTTGCTCATCTGCTTTCTCAAGGCCTGCAGCTCCCATGATCTCACCCCGAGGTGGCACACGCTGGGATGGGGCAGTACCTGTGCCCAGCTCTTCGGGTTTGTCTCATCCTTCTTTGGCTCAGTGTTATTCCATGAGACTTTGGGGTATCACATCCCAGTTTCAGTGAAATTTTCAACCTTTTTATCACGTCAGTGAGTACTGCTTGTTCTACCTGCATTTTCCAAGGCTTATCTCAGCTCTGGAGTTTACTTAAAAACTCACAGGGCTTTCAAATGTTGTTGAACACTCAATTATCTGACCCAGTGGTTAACAAAACACACGGTGCTCCGTGTTCCTCTTTGGGAAAATATTTACCAGCAATATCTGTGTTACTTGGCCACCTTTGCTTATCAAACACAGAGGAGCTTGTGCTGAATAAATCAAGGCAGCCATTGCTGGATAATAACTTGAAAACCATCTTTTCAAATGCTATAGAAAGGAAGTTTTGCATTTGGAGAGCTGCAGGAGATGCTGGGTGGTCCCAGCCAGCGTGGGACACGTATGGCTGGGATGACACAGCCCTGGGGCTGGGCCAGGCTCGGCTTGGAGCAGGCAGCCAATATTCCAGATCTCCTGGAAAAGCTTTTGAACTGCCCCCTGATTTGCCTTTCATTTCCAGGATGAAATATCGGCCCAGAGGTTCCTTGCCTGGCTTTGATGGCGCCTCTTGAGTGTGACAGCGAGTCAGAGGAGCCGAAACGTTTTGTGGTCTCACAACAAAACCATCGAGCCACATTTTCAGTAGTGATTTTCTTCCTTGGAGATCTCTGCGTGGCCTGGTGGTTTCTTTTCAACTTGGAAAGGTTTGAAAGGCAGTGAGGTTGTTGGTTGCATTCTTGCAGCCCTCCTCACACATCCTCTGGGGTGTTGCAGGCAGATTCTGGAGCGCGAGCCCCAAACCCCATCCCCTGCAACCTTCCTGAATCCCAGGATTTCCTTCAGGAGCCTGGTGGTGAAGGCTCAGCCAGAGGCAGCAGTCCCACAGAGAGCTGCTCCAAAGGTTTGGAGGGGGAAAGAGAAATCAACACCAGCTTCTTCCAGGAAGAAGGTTGATTTAGTGCATTTATTGCCATTTCTAAGGCCCTTCAGGCTAGTTTTTGATGAACAAATCTGGCTCTGGGAGCAGCTTCTGGTTGCCTTTGGTTAATGCTGTGCTGGAAGATGCTTGGACACCACACAGATGACGTGACTAAAAATTTTGCCATGAATAAAAAGAAGCTTCAGGGTGGGGGATTGCTGGTGCTATGAACAACCCCTAAAGATAAATGTTCTCAGATCTGTGTAAATGTTGAGTGAAAATTAATTCAGAGGGTCTTGTGTTTATCCCATAAACGTCACTGGAACAGAGGAGAAGCAAAACTTTCCATTTCACTCACAACAAAAGCTTTCATCTCCCTCAACCCAAACTTCAGAATATTTTCTTGCCTCAAAAGCTGAGCTGTTCCCAGGCTCATGAAAGACACGGAAGAGCTGGATGGTGCCCATTACTCATAACTGTGTCATTTACCATCATCACTCTGCTCCTGATGCCCGAGGAGCTCCTTCACTTGTGTCCTTGCTCTGTCTCGTCCTCTGCTGCTGCATCTGATGCCTCAGGTTTGAGCTTTTCTATTTTTCAGGTTCTGTGCTGCTTTAGTGTGTGGGGCTGGGCTCACATCAGGGGATGCTGAGCTCTGTGCACAGAGCAGGGACACAAAACAATTCCTGCTCCAGCTGGGCACCAAGGACAAATGATCCAAATCTCAGCCCAGGAGCACAAACCCCGTGGGCTGGAGAGAGAAAAACAAGCAGGGTGGGACTGCAGGGGCTAAAGCTGGAATGGGACAATGAACTGCAAGATGCAAATGGAGCAGAACTGATCCCAGGGAGAGACCCCGTGCCCGGCCATGCATTTTGGAACCATTTTGGTTCATCTTGGGTTCATTTTGGGGCCATTTTGGTTCATCTTGGGTTCATTTTGGGACCATTTTGGTTCATCTTGGGTGCAGCCCTGGCTGGGCTCTGGTGCTGCCCAAGGTGGATCCATGGAGGAGATGCTTTGAATAAATCCCTGCTTTATTCTGGAACTCTGCCCAGCCTCTGCTCCAGCTCAGCCTCCTCAAGGCATCACATCCATGGGGAATGTGACATTTTCCCATCCCTCCATGGAACACAGTGGCCTGCACGGAAGGAAATGGGCTTTGCTCATTTGTTTTGAAGCCTCTAAGGAAGTTTTATCCATGAAGATTAACCAAGGATTTCATCCCACTGCCAGGCTGGGTGATGAATATTCAAACTGAGCTTGGAGCTTTTTACTGAAATCCCCCAAAAATAACAAAACCCCAACCAAAAATATCAAACTCATCTTCGGCAGAGAGAATTTACATTTTTCAAATGCAAAAATTTTAAAGGAATCTAAAGCCTCATTTTAATCAGGAGATTTGAGATTGGCACTGGGAATTATTGCTGATGGAAAGGTTGGGTTGTTGGGAATGGCAGCAGGAAGAATTGTTCGTTAAGAATATTGTGTTTAATTAACAAATCCTCCTGCAGCCAGGCTCCCTCTCCAGTCCTGACCCCAATATTCATCCCTGGGGGTTGATGGGGTGGATCTGGACCTGGGAACAGAGGACAAGACATTGTTAAGCAGTAGAAGAATGGACAAGGAATCAAAAATACACTTCCAGAATTGACTGATCTGACACAGCCACCTGCTGAAGGTCCCTGCTCAGTAACTGGGTGCTTTTATCAGCAGTTTTAGAACATCCCAGATATTACATTAATTCTGTTTTTCGGTCCAGCCTATCCCTGTGCCATGAATTCACTTCACTTGTGGCAAAAAGGCGCTCACAGGGAGGTTTGGGTGTGTGCTTCTCACCTTTTCCCTTCATGCAATGTACTTCCAATTTATTATTTATCTGTTGTGCCTTACACATCACCTTCCTCTTTTCCTGGGCTTTTTCCTGGGTAAGGATAAGAGGAGGAATGGAGACACTGGGACAGGCTGGTTTCAGGGCAGCTTTTAGGCCGAAGTGAGCAGCGCTTGAGGGTTTGGTGTGTTTGCTTGTGTGACCAGCTACAAGAGGTTTTAGCCTGTTAGGATAAAAACTCCAATAAAACTGGAAAACATCAGTTCCAGGTCTGTTTTCTCTCCGTGTTTTTGCTTTTTCTGAAGACAGGTGGTATTTTAAAGCATCTATCTCAGCTCTCTTGAAATCAATGGATGGATCCTGCTCTGAAGGACACTCAGCTATGACATTATCTCCACAACAGAGCAGTGCAGTCAGTAAAAAGTTGTTAAAAAACCACATTCAGAGTTTTTTTTTTTTTGGTCGTCGTTTATTTTGTTTTAATTTTTATTTTTCATTTATTTAAACATTTAAAAAAACCAACTTGCTCACAGATCCAGCCTGGAGTTTCCAGCTTGAAAACACAGATCAGCATTTGGTCTTGGAGTCAGGCACAGATAAAATTCCAACATGTAACACTTCATTTAGCCGGGTATTAACCCCTGGGGAGCACAGGGGAGCCCTTCAGTGAACAAAACTCCTCAGTGTGGAGCAGGTAAAAATATCTCTGCAGGATTTTTCCCCCTGTGTGTGACAATGGTGAGAAGGTGACCAGCCCAGCTCCAATCCGTTTGTTTAACTTGCTGGGAATTAATCAGAGCACCCTGGGATTAATAATTACTTAATCAAATAATCGCTTCGTGACTCCAACACTTATCTTTTTTTTTTTTCCCCCTCCGAGCAGGCTGGAAATAAGAGCCGTGAATATGTAAATTGGAACTGATTAGAGGATTAGGTTTCACTCTTTTTTTTTTTTTTATTATTTGGAATAAAAACAGCCTGCAGATCCCTCCAAGCCAAGCCGTGTCTCTGAATTACAGCACCAGCGCCTGTCGGCTGTGATAATTTCACTTCATTAAGTTCCAGATATAAATAGGGAACGGTTCTTGTTTTTTTTCCATGCACCACCTTTAATAAGCAGGGCCTGGAAACACAGGGGTTATTGATCCCCTCAGCCATAGGGCCTTGCCCAGCCTGAGGAGCACCAAACCCCTTCTACCTGCTGCCTTCTGCAGCCAGGCACAATCCAGCTCTGTTGAATCCCTTGGAAAAGCCAAAAAAGTGCTGGAGAAGTGGAAGTGGCACTGCAAAGCAAACTGCAACGACTCCATAGGCCCTGGCAGCAAGAAATGTCAGTGGGGATTGCAAAGTGAGGACTCCAGTGTTGAGGTGACCCCAATAATTCTCTGGCACTGCTGGGCATTCTTGGTGTCCTCTAATCCACGGGGAAGGCTCGTGCCAAATATGCCTGGAAATTTTCCTGTCCTGACAAGGCCATGATTTGGAAAAGCCCCGTCCAGAGCCCAGAATGTGCCCCCAGGAGGAGTTTTAACCAGTTTAACCTCATATGAATGAAGGTTTGCATTTTAGATTATGATCCATTGTCTGGGAATCTGTGGGATCTCTGCTCTGGAGTGGTGAGCTCACATCCTCGTCAGGAAAGTGGCCATTCCTTCACCTGGATTTTTACATTTATACCAGGACAAATAAGGCCCAAAAGTTCCTTATTGAAGATCAGGAAGGAATTCAGAGGCAGAACAGAACCATAATTTACTCAGAATTTAATCATTGTGTTATTTAATCTCATCAATTTGGGGATGGCTCACAACTAAGGACACAGAATAAAAGGAAGCTCCTAATCTTGCACTAAAAACTTTGCCATGAATAAAAAGAAGCTTGAGGGTGGGGGATTGCTGGTGGTACAAGCAACTTCTAAGGGCAGATGTTCTCAGATAGGTGTAGATGTTGAGTGAAAATCCATTCAGAGGGTCTGGTCTTCATCCCAATTAAATGCCACAAAAAATCCCTATGGAATGTGGCCGTGGCCACGTGTGGATCACAGCACTGGCAGCAATTTCCCCGGGTGTCAGTGGGTTTGCAGGTACCAGTTCACCTCTGTGAGGAAATTATAAAGTGCTGCCTCCCCTCAGAGGTTCTGGGGCTCAGGTTTTCTTTTCCTCTGGTAAATGAGCCCGGGGAAGGCTGACAGCTCTGGGAGAGAGGCGCTAACTGAGGAGTGGGGAATGTGGAGGAGCTGTGCAAAGGGGGAGGGAGATTTCATTTTAAAATGAAATCTCTCAGTCTGGCTACAGGAACCAAACACTTCAATAGAGCAGCCCTGTGTGTCCTGAAAGCCCTGAGAACTATAATTAATGGAGAATGCTGTAATGAGGGTTTTCAGTGAGGATTGATCCTGGTTCTGAGATGACACCATGGAATAACCAACCTCTACCAAAGATAGGCTGAGATTTGATGGTTTTTCTTTCCATGACCTGCTGGAAATCAGGAATAATCCCACCCTCCTTTGATGCCAAGCAGGAGTTTATCCAACAGCACAGAGCAGGAAATCCAGGGAGAGAAATGGAACCACAAAATCATGGAATGGTTGGGCTGGGAGACACCTTAAATCCATCCCATTCCACCCACACTTTCCCCTATCCCAGGGTTCTCCAAACCCCATCCAGCCTGGCCTTGGACACTTCCAGGCATCCAGGGGCAGCCCCAAACCCTTGACTGGATGCTCACGTTGTGTAAATTCAAGTTTGAGAGCTTTAAGTATTTTTTTTAATATTGCCTCACACGTGGGGCTCGTTAGGGAGCACCGAGTGCTCCAGAGGTTCTTAAGGATTTAGGAGGAATTGCAATTTTGGAGTAAAACCTTAGGCACTCCAGCTAATTCTTATAAGCACCTTGTGGGTCGTGTGTGCCTTTCACAGACGTTTTCTGAAGGACTTGGATGGTGATTTCCTGAGAAAAAAATGAAAATTTGGGAAAGAAAAAGCCTTGCTGTGAAAGTGCAGAGCTGCTCAGAGAAACCTTGATGCCTTTAGCAGCATTCCCAGGTACTTTGGGGCTAGGTGTGCTTGAAATGGAAGTCCAGGAATTAGAGAACACAAACTTCATTTATTCAGGAGCAACTGGAAAACGTGAACGCGTTGCCATGGAGATGGGGTGATTTCCTTTCCCACAATTCAAATCTTTTCCACAGGTCCTGTTTCATTCTGATCACCCTCGTGTTTTGTCGAGGAGAAGGTTTTTTGGGGGATTTTGATCTCAAGAGTTGGACGAGCTCCAGGCAGAACAATGAAAAAGCAGTAAATCACTTTAATAGATACAGCAAGAAGAAAAAAAAAAAAAAAAGAAGGCAGAGGAAGGGATTGAAATCCAGCAGTCCCAGCACATCCATCAAACACAGAATGCTCTTCTTGAGGAACAGGAGGACTCTGCAGTGAAACAAAGCGCAGAACTGGGATGGTGCTAGAGTGCTCTGATGCTCAAGGTGCCAGTCAGACTGAGCTAGAAAAACCACATTTTGAGATTTTCTCCAAATTGTGGTGCTGGGGATGGTCACGTTTGTAGAATCATGGATGGGTTGGGTTGGGAGGGACATTAAAGCTCACCCAGTGCCACTCCTGCCATGGCAGGGACACCTTCCACTGTCCCAGGGGGCTCCAGCCTGGCCTTGGGTACTTCCAGGGATCCAGGGGCAGCCACAGCTGCTCTGGGAAACCTCACAGGGAAGGATTCCTTCCTTCTTCACCTGTGCCTCACTGATGGTCGGCAGTTATTTACACACAGTTTATTGTGTATTATTTACTCACCGTTTATTTATTGTTATTTACACACAGTTTATTGTGTATTATTTACACACAGTTTATTTATTGTTATTTACACACATTTTATTGTGTATTATTTACTCACCGTTTATTTATTGTTATTTACACACAGTTTATTGTGTATTATTTACACACTATTGTTATTTACACGTGGTTTATTGTGTATTATTTACTCACAGTTTATTTATTGGGAGTTATTTACACACAGTGTATTGTGTATTATTTACTCATGGTTTATTTATTATGTATTATTTACACACAGAAGTTTATTTTGTGCTATTTACACACGGTTAATTTATTGTGTGTTATTTACACACACTTTACAACACTTGGGTGGCTCTGGCTGCTGTGGTCCGTAGCAGGTGCCTCAAAGACAGCTTGGTTGTTACATCAAATTCAGACCATGCCCCTCTCAGCAAATCTGAAACGGGTTTGTAATAATTTTTTTAGCAATGTACAAGGGACCAGAAATTAGAGAGTTTTAGTAGAGAATATTTTTATTGAAGACTTTCTTTTTTTCCTCACCTCTGCTCGAAAAGCCCAGTATACACAACCTTTCTCCTCCAGAGCTGATAAATGGTTTAGCCATTATTTAAAATTGGGGAAAAGGCAGCTACAGAAATAACATTTTAATGTATTCCAGATTAGCCTTCATGCTATATTTGTAATAAAGCCTTGTTTCCAGCCTTGGTTGGCAGATCACTCGCAGGGACAATTATCCAAACAGCCATTAGGCTTCGATTGCGCTCATTTCCAGGCAGCGCGGCCTCGCCAGGCCTGCCTTGGCTGGCAGCTGCCTTTGGGGTTGACTTTTGGAGAAAACCACAAGAATTTGTCAGTCTCCTTGGCCCTAAGGGAGTCTCCTTGTCTCCAGGCTATTCTTTTTCCTCTGCGAGGAGAGGAGGCAGAACATGCTCTGCTTTGGGTTGGGTTCCTCAGGGTTTGTGTTTCACCTCAGTGGCAGCGGGAGGAGAAGACTCAGGTGGGACTCAGGTGTGAGAGCCCTCCCACTGTTCATAAAAAGAGGAGGGTCAGGAGGGAAAGAGCCAATGCATTCTGGAAGGGGAGAACTGAGAAAGAAATCAGAGGTGGTGTATTTTACTGGGGGAGGGAGCATTAATGCCAAGCTAAATCAGTGTTAGCTGGGCCTGGAGACTCCCTCTCCTCTCCCTCTCTGCATTTTGCTAATGTGTCGCTTGGCAGCTCTGAATCAGCCTGGCTGCTGCAGGCAGGAGCTCGAGGCAAAGAACAGCAACTCCCTGAGAAGGGAAAAGAGCTCCTGGTGCCAGGGAACATGTTCTGTGCTGAGCTGATGTCATTGTTTAAGTCACACAGGCAGTGCTCAGGAAGCTTTTTCACACTGAGAGATAAGGAGGCTCACAGTGGTTTGTGGATCTTCACAGAACTCCAACTGTTCCCTTTTCTAGAGCAGGTTCCTTATTCATGGCCAGCCCAGGTGGGTCCTGCTCACACAGCAGGGAGCTGCTGTGCCCTTCTGGCCCCAGTCTTGTAAAGCTCATTTCAGGCCTTTAGATCACTTCAGTGATGATGCTCAGCGTGGTAAAACGCAGATAATAAAGCTGGAACCAAACCAGCAGGGTTAGATGAGATACTACAAAGAATTTCTTCCCTGTGAGGGTGGGCAGGCCCTGGCACAGGTGCCCAGAGCAGCTGTGGCTGCCCCTGGATCCCTGGAGGTGCCCAAGGCCAGGCTGGACAGGGCTTTGGAGCCCCTGGGACAGTGGAAGTGTCCCTGCCATGGCAGGGTGGGATGGGATGGGATTTAAGGTCTCTCCCAACCCCGGCCATGCTGGGATTCTGTGGTAAGTTTGACATTGTTGAAATGAATTTATGGAAGGTGATGTGCTCCTTGTGACAGCAGAGGACCTGGTAAAGGCTCCAAAGCTCCTTTGCTCTTCTCTCCTACCACCAGTTCAAGATTTTGGATAAACACAGCCCAGCAGCTGCTAGGAGGGGCCAGCACTGAGGAAAAAAGCTTTCCAAACTCTGTGTTTCTCAAGAGGAGGAGAAGGTTCAGGCCTGAAGCATCTTTATTTTTCCTATTTGCATGTCATGAATAACAACTGCATTATATATATATTATACACACACATACACACACAAACTATATATATACATATATGTACATACACACATGTATATATACATACACACATATATATATATATAAAAAGTGGTTATTGTGCAGCTACATTAAAGCATATTTATATATATAATATCTATAAATAAATATAATTATATAAAATATAAAAATATATACACATTTATATATTTTAAATTTTAATATATATAATGTATAAATGCATAATCTTTATATATATAATGCATTTTATGTATATATATTATGTATTATATATAATGTATTTTTATATCTATATATATCATGTATGTTTTATAAGATACATAATATATGATATATAAAGTATTATCTATTATAATTAATATATATTTATATTATATTTAATACATATGATATAACATATAAAATATTATCTATTATAATTAATACATATTTATATTATATTTAATACATATTATATATAATATGTATTAAAAATACATATTCTGTTCCTATAAATGCTGTAATGTAGCTGGACAATAACCACTTCTCCCAACCCACATGCTGATAAACACCCCAGCACTAATTCTGCTGAAAACAAAACCACCTAAAGTACAAACCCATCGCAGATCCTTCATTCGGGAACAACCCCAGGCTCCTCTGTGCCCTCCACCTGTGTGCCCCCTTCCAGACTTTTCCATGGGGGAAAACCCAGCAATCCCTCCGTGCTGGCTCTGCTCCAAAGCCCTGACTGCACCAGAGGGGCTCCTGCCTCTCCTACCAATGGAGCAGAAAATTGCTTCAAGGCTCCAGCAGCAACACCTCAGCGGGGCAGGGGCTGCAATTAGCGCCAGAGCAGCACCCATGGCCAATGGGGCCATTGTCCCCACGTCCCCCCGTGCTCCTGGAGCCGAGGGGAAACGTGTGTGTGAGTGGGAATGAGAGCTCCGAGGTGCTCCCCGGCCGGGGGGGGATGATGAATGTGCTGCACTTGGCATGAAGTGGAACCCGTGCCAACGTGGGGCCCTCCTGTTCCTTCCAGTCCCCCACCTCCAGCTCTCCCAAACACCACATTATATTTTTAGCATTTTTATTTTCTTGGAAAAATATATAAACTGCAGTTATAAAATGTGTTTAAACAAATGAAATGGAGCTAGCAGGTGGACAAAAAATGGGCTAAAATGCTTCCCAGAGCTGCAGTTAAACAAAAAAAAAAGTAAACTTAAACAGTTCCATAGTGGAAAAAATAATCTCTAGGTACAGTATATAAATGTCTTTTTTTTTTTTTTCATTTTTTTTTGCACTACACTCAGTTTCAGTTTTGATTCCTAAATGCCATTTAGACTTGTTCTTGGGATGGATCATTGTGCCTCACCCAGATTAAAGGGGTTAATTCTCCAGAGGTGCCCCTCTGGTAAATTTTGAGATCACAGAATCCCAGGAAGGTTTGGGACATTAAATCCCATTTAATTCCACCCCTGCCGTGGCAGGGACACCTTCCACTGTTCCAGGCTGCTCCCAGCCCTGTCCAGCCTGGCCTTGGGCACTTCCACTCCTCTGGGCAGCAGCACATCCCAGGGGAAGCTGATTTGCAAATCTGTGGCTCTTTCTGGTTATTTTCTATTTTTTGCCATCCCCCCGATGAATCTGGAGAAGGCTTCGGTTCAGTTTGAAAATTATTTCTGTTAACTTTTGGTAGAATGAGGTTGCATTTCCCAGCTTAATCCAAACTGAAGGCCTGCTGGCAATGCACTGAGAAATAGAAGTGTAGAGAGAGAGAGAGAGGTTTGTATTTGGATGTGTGGATGTAGAGAGGATGTCAATCCCAAATAATTTATAATCAAAATACACCCTTAGCCAAGAGACAGGAGGCTGCATAAAGAAAGAAAAGAATTCATTCTAAGTGGAGCTGGAAGGAGAGTTTTATATCGTGCTTGTGCTGCCTGCTTAGATGGAAATCTGAGGGGAAAGGGAAGTTAAAATTCAGAAGATTTTGAGTTCTCTTTGCCCTCCCGAGGCTCAGAGGAGTCAATACCTTGAATTTTGGTGTCACCCATCACTATCTCCTCGTAAGAATTGCTGAGCACTTTGAGCACAGTGAGGGAGGAGTTGGGCTTTTATTTGACAATAAAAGTGACATTTTTATGAGCCTGGCTCTGAACATTTTTCTCTACCTCCCCAAATTTTGGGGAACTTTTGGTTCTGCACCAGTCCTACAGGCGACTTTCCTTTCAGCAATCAGGGCTAGCAAAATACATTTTTTCTAAATGAACAAACCCTCATTTATTTCCAGGAGAAAGCAGTAAAATGTGCCATGCTCCTATTTCCAATCTTTCTGAAGCACTTTGGTTCTCTACATAGAAATTTTAATGCATAAAATTTGTGCAAGATCAAAAGTTATTAAACCCCACTTTGCCATCTTTGTTCATTGGTTTTAGCCCAAAATATTATCGGTAACTCTGATAGAAACGTTGCAGCATTTATTTTTCAGGAATAAGTTTTTCAGTCATTCTATGAATTATCAAATAAATATTGTTATCATTGCTACTGTTTTGACTAATTAAAACTTTTTAAACAAATACCAAATTTGAGCTGTGTGTCTGAAAGGATATTCTGGATTATTCCAGCCCCAAATGTTTGATTCAGATCCTCAGTCCTGACTTTATGGAACCCCCACCCTCCCTCTGGTTTGTTAATCTAAGTGTGATTCTCCATCTCCACTCAGTATTCCAATGAATTCATCTGCAATGCTGACAAATCCACACGGATGGATTATTCCCACTTGTGCGTCCAATTTTCTTTTAATGGGTCATTTTCCTCTGAATGGGTAATTCATTCCACCCCTGCTCTGCAGAACTGGACCTGGTTTAAATCCTCTCTTTGCTGTGGAGTGATATAAATTGTGTGAGTTGGTGGGGAGTCATTTAGAAACTGAAGAGGGAAAGAAATGGAAAAAAGGAGGGATGGTTCCCTTGTCTGACATGCAAAGGTTCTGGCTGCAGAGTCAGGCAAAGACAATTTCAATTAAACATTTTTGAAGGCAAAGAGCTGTTGAAAAATGTTTGGAGATGTCTTCTCTTCATCATCCCAGCTTCTTGTTATCCCCATCTCTGAAGAGAATTACAAACCTAAGCAGCAGGAACAGCTTCTGAAAGGCTGAAAGCAATCCAGACTCATGTTCTGACAGCACTGGACATGTGGGAAATCTGCTTTAACTCCTGATCCATGGGAAGTTTAACATGGCAAGTTCAGTGAGAAGTTTAACATCTGAAGTTTAATGTGGGGAGCTTAAAATGTGAAGTTTAACACGTGAAATTTAACATGTAAAGTTTAATCTGTAAAGTTTAACGTGAAATTTAACATGTAAAGTTTAATCTGCAAAGTTTGACGTGAAATTTAACATTTGGAGTTTAACACATGAAGTTTAACACGTGAAATTTAACATGTAAAGTTTAATCTGTAAGGTTTAATGTGAAATTGAACATTTGAAGTTTAACACATGAAGTTTAACACGTGAAATTTAACATGTAAAGTTTAATGTTAGGTTTAATGTGAAATTTAACATGTGAAGCTTAACACATGAAGTTTAATGTTAAGTTGAACATCTTAAGTTTGATGTGGGAAGTTTAACTTGTGAAGTTGAACACATGAAATTGAACATGTAAAGTTTAACATGACACTTAACACGTGAAGTTTAACGTTAAGTTTAACATCTGAAGTTTGATGTGGGAAGTTTAACTTGTGGAATTTAACATACAAAGTGTAACACATGAAGTTTCACATGTGAACTTTATTGTGTGGAGTTTAACATGAAGTTTAATATATGAAGTTTAATGTCTGAAATTTAACTTGCAAAGTTTAACATGTGAAGTTTAAAAGATGAAGTTTAACATGCAAAGTTTAATAAATGACATTTAATGTGTGAAGTTTAACTTGTGAAGTTTAACACATGAAGTTTAACTTGTGAAGTTTACCACGTGAAGTTTAACGCGTGAAGTTTAAAATATGAAGCTTAAAATATGAAGTTTAAAATAGGAAGTTTAAAACATGAAATTTAACTTGTGAAGTTAAACACGTGAAGTTTAACACATGAAGTTTAAAATATGAAGTTTAACATATCAAGTTTAAAACATGAAATTTAACTTGTGAAGTTAAACATGTGAAGATTAAAATATGAAGTTTAACATGTGAAGTTTAAAACATGAAGTTTAACATGTGAAGTTTAAAACACGAAATTTAGCACGCCAAGTCTAACGTGGTTCCAGGGAGGCTGCTCAGAGCTCTCCGTACTCGAGCCCGTCCGTGTGCACAGACAAGTGAAATCTTTTCAAACAAACAGGCTGGAAATTCTTGGCTTCTCCAGGAGCCGGCCTTATTTCCAGCAGATCGTGGTTTGGATTCCCATCCTGCCCTTGGCATTCCAGTTTTCCCCCTGCTTGCCACAGCTAGATTCTGTTTGCTGTTTCTGGACCGAGACGCTGAACAAGATCCCGGAGCCTCAGGTAGGCGAAGTTTTACCGTGCAGGAAGAAATCCCTGTCTGAAGGCAGGGAATGGAACCTCCTGGTTAACAACTGGCAGACCTACAGGAAAGGGATTGAGCTGCCGTCAGTAGGTAACTTATTAATGGCTGGTGTTTAATTTCTCAGGCTAAAGCAGAAGAATCTGGTGGTCCTCACATGAGCGGTGCGAGCACAGAAGGGGCTGTGTAGAAAGGTAGCGCCGTTTCCTTCCAGCCACCGTTAAGGGCCTCGCAGATCTGCCAGAAAAGGGAAAATCAACCTTCTGTGGAAATCCAGCAAAAGGCCTTTTCCCCTTTAAATCATTGCAGCAGAACTTAATGGTGCATCGGCGTGTTCAGGCCAGATGCACGCGGGGTTCTTGGATGGCTGCTCTGCAGACACTGGAGCTCCCCATTTCCTCCACAGCCTTCCCAGACTTGTTGGAGATGGAATAACTGCATTTCCCCGGAGTCCAGAGCTGGTGAAGTCCACAGGCTGTTGGGATCAGGGATAATATCTGTTGCTGAGCTTAGTTCTGCTCTACCCAACCTGTGCCAGCTCCTCTGAGCATGGCCGGGAGAAAAACCAGCACCAAGGAGAGAAGGAAGAGTCAGAGACAGCTGAAGTGTGGCTGACAAAACCTCGGTGAGGCATAAAAGGGTTGTGATTATGCTCAAAATGAGAGTGACCAGAAAAAAAAAAAAAAAGAGAGAGAGAAATCCTTTTTTCTTAAGACCATTTAAAATGCAAAGACTCATCCAGAGCCAACAGATGCATGGAAAGAGAATTTTCATTGGCCGGAGACCAAATTAGGGACAATGCTGTACATGAAACTTGCTCGTTTGACCAATGTTATGCTTCATTTTCATCAGCGCTGTCCATGGAATATTAGATATTCTGGCAGTTATTTAATAAGGCCAAGGCACACAAGGAGCTCTTTAAGGTAAAAAGTAAAATAATCTCTATTTTCTCTTCAGGAGGTTTTGGCAAATGGGAGAAGATGGAGGAAAGGGAATAAAACGTGTATGTGAAACAAAAGTTTTAACAGTCTGTCTAACCAATTGGGATAATTAAGTTTTACTTCAGCCCTCAGGAAACCCCAGGGAAGTTTGTGGCATCCCAGTTCATGTGCATATTAAGTAGGGGATCATGTAACCTTCACGCAAAGCTGGAAAGGGCTGGATTTGAAGGAGCTGTGGCCCTCATTTGGAGCTGTATCAGTCTGAGGCAGCCGTGTCCATCCAGGGACTGCCACAAAGTTGGGTTTGGATTCACCAGAGCTCTCCAGATGAGAAGGAGAGGCTGTGGAAATGTAGGGAAAACATGAGCTGGGGTGGGAACCCTGCCCAGACATCCCTCAGAACCACTCAGCAGTGGGACATCAGCAGGGATCCCTCAGGGCTGTGGAAAGCTGGGAGAGGGTGAGCGATGTTCTCCCATTGTCCCACACAAACCCAGCTCCCATTTCCCTCCCTCCTGACTGGTGCAGGACACAGAACATTTTTCATCTCTGTTGGTGAAAATCCTTGAGTTGGTACCAGAGGTGCTGGAATTAGGTCCCACTTTATCCCCCCGATGCTGCAGGTTTGACCTTTTCTATTTTTCAGGTTCTGTGCTGCTTTAGTGTGTGGGCTCTGGGCTCACATCAGGGGATGCTGAGCTCTGTGCACAGAGCAGGGACACAAAACAATTCCTGCTCCAGCTGGGCACCAAGGACAAATGATCCAAATCTCAGCCCAGGAGCACAAACCCCGTGGGCTGGAGAGAGAAAAACAAGCAGGGTGGGACTGCAGGGGCTAAAGCTGGAATGGGACAATGAACTGCAAGATGCAAATGGAGCAGAACTGATCCCAGGGAGAGACCCCGTGCCCGGCCGTGCATTTTGGGGACCATTTTGGTTCATCTTGGGTGCAGCCCTGGCTGGGCTCTGGTGCTGCCCAAGGTGGATCCATGGAGGAGATGCTTTGAATAAATCCCTGCTTTATTCTGGAACTCTGCCCAGCCTCTGCTCCAGCTCAGCCTACACAGGACATCCCCCCAAGCCACTCTTGCCATTTACATCTTTCAAATGAGGTGGATGCACAAGGAGGGCACAGGACCCCCAGGATTTGCCCAGGGGGTGCTGAGTGGGGCCTGCCACAGCCCCAGGACTCTCTGCCTTGTGACTGAATGGGAGTTGAGCTGCAAGAAAGCAGGATAATTCCCTCAGATTCTCATTAATGGTGTCTCCCCATGGAAAAGTTGGAATGGGAGAAACCTCTCCAACAAGGGCAGCTTTGTCCCCTCAGCATCTTGGTTGGCAAAGCAGCAATTTTAGCTTTTTCCAAACATTCTTATCTGCCCAATGTACCCAAATCTGCTCACCCTCACCCTTAATCCTTAAGTTTCCTACAACATAGGAGCTATTCTCAGATCTTCACCCAGCCCTTCTTTAATACTTAAAACTCTCAGTTTACACTGACATTATTTCTTCCATTCAATACCTGGGTATTGAATTCGATTTCCCTGGGTAAATCCTCAGCTGCTGATATCAGCCCTGTTCCATGGGATAAAATTCACACTGGGGTTTTTCCAGATTAAAAAAAAAAAAAAAAAAAAAAGTTTTAATTCTAAATGAAGAAGAAAACATGAGAAGGTTTTGTGTACAAAGTGATAGATCCCAACCAGGTGTAGGAAGAGAAGGAAAGAGGACAGAGAAAAAAACCCTCATTTTAACACATCAAGCACTCATGAGATCCAAAGTCACAGCTTCCAACCCTTCCCTCCTTTTCCCTTCTTCAGCCCTCAGTCCTCCAGCAGTCCCAAATATGATACAGCACTTCAGGAGACAAACATTCCTATGGCATTTCAGGAGCGCTGGGCTGGGAGAGATTGATTTACCAAGGCCTTACAGCCAGGGGGGATTTTTCAGCCCCCCAAACAATGCTGTTATAGAACATGTCCTCACAAAATATTCAACCCTTGCACATTTCCATTTTGGGCTTGCAACCAGGTGTGTCTGAGCTCTGTGCAGCAGGGTTTTTACCCAGCGTGGTTCCTGGAATTAGAATGCAGCTTTATCCCCGTGTGTTTTCTCCAGCAGCCTCAGTTCCTGGACAAGCAGTTCTTGCCTTGCACGTAGGTCACCTCCATGCTGGAAAAAACCTGCAAATAGCTCACCTCATGTCCTCCAAAACACACAGGCATCTTCCCTGAGATGTTTCTCTTGGATTTCTTGGCCTGGCTGTCTCCAGGGTTGGGAATGTGCAGGCTGTGTTACCTGTGCTCCAGCTATTTTGACGAAGCGCTGGGAACGGAAGGATTAAGGTTGTGGCACCCTCTGAGCTCACTCTTGGGTGATCCCAGCCAACAGCACTGGGAGCAAAGAGGACATTTAGCTGAGACCTCCCCACCCCAGAGCTCTGGCCTGGAGCAGAGAGTCCGGCCCAAGGCCACAGCGGTGGCTTCCCTGGCTCAGGTGGCAGCAGCGCATTGCTGGCAACGTCCCAGCCTTGCCCTCACGGGTGACTTTGTGCCACAGCAGCCCTTTCCCAGCTGCTCAGTGGCAAAGATGGAGCATTTCATGAATTAGCTGCTCTGGAAGAAGCTGTTCAAGCTGCTCTGCAGGGCAGAGTGGGAGGCACCTGCCGGGAGGGCTGGGCTGGGTGTGATTTTGGTTCTTGGAAGGGTTTTGGCCTGGCTGGTTCCTTGAGTCCCCTCCAAGCCGAATCTCACAGAGTCCTGACCACCCCTATTTTCACCCTTTTTTGCACCCAAAACGTGTCTTTAGTTCTTTCCCAAGCCCTCAGCGTGGCTTTCCCCCGCTGAGGACCAGAAAACTCCAGTCCAGGCCGAGCACTGACCCACCCCACTAATCAGAGAAGGGTTAAAACCACAGCTGGTGGGCACGGCCCCCCTGTTCCCTGCAAGGTTGGTTGGAATTGTGACTCGAGACTGACAGCTTGCCTGAGTGTTTGTGGTTCAGCTCAAAACCACAAGAGCCAGAAGCACATGGTTTAGATTCAGGGTCTCTCTGCAGCTAACACGAACCAGTTGTTCCAGAAGCTTGGCCATCTCTTGGAGCAGAGTTTTGCACCAGGATCAGCCTCGATTCACCCCAGACAGCCCTTTGGAAACCCAAAGCAAAAAAAAAAAAAAAAAAAACAACCAAAAAAAAAAACCCCAAAAACTTCCTAAACAAAGCTTCACATTTACTTTTTCTTGTTTATTTTTGCAGCTCGTAAAGGAGCTACGAATATCCTGGTTGTAAAAAAGAAAAAAAGAAAAAAAAGGGAAAAAAAAGAGAAAAAAAAAGAAGAAAATTTGAAATGCCAATCAAAAGCAGCACCAAATTAGGGAGTGTTTACTTCAAAAATATGGTTTTTGTTGCCTTTTTTAAGGCAAATTCCTGTAATGTAGTAATGTTGGGGAGGGCATGGAAAGATGAGACTTAATTGACTCAAAAAATATATTTATATATTTAGACCAGTGTTTTCAAATTTGGATGGGTGAAATGAGACACAGAGTAGAGCTAAGGTGTAGTCAATGAGCTTGCACATAAAAAGCATTAAATACACCCCTAACACTGGACACTGAGCTGAATTCCACTGTCACAGAGAACCATGGGTTTAATGGGAAGGAAGGAAGGAAGGAGAGGATGGAAATTAAAATGCACGAGGAGGAACGTCCAGGTGTGGGTAACTCCACAAACCAGACGAAGGCGTCATCGCGAGTGGGAATCAAGGGGGGGGTCAGTGTTTAAGCCCCAGGTTTCTGTCCTCTCAGTGATTATCTGCCCTGTGCTGCTCATCACTGAGCTCAGATTTAGCACGTCCTCTCTGTATTTCTCAGGCTGAAAGGAGCTGCTCCCAGGAAGGTGGGACTTGTCACAGCCAGGTGAGACATGTGCACAAACCCTGGGCCAAAGAACAGCCCCGGCAGCTGGAGAGGCAGCAGGGAAGTCCCATCAGCAGGGCAGAATAAAACCATGCTGATTTGCTTTAATCATGTTAATTATCCACTCGCACACACCGAAATAAGCCAACGTCCTTCAGGCCCTCTGAGAAGTGAAAGAGCAGTAATTCAATAAATTATTGTGGTGAGGAAGGAAAGCCAGTGCTCAGTTACCCCAGATCCCAGGTATTAGGGCTGAAATGAATTCTCCTCTAACAGTTTCCCATCACCCAACCCCTGGGATTATTTGTTTTTATCTTCCTCCTCCTTGATATAAAACTGGCTCCAAGCTATTACATTACAGCAATGTGGAACCACCTTGGATGTGAGGAGCTTGAAAGGGAGAAAGAATCCTTCCCTGCTGTGTCTCTCTATCTCCTAGTTAGGAATAAGTGACCATAAAATCTGTGGATGTGTGAAACCACAATATATTCCCCTGTTCTGCCATTAAAAGCTGCTCATGACACGAAGGTGAATCAGGGGTGGGAGGAGCGTGTGATTATACACCAGCAGTTTGCTTCCAAGAACAGATTACATTTCTGGGAATTCCAAACACCATATATTTTATTTTAGTATTATGGGAATTTTCAAAAGGCTTCTAACGTTACTGCTCTTTAAGCTGCCCCATAATCGCGGGGTAATTTTTATTAACAAAAAGATTTTATCCCCTGAGAGCCAGGCAGGGGCTGGCGCTGAGCAGGAGGCTCTGAGGGCTGAGATGCTCTGGAGGTGCATCAGAGCTGCCCTGGCAGGTTTAAACCTGACTGGAAGTGCAGGTTTAAGGTGAATGTCTGCTGCTTGAGCCATTTGGTGGGGCTGCACTGACCTTTTCACCACACACGCGCTCTTAGGGACCCTCCTGCTTTTCCACTTCCCTCCTCTTTCTTCTGACCTCCAAAGGTTTCCAGCTCTTCACTTTAATGATCACATTTTAGGCCTCTCTTTCACAAATCTGATCATCTGCAAACAAAACACCCTAAATGGAAACAGAGGAATTAAGAATTAACCAATTTCACTGCTTTTGCTTTAAAAAAACCCTTTCATGGTGGAAGGTTCTTGGTGTGTTTTGATGTTCTGTAAATCTAAAGCAAAATAATCAAGGATGGAAGCCCAAGCTTTCCTTCTGTGGGACTCTACAGAAGGGGAATTCTGCCTCTGCAGGAGGATTTTTGCTTTTCTTCCAGACAGAACCAACCTCCTGAACAAACCCACCTTCTGCTGGGCTTTGCTCCTGTGGTAAAAAGAAATCTTAATTAAAATGAAATGAATTAATTGAAAATGAATGGTAAAAGCAAAGTTTTAAATGGGCAGAGGGCAGGGCTGGGTCAGATTTTAGGAAGAAATCCTTTACTCAGAGTGGGGGGAGTTCCTGGAACAGGTTGCTCAAAGATTTGTGGAATGCTCATCCCTGGCAGTGTCCAAGGCCAGGCTGGATGGGGCTTGGAGCACCCTGGGGTGGTGAAAGGTGTCCCTCCCTGTGGTTAATTAAAGGATTAATTAATCAGTTAATTACATGATTAAGTTAATTAAATGATCTTCCTAAGAAGATAATTCAACCCAACCCAACCCAACCCAAACCATGCTGGGATTCATTCCACGAGGATGAGCGGGGAAGAGGGAACCCTCCAAGCTCCTGATCCCTACAAAGTGATGGACACTGGAGTGCTGGGAGCAGGGTGATCCCAGTTCCTGCCTCAGCGTGCCCTGGGCTGTGTGGGAGAGCTGGGGACCGGGAAAGGAGTCCCCAGACTGCGCAAAGCAGTGCCAGGAACACGGAGAACCCTGCAGGGAACACAGAACGTTCCAGAAGCATCCGTCCGCCGCCGAGCGCGGGGTTGGATGGCAGCACGGAGAATGTCCTGCCCAATTTGCTTTTAGATCTGTTTATTTTATTTCCTGGGGGCTTTTTAGTCCTGCCCATTGTGAGTGCCTTTGGTTTCAGCGGGTTTTATTTCAGGGACTGACCCGAATCTGCTGAAGAGGGAAAGTGTGGCCCTGGCAGATGCCATGAGCCGTAAATACCCCATGGCACAGCCCCACCAGAGCCTTGGTGAGGCACAGAAGCTCCTGAGGTGGGAGGGACCCACCAAAATCGAGTCCAACACCCAAATCCCACCCTGGGCATCCCCAGAGTGGTGTCCAAACATTCCTGGAGCTCTGGGTGCGCCCATTCCCGGGGGAGCCTGGGCAGTGCTCACTGCCTCAGGGGGAAGAACCTTTCCCAAAATCCAACCTGACCCTTCCCTGGAGCAGCCCCAGCATTCCCTGGGTCCTGTCCCTGTCCCAGGGAGCAGATTGGTGCCCGGCAGAAGGTGGGTTTGTTCAGGAGGTTGGATCTGTCTGGAAGAAAAGCAAAAATCCTCCTGCAGAGGCAGAATTCCCCTTCTGTAGAGTCCCACAGAAGGAGACCTTGGGCTTCCATCCTTGATTATTTTGCTTTAGATTTACAGAACATCAAAACACACCAAGAACCTTCCACCATGAAAGGGTTTTTTTTAAAGCAAAAGCAGTGAAATTGGTTAATTCTTGATTCCTCTGTTTCCATTTAGGGTGTTTTGTTTGCAAATGTGGCTTCCAGTGTCTGGGATTATCAGATTCCTTTTGATGCCTGATATTATGACAAGTTACTTCTCCCATTTTTTCTATTGGGACAAATCGTGTTTATGGAAACACAGAAGGGAGGGAACCATACCTTCAGGTTTAGGTTTTACTTTCCTATAAATAAAACCACCTGAACTGCATTTTGTTTGGGAATGGAATGATTTTCTGCAATAAAAATAATAATAATAATAATAAAAAAACCCAGTGTGATATTGTACCAAAATCAAATTGAAACAAAACAATATTAAATTAATAATATTAAAAAATACCACTTTTACCAGAATGGGAAACTTTTACTCTTAAAAAGCTGAAATAGCTCAGTGTTAGGGCTCTCAAGAGAGCACAGAATTTTCCCTAATTTTAATGGAAGTGTGATAAGCTCCTGTGGATAAGGATCAGGAGCCTGCTCTGTGATTTAGGCCATTTTCTCACATGAACACAAATAATTCACTGCTTTGTGTGGCCCCCAGAAACAAACCCAGTAATTATTTATGAACCCTCTGATCTTGGTTTGGCCTTACTGGTCCTAAACGTGGAGCAGCTTTTTCCACCCGGGATTGGGAATTTCAGCTGTGGTTGGGAAGGGGCTGGGAGGGGACACAGCTGGGAGGGCCATGGCACAAGGGAGTCCTGCCCCAGGGAGAAATTTTCATCTGACTGCAGCCCTCACTCTTAGAGAATTCTTAGGATAATTAAGGTTGGAAAAGACCTCCAAGATCATCAAGTCCAACCTTTGGCTGAATCCTGATGTTCCCACTGAACCCTATGAGGTCTTCTCCAGGTTAAGGCTCCGTGGGGTTGGACTAGAGGACCTCTGAAAGTGCCCTCCAGCCCAAACCTCTCAATGATTCCATGATTCCACTCCCCACATCCCTGCAGGCCTCTGTCTGTCCCTCTCTTTGTGACAAGGCACGTTTTGGACTCCAGCCTGGAATGTGAGGGAAGTTTCATCCCTGCCCATCATCAGTGAAATATTTAATTTCAGAATTACACAGGGCTTGAAGGAAAGGGCATCTCCATCAAATACAAAGGGCATCTCCAGCTGAGGAGCCAAAGCCAGGGAGAATTTTTTATCTGACTGCAGCCCTTGCTCTTAGAGAATTCTGGACATAATTAAGGTTGGAAAAGACCTCCAAGATCATCAAGTCCAACCTTTGGCTGAATCTTGATGTTCTCACTGAGCCCCATCAGATCTTCTCCAGGTTAAGGGTCCATGGGACATGTGGGGTTGGACTAGAGGACCTCTGAAAGTGCCTCTGAGCCCAAACCACTAAGTGATTCCATGAGTCCATTCCCCACATCCCTGCAGGCCTCTCTCTGTCCCTCTCTTTGTGACAAGGCACGTTTTGGACTCCAGCCTGGAATGCGATGGAAGCGTCCTCCGTACCCATCGTCAGTGGAATGTTTAATTTCAGAATTACACAGGGCTTGAAGGAAAGGGCATCTCCATCAGCAGCAGCAAAGCCTCGAGGAGTCAAGGTGGAGCTTTGGGGTTATGCAGGAGCTCCAGTGGAATGGACATCGTGGCCTCTGTGGGCTGCACAAACACCAGGGAGGGTTCCAGGAGTGTCAGTGACCTCAGCCAGCCCAGACTGGAGTCCAGCTTACAGCTGACTGGAATCCTGAGGTTTTACTGGCCCCCAGCCAGTTTAAAACCCACTCGAGCCACCCCGGTATTTTATAACATTGTAAAGACTTTATTGTTTCAAACATTTCAAAAATTCTCCACACAACCTGGCGGCCTCCCAAAACCATCTCAAATGAGCCAAAACTATCAGCAGCCACCCACCTTCCTGTCCATTATCCTCTGATTAATGACATTCCACCACCAGGGGCTGGCGTTTGGGGTCTCCCTGCTGCAGGACCTCTGCATGGATGTGGTCCCTGAGGCTGCAGAGTGTCTGTGGGGTTGGCGGCTCTGTTTAACTGGGGGTGGCTCTTTGGCATGGGGGGCCCTGCATGAGGGGGCTCTGGGGGTGCAGAGAGACCAGAGCTGGCGGCATCCTGGAAAACCTTCACTGGACATGGCAGAGCAGGAGAAACCAAAATACAAATGGAAGTTTCTGTTTCTGGATTGTTTCAGTTTCTGGATTGGTTCTGTTTCTGAATTGTGTCTGTTTCTGGATCCCTGTTCTAGATGGTTTTTGTTTCTGGATTGGTTCTGTTTCTGGATCATTTCAGTTTCCGGATAATTTTAATTTCTGGATCATTTCAGTTTCCGGATTGTTTCTATTTCTGGATTGTTTCTGTTTGTGGATCTCTGTTCTAGATGCTTTTAGTTTCTAGATTGTTTCTGTTTCTGGATCATTTCAATTTCTGGGTCATTTCAGTTTCTGGACTTTTTCTATTTCTGGATCATTCAGTTCTAGATCCCTGTTTCTGGATCATTTCAGTTTCTAGATCCCTGTTTCTGGATCATTTCAGTTTCTAGATTGTTTCTGTTTCTGGATAATTTCAGTTTCTGGATCCCCGTTTCTAGATGGTTTTTGTTTCTGGACTGGTTGTTTCTGGATCATTTCTGTTTCTGGATCCCTGTTTCTGGGATGGTTTTTGTCTC